>NC_039368.1:130498591-130849216 GCF_003573695.1 Papaver somniferum | reverse complement strand
TGTTAGAAGAACATGTCTATACTGAAAATGTTATGGAACCTTTGGGTTCAAATACATTAGGCTTCTCTGCCCCGACCTTAATGCATGATATTTCTTCTAGTATTCCATGTGATGTTTCCCCTGATGTGCCGATACACGAGAATAAATCTGTTGATGATGTTGATGACTCTGATTGTGATCTTGCCAATTTGTTTGATGATTGTGAGCATGATGTGACATGTGTAGATGATTTAGGAGATTTTGATTTGATTGATAATGACGTACCTATTCTCCTACATGAGTCACAATCTGATGGCCTTCCATCCAACCTAGATTTGGTTTGTACCGATATTGTCAAACCAATTTTTCTGAGAATGCCCAACCTAGGTTTGGAACTGTGTGCTTCCCAAGTCCTCTTGGACTATTTCGCTTCTAAGTATAATACATCTGAGGAACCACAGTTGGAATTAGCATGTTTGCCCGTCCCTAGCACAGTTCATTTTGAGCTAGACCTTGTGCATGATGAATCCCCAAAACTGCGCGATTTTGTTTTCAAAACTATATCTTCTGTAAAATCCAGGTTTGGGGGTAGCTCATTTTGTTTCACAGTTTCACGTGCAATTTTTCCATTTTATTATTGTGTGAAGCTGTTGAAACCTCTACACTTCGTCTTTTGGGTTGATCCTCAACTCTTTAGATTGTTAGTGTATGGTGAATTTTTGTATATAATCCAGTAGATAAAACTTCTTAAAACCCTTTTGTTCCTTTTGTATATATTTTGCTAATCCAATATGATCTCGGCTGAAATATGTTGGATTTTTTTTTCCTTGAATAACGGAGTTTTAATCGAGCTTTCGCCGTACAATCGGGTATTCTCTCTCCTTTTACTCTACTCAGCATGTTCCTCTTCATATATTGTTTTTTAATTCTTTCCATATTTTGAAACATTGAGGACAATGTTTAGTTTAGGTTTGGGGGTATAGAGTAGATACCACGATAATATGCCATAATTAAAAACAAAACTCCGTTTTTTTGAAAAATCAAAAATTAAAAAATGAAAAAATGAAAAAACATAAAAAATGGAGCTCATTTACCTTGAAATGTTGACTCTTGTGCAAATATGTAATTATTAGGAGTCTTAGTCTAGATATTTAGGCACCCTGATTCTAGCACAATTCACATAGTGATAAGAAATTTGCACGCGCACGATCTACCAATACATGTATGGCCTCGATCTTCAAGGTGTTTGATAGGAAGTCACGATTGCCAATCACTTTAGAATACTGAATGAAACTTGACTAGCTTATTCTTTGGTTGGTTGGGATAGAAGGTGGAGGTTACATTAAGAAAGACAACCATCGAATTTAACTGGGTGCATCAAAAAGGGCTACCTCTTGCAAAGTGTCATGTAATCTTTTGTTTCCTTTTGTATATGTATCAAAAGTGTTTCCTTTTCAAAAAAAAAAAATGATGTATATATTCAAAAAAAAAAAAAAATCAGAAAAATACAAAAAAATCAAGTATTTATCAATTCCATCTTCTCTTGTTCCAAAAATAAAAGAGAGTAGTCAATGTAAATAAGAGTCATGTAAAGAGTCATTTTGTTGTTTTATTGTAATAAGCAAGGAAGGGTGTATGCCATTGATGTACAACGCGAGTAATTGTGAAATACCTCCAACTCATTCACAATTCTCGTAAAGTCCGGACAGCTAGCTAGATTTCGACCTTGGTTCTTAGCCTGAGAAACTATCTCTTGGTGATTAGTAGTCATAACATCCGATCTTTCTTTACACATGTGTAGATACACTTTACACTCTTATCACATGTCTTTATTTGTTATCAGTGCTAGGATTATGCCTTGGATAGCTAGATTGACATCTCCATTTTGCTGTGAGCTTAAACTGACTTGCACATGTCACATTTGATGGAATCTGAGCTTATATTTTGACCTAGAACTTTGTAGGTACGTTCTAAGCAAACCTTCACGAGACTTCAACTCGTCCACTAGGGACACTTAGTGGTTTAAAAGTCTTAGTGCATACGCTAAATGCATTCGAGAGACCAGCGACAGTGGTATAGGTAGGATTTCCTTAGTTTTGTTTTACTTGAGGACAAGTAAAATTCAGGTTTGGGGGTATTTGATGAGTGCTAAAAAGTGCATATTTATATATATTTTTCTTGGCATTTAACTCATCTTTTGTGCTCTAATTCTCCATTTTTAACCCATATTCTGTATTTTCATTGTTTTCGAGAATAAATCTTTTTATTAATTAATTTTGCATTTTTAGGTAATAAATAAAGTCTGGATGACTTGCGGAGCGGAAAAGAGCTGAAGAGTGGTGAAAAGCCGGAAGAAATTACGCAAGGAAGCCGCAAAGAATGGAGCGCACGTCCAAAAAGCTAGGAATGGGCTCAAGAAGGAAGAATTGTTCTTGAAGAAGATATGGGTTTGGCATACCCAAGGCCCAAAACCCTTACCCAAACCCATTTTCTATATCCATACCCGCCTCCATTCTCAACCGTTAGATCGGATCCATCTCATCATCCAATGGTCGATCCTTCGTAGAGCATCAAAATCTGAAGTCTCTGCAAAACACCATAGTACCTAAATTCCAAGCCTTCAGATTAGATCACATTTAGATCCTACGGTCGCTTCTTTGCCTGCGCATCAAATAGCGATACTTCCGCTAAACACTACAGCACCTAACCTCGATCTTCGCCGTTAACTTCGTTGTATCAAGACATCCGACGGTCGCTACCAGACTCTTCAGGGGTAGCCATCCGATTCACCTACAGCTTCGCATCCAGTGACTCAGATTCGCCAACATCTAAATCCGCTACACCCGACCAACACTCTAGTACCTAATGCCTATACCTTAACCAAACATACCCTCCATCATTCCCATCGACTTCTTCTCCCCCATTCCTCTGCAGAAACACCCATATTCCACCACCATCACCTCCACCTGCTACTTCCATCATCCATCGCTCCTGTCACCACCATTTCTACCACCAACTCCTCTGTCTCAATCACCTATACATCCCCCTACTCTCTAGCCATCTATTACATCAGCCCATCACCCCTCTTTCTCGCTGGAACCCTAGGCGTGAAGAGTTGATGAAATAGATGAGGCTATAGATTGAAATTGAGGGCAGAGAAGGATCGAGAGAGAAGAGAAGAGGCATGGGTCACCACCAATTCAGCGGATTTGGTGAGCAATTTCGGAATTGAAAATACCTAATTTTAATTTTAGGGTTTGTAAATTATTGGGGCTTTTGAAGTATAAATAGCTCATAGTGTAGAGGATGAAGGGCATGTCTGGATTAGCCAGCTTCACTCTCTAGAGGTCTGGACTAGCCAGGACCTCAATTGTCCTGTTTTGTTCCAAGTTCAATGCTATTTTCCATGTCCTGTTTATATTCAAATTTCAATTTCAGTTCAGTTTATTTCAAGTTTATGTTTAAATTCAGTAGTAGTTGCATTATGTTCTAATTCATTGTGTTAAGGTTTAGATGAAACCTCAGTGCACTGTCTGATAGTGGAATGCTAGGTTAGAGCCTTAGTGCATTGTTTTGATTGAGCAATGGGAAGAGATTGATGCTCATAGTGCCTGTGATTGATTGTTCTGTCAAAAGACAGTCAATGCTAGGGGCAAACTAGTGAGCAAATTAGTTTTCCTCCCATTCTAGATGTATGCATAGGATTTTCAACTCAACCTAGGATCACATTGTTTGGCTAGGACACAAGGGTGGATTCAAAGCCTTAGCTTAACCCACATTCTGTTTTCACAGTCACTTGCAACTTAACTGTTTTGTTACTTCTTCACACCCCTGCCCTTGGCTTAGGCCTTGGTTCCATTGTTCTTTGTTTAGTTTCATTGTTCTGTCACCTTCTCATAATACTTTGTACTGTTTGCTTTTGCCATTGTAAATTTGCATCCTTTTGCCACTGATGTTTGCTTCTTTCCCATGATCATTTTTTACTGTGATTAATAATGATGTGCCTATCTTCCTACATGAGTCACAATCTGAAGGCCTTCCATCCAACCTAGATTTGGTTTGTACCGATATTGTCAAACCGACTTTTCTGAGAGTCCCCAACCTAGGTTTGGAACTGTGTGCTTCCCAAGTCCTCTTGGACTATTTTGCTTCTAAGTATAATACATCTGAGGAACCACAGTTGGAATTAGCATGTTTGCCCGTCCCTAGCACAGTTCATTTCGAGCTAGACCTTTTGCATGATGAACCCCCGAAACTGCGCGATTTTGTTTTCAAAATTATATCTTCTGTAAAATCCAGGTTTGGGGGTAGCTCATTTTGTTTCACAGCTTCACTTGCATGCCTACCATATTATTATTGTGTGAAGTTGTTGAAACCTCTACACTTTGTCTTTTGGGTTGATCCTCAACTCTTTAGATTGTTAGTGTATGGTGAATTTTTGTATATAATCCAGTAGATAAAATTTCTTAAAAACCTTTTTGTTCCTTTTGTATAAATTTTACTAATCCAATATGATCTCGGCTGACATATGTTGGATTCTTGCCTTGAATAACGGAGTTCTAATATTGCTTTCGCCGAAATCGGGTATTCTCTTTCCTTTTTCTCTACTCAACATGATCCTCTTCATATGTTGTATTATAATTTTGTTCATATTTTGAAACATTGAGGACAATGTTTAGTTTAGGTTTGGGGGTGAAAAGTAGATACTTTGATAATATGCCATAATTGAAAACAAGAACTCCTTCTTTTTGAAAAAAAAAAATAATAAAATAAAAAAAAAATAAAAATAAAAATAAAAAAGAAAAAATTGAAAAAAGAAAAAACATAAAAAATGGAGCTCATTTACCTTGAAATGTTGACTCTTGTGCAAATATGTAATTATTAGGAGTCTTAGTCTAGATATTTAGGCACCCTGATTCTAGCACAATTCACATAGTGATAAGAAATTTGCACGCGCACGATCTACCAATACATGTATAGCCTCGATCTTCAAGGTGTTTGATAGGAAGTTAGATTGCCAATCACTTTAGAATACTGAACGAAACTTGACTAGCTTGTTCTTTGGTTGGTTGGGATAGAAGGTGGAGGTTACATTAAGAAAAAACAACCATCGAATTTAACTGGGTGCATCAAAAAGGGCTACCTCTTGCGAAGTGTCATGTAATTTTTTGTTTCTTTTTCCTTATGTATCAAAAGTGTTTCCTTGTTCCAAAAAAAAAAAATAAAAAAAAATCAAGTATTCAAATTCCATTTGTGTCATGTAAAGAAAATAGTTCTCTCTTATCCAAAAATAAAAGAGAGTAGTCAATGTAAATAAGAGTCATGTAAAGAGTCATCTTTTGTTTTATTGTAATAAGCAAGGAAGGGTGTATGCCATTGATGTACAACGCGAGTAATTGTGAAATACCTCCAACTCATTCACAATTCTCGTAAAGTCCGGACAGCTAGCTAGATTTCGACCTTGGTTCTTAGCCTGAGAAACTATCTCTTGGTGATTAGTAGTCATAACATCCGATCTTTCTTTACACATGTGTAGATACACTTTACACTCTTATCACATGTCTTTATTTGTTATCAGTGCTAGGATTGTGCCTTAGATAGCTAGATTGACATCTCCATTTTGCTGTGAGCTTAAACTGACTTGCACATGTCACATTTGATGGAATCTGAGCTTATATTTTGACCTAGAACTTTGTAGGTACGTTCTAAGCAAACCTTCACGAGACTTCAACTCGTCCACTAGGGACACTTAGTGGTTTAAAAGGCTTAGTGCATACGCTAAATGCATTCGAGAGACCAGCGACAGTGATATAGGTAGGATTTCCTTAGTTTTGTTTTACTTGAGGACAAGTAAAATTCAGGTTTGGGGGTATTTGATGAGTGCCAAATATTGTATATTTTTATCCCTTTTTGTTGGCAATTAACTCATCTTTTGTGCATTAATTCTACATTTTATCCCATATTCTGTATTTTCATTGTTTTCAAGAATAAATATTTTTCTTACTTAATTTTATATTTTTAGGTAATAAATAAAGTCTGGATGACTTGCGGAGCGGAAAAGAGCTGAAGAGTGGTGAAAAGCCGGAAGAAATTACGCAAGGAAGCCGCAAAGAATGGAGCGCACGTCCAAAAAGCTAGGAATGGGCTCAAGAAGGAAGAATTGTTCTTAAAGAAGATATGGGCTTGGCATACCCAAGGCCCAAAACCCTTACCCAAACCCATTTTCTATATCCATACCCGCCTCCATTCTCAACCGTTAGATCGGATCCATCTCATCATCCAATGGTCGATCCTTCGTAGAGCATCAAAATCTGAAGTCTCTGCAAAACACCATAGTACCTAAATTCCAAGCCTTCAGATTAGATCACATTTAGATCCTACGGTCGCTTCTTTGCCTGCGCATCAAATAGCGATACTTCCGCTAAACACTACAGCACCTAACCTCGATCTTCGCCGTTAACTTCGTTGTATCAAGACATCCGACGGTCGCTACCAGACTCTTCAGGGGTAGCCATCCGATTCACCTACAGCTTCGCATCCAGTGACTCAGATTCGCCAACATCTAAATCCGCTACACCCGACCAACACTCTAGTACCTAATGCCTATACCTTAACCAAACATACCCTCCATCATTCCCATCGACTTCTTCTCCCCCATTCCTCTGCAGAAACACCCATATTCCACCACCATCACCTCCACCTGCTACTTCCATCATCCATCGCTCCTGTCACCACCATTTCTACCACCAACTCCTCTGTCTCAATCACCTATACATCCCCCTACTCTCTAGCCATCTATTACATCAGCCCATCACCCCTCTTTCTCGCTGGAACCCTAGGCGTGAAGAGTTGATGAAATAGATGAGGCTATAGATTGAAATTGAGGGCAGAGAAGGATCGAGAGAGAAGAGAAGAGGCATGGGTCACCACCAATTCAGCGGATTTGGTGAGCAATTTCGGAATTGAAAATACCTAATTTTAATTTTAGGGTTTGTAAATTATTGGGGCTTTTGAAGTATAAATAGCTCATAGTGTAGAGGATGAAGGGTGTTCTTGGACTAGCCAAGTAACCACCCAATTTGGGTTAGGTTCACTTCTAATTTCTAATTTCAAATTCCAAATCAATTTAGGGTTCTTGTTTCTAATTTCAGTTTTAAATTTCAATTTTACTTTCAATTTATGTGTGTTGTTTAATTTATATCATTGCATGTTTCAATTCAGTTTTAGTTTAAGTTAGCTTAATTTGCATTTTCAATTCGAAATTAAATTTTAGTCTGTGTTAGTTTAATTTAATTTGTTAATCTATGTTAGTTTACTTTTAGTGTTTCAATTCAGTAATTGTGTTCAAATGCTTTGTTTAATGTTCACTGTTTCAGTTCATGTTTGTTAGTATTGTGCCTGTTTTGTGATTCATGTTTTAGTGCCACTGTTCATGTTAAGTATGTTCACTGTTAGTGGTGGAAGTTTAGGTTAGAATTCTTGTAAATTGAGCTAATTGAGAAATGGAGGAATTTAGTGCTCATTAGCAAGCTTCTTCTCCTTCTATTCCATTTATGTATGCCCTGGAACATAGGCAGGCTAGAACCTCCACCTAGCTCCATTAGGGGCAAGGATTTAACCAAAAACAGCCACTGCCTAGCATTTTTTCCTGCTCTTCTCTGTTATCTATCTGTTTTTGTGGCTTCTTATCACTGTTTTTATAGCTGTTTTTATAACTGTTGTGTGTCAATGTTAGGCTAGAAGCCTTAGAGCATTGTGTTGATTGAGCAGTGGGGAGAAACTAGTGCTCACTAGTGACTGTGAGCAAGCTAATATCTTTCAACCGTTATATCGAAAACTAGCTTGTTACACACAAATGAAATGCACATTTCTAGGCTTGTGTAACCGTACCCAAACTTGTACATCTGTTGGTTCAACAATAGTTAACCAAATGGTTAGCCATATGATCACTTTCATATCAACCATATTCTTCTTCACCATAACTAGTTCAAGTGACTCAAATGAACTAGTTAGAGAGTTGTTCAATTGCAAGGAAATCTTATGTAACTACACAAGACACAATTGAAGCAAAAACGATTTGATTCAATCGAATCGGTTCATGAACTATATAGCCACGGTTTTCAATTTGCATTCCTTAATTTATATAAGAATAAGTTCACAAACATCGTTTTTAGATATAACCTACTCAAGTTCGCAGACTGGGTTCATGGACTTAAGTTCCCGGAAGGAGTTCACAAACTCTAGCAGAATTTCTCGGGTCGAGAACTTCCGCCAGTTCGCGGACTTGGCTCACGCCACTATTCCGGTTCTCTTGATCAACAAAGTTCGCAAACTTCGGTTCAAGGAATAAGGACTTATACATATATGTGTTTCCACAACAATGCTTATATCCTCCAATGGTTATATAATCTAAACTCTCATTTCAATCATTGAAACATTCTTAGAGGACGTTGATATTCTATAGTTGTTATTCACAAACTATTTTTCGTCAAAGTAAGCAATTTTCAAAGTGATTGAAACTTGTCATGACTTTCGTCACTAGGTAAAGATGAACTTGGCTAAAGCGAAAGCATACCAACACATATTTCGAGAAATAGATAGGCGAGATAAACTCGGCTCGAAATAGCAAATGTGTATAATCTAAGTCTATATAACAAAAAGATTTTTGTCTCAAGATAAGAGATAAATAGACTTTTGAGTGATAGATAATTTCAAGTCTCCACATACCTTTTAGTCGATGAAGATCCACCGGTTCCTTGAGTAGTCCTTCGTCTTATATAATGATTGACATGGAGTTCTTGAGATCAACTACACTTTATATCCTAGTCCGAGACCTTAGCTATAATAGACTAGAAATCAAGACTTATAGTTTTGATCACTAACATTGAAAAACATGCTTGAGATAACAACGCATGCGAGTTCGACCGAGCAATGTTCTAACAATCTCCCCCTTTGTCAATTTTAGTGACAAAACTATCAATACATATGGAGTACTAAAAATAAATAAATTAACTTTTATAGCTCCTATTCCACATGTCTAATCTTCAAAATTACTCGAAATCTTCGTCACTTCCAAGTACTCCAATGATCCCAAAGGTTGTAAGTTTAGCATCATGGTTGTTGAAAATACGTAGCTATAACAACGAGAAAACAAGAGTTCTCAATCATTGTTATACAGTGTCATAGTATCATTACACAACGTCAAAGTTCAATTGTATCACAACTTCAACAACAATACTATGGTGATATGTATCACTCCCCCTTATTCAATACTCCATCTCACGTGGAAACCACTCCCCCTTACATAATTATCCGAAAACCATATGTATTTCTAGTGTGAAGTACATATTAATTCTCCCCCTTTTTGTCAATAAAATTGGCAAAGCTACAAGAACGGGATCCTAATGAAATTTCCGAAAGAGATATTTATTGACCAAAAGAAAGCAAAATATCAACTTATTTAAATGCAATCATAAATACGAAGCTAAATGTATTCATAAAGGAGTTTATAAAGATACAAGATAACCCATATAATATTCCACAACCACACACCTTACGGCATCATCATGTTTGACCATTACTTGAGGATGCAACATTTACCCATATTTCTTACTAGTGGAAGCACTAATGATGCCACGCCTTCATTATATTGTGATGATTACTCAAGAAAGTATTATTATCTATATAATTCTTACCTAATTAAGTATCACTTTTGCTAAAACCCAAGGATGCTTACCCAAGGACACATTATTGTTTCTATAATGCTTTTAAAGGAAGCATCACTGAGGAATTTTTCGAAACTAGGTAGACTTAGTATATGACCATTTATTTCATTTTTTCAATTTGTAGAATGTCAATAAGAGATGTATAGGGAATGGGTGTTGGTTGAAGGTGCATTAAGCTGAGATAAATCCTTAAGCTACAAAGATTGGACGATGAAGCATATATGATGCGACAACATCATTATACCGTGTTACTTGCTCGAGAGAGCTTAATGATACGCATGCATCATCAAATATGTGTTTCTAAACCAATAATGTACCACTATGATACATTGCAAAGAAAAGGTCATTGATGCACATTCTTGTGCATCATTTACTAAAGACCTTTATCCTATACGTACTACGATGTCTTTGTTCTTGTAACAAGAGTTGAGCTTAGTTGCTTGTCCCGACGTGATGAACTATATATGTTATTTTCTTGATACCTTTGTAGGATCCAAATATCGCACAATAATAAGATCTCGCGAGAATGTAGGGAAGCTTACGAGAGAACGTAGCATGTGTGCAAATTAAGATCCAACGTGAGCCTGCGAGAACATCGCACGGTGATTCCGAAATTAGGGGAAATGTTAGTTGTATCCCACCATATATGAGCTGTCATCCACTATGTAAATATCTATATAAGAGAAAGGTAGGAGAGAAAAAATGAACTGGTATGATTATTATTTTCTTATTCTTTCCCAAAAACCAGAGAGAGAGCTCCAAGTACTCATTAATGGAGTCTCAATTGTAATTCATATGTAATTACAAATAATCATAGTAAAACCTAACCCCGTGGATGTAGATCAAATTGATCGAACCACGTAAACCTTGTGTCTCTTTACAATTTTAGCATTCTTATCATCATTTTTATGTTTAGATCTACAAATTATTACAAGGGGTGTGTTGTAGGATTTCCTGCAACTACATAATGGCGCTAGAAACAGGGACGAGTAAAGGATTTATCCTTCTTGTAACTTGTTGATTCAAGAAATTTTCATGAAGATTAGCTACTGTTCATATTTTTCTAGATCTACAAAATTTAGGTTCAAAAATGGAAATTTTATGGAAGAAATCACACTTTCAGGGAGTAAACATCATCAACAATTCAAAGACATGAAAAAAGTGAGAGAAAAAATTAGTTGTTGTGGTGAAATTTAAGGAGAAATTGGAAGTTTCAGTGGAAGATTTTCATGTTCAGGAGAAGAAGGCAAATGTGAAAGAAATTAAGGAAGGACGAAGAAAAGATAAGAGGCAGATGCTGCAATTTCTATCACAAACAGAAATTTGCACAGATGGTTTGAGCTGGAGCGAGTAAGCGATAGGTCACGGGTTCGAATTTCGCAGAGACACATATTTTTCATTTTCTTCTCATTTGCATGGGAGAATAAAAGAATAAGAGAAAAATATTGTGCGTTTATTTCGCAAAGAGATTCTTGAACAGTTGGTCAAGAGAACAATATGTACGTTCGTGGTCGCAAGTTCGAACTGCCCTGCGAGCATATTTTTCTTCTTTTTACAGATAGCGAAAAAATGAATAATTTCGCAATATTGTTTCATTAGTTCTCAAACAAGAAGTAGCACAGTTGGTTAAGCTTTGCTAAAGGGAGTTGTAAGACTCGAGTTCGAATCCCTCATCAAGCTTAATTTTTCGCACATTTTTGAAATCCTAAAGGCGAAGAAATGGAGTAAAGTACATCATTGTGTGTTTCTTTCGCAAGCAACAAGTAGCGCAGATGGTCAGAGAAGGAGTATGCAAACTAGAGGACATGGGTTCGATTCTCCCTGCGACCAAATAATTTTTTCTTCGCAAATATTCATTTCGCAGAGTTGATATTTGATTACTTCGCACAGTCTTTGATTATTTCAGAAGAGAGGGTTAGCATAGTTGGTCAGGAGGCATGAATGTAAGCAGCAAGTCGCGGGATCAATTCTTGCTTCTCGCATGTTTATTTTTATTATGCGAAATTTATACAGAGTTGCCTCTTACACAGTTGGAATTTGATTACTTCGCAAGAACTTTGATTATTTCGCAAAAGAGGCTTAGCACAGTTGGTATGGTGCGAGAAAATCCAAGAAGCAGATCAAGGGTTCATATCTCACTTCTCACACTTCTTTTTGCTGCGCGAAATTCATACATTTCAAGGCATTTATTCACTTCTCTGATAACAACAACGACTCACATGAAAGATAAGTACCACTTCCTTGAACATTTTACTTTATACTAAGAACGAATAAAAAGATTTTTGATTTGATTTACAAAAAGCGATTCAATCGCACAATAACAAAAATTTCAAGATTTCAAAAATTACAAAAATTACTAAGACTTCAAGATTTAAAAAAATAAATAAATTCCATTTATATATATTTCTAGAATATTTCTTTTACAGAAAATAAAAGATTTTTGATTTGATTTACAAAGATTTCAAGATTTCAAAGATTATAAAGATTACTAAGATTTCAAAATTACAAAGATTGCGAGATTTCAAAATTACAGAA
The DNA here is from genome assembly GCF_003573695.1 of Papaver somniferum. Classification (NCBI taxonomy): domain Eukaryota; kingdom Viridiplantae; phylum Streptophyta; class Magnoliopsida; order Ranunculales; family Papaveraceae; genus Papaver; species Papaver somniferum. Next base: position 130,836,977 of record NC_039368.1, on the reverse strand, counting down.
AACTGAGAAAATTCAATTTATATATTTCTCTAGAATATTTCTTTTGCAAAGAATAAAAAGATTTTTGATTTGATTTACAAAACACGATAGAATCGCAGAATTACAAAGATTTCACAACTACAAAGATTTCAGAGTTACCATGTATTAGAATTTCTCTTGAATACTTATTTTGATTCAAATGATATGATATTATGAGAATGAAAGAATGAATGAAAGAGATGACAGAAATGAAAGAATGAATGAAAGAGATGACAAAAATGAAAAGATGAATGAGAGAATAAAGAACCGCGATAATTTCGCAGAAACGCGATAATTTCGCAGAAACGCGAATAAAATTTCGCAGATAGGGGCGAACCTTTATGGCGTACACCCTAGTTCGCGAATAAAATTTCGCAAGAGGCAAATGTAAGACCTAAAGTACGTCATATAAGGGGCTACCTGTTGCATGGCTCAGGGAAAGGTTACACCACCCCCGGAACCTGAGTCATGGAGATTTGGGGTCAATAAATCCCATCCGGGAGAGGCACCTTGGATTCTCAGCTTAAGCATATGACTTAGGTTGGGCGACTAAGGTAATAAGGACTCTCCCAAGGAGTGCAGAATCTGGTCAAGGTGCCGAGGTACATGGTTGAGTCAAGAGTGCCAGGGGCATTTGAAGCGTCCTTTCCATTCTTGACAAGTCTTGGCTTATACTGCACTCGGCCCGAAGAAAACCCCACTTAGGGTGCAGTCTCGTAACCATAAGCCCTATAGGTAAAAGGGATAAGAGGCTGCGAAAAAAACTGGTTGTTGTTAAGACCGGATGGGAGGAGATAACCTTGTATGGTAGAAGTACTCCTCCTTGAAGGGGAAACCATGGGGAGATAAGGGCGGCACCCTCCATTAGGGAGCTGATAAGTGTCTTAAGACGCAAATGTCATGAGGCTTTTTACTTGCAAGGGTATTAAGGATTGTCATATTTGTGCAACAATCCTGAAGAGGCAATAATACTAGAGAAAAAGATAAGACGAGATCAACGGGTCATTACATGAAAGTGTGAAGACGTCCTGCGATTTCGTCGCAAGACGGCAATGTCATGGGGCTTTATTTTCGCAAGAATATTTAGGCCTGTCATATTGTCGCAACAATCCTGAAGAGGCAATAATACAAAAGAAAAAGTTAAGGAAAGATCAATGGGTTTTTGCATGAAAGTGCAAAGACGTCCTGCGATTTTGTCGCAATGACAAGAGGTGGCAAAATAAGACATGTAACTAGGAAGGCAAAATAAGACCACATAAGAAAATGAGTAAGCAAGTAAGCTTGCGAGAATGATTATATGTAAGCAAACAAGCTTGCGAATATGTACATGGAAATGAAACTGAGGCAGTGAAAATGCCGCAGACTTGATATTATGATCATACTGTTGTGAGATACTAATAGTGCAGGAAAGAGGAAAGATGAAACACAAGTAAGAACTTGTGAGGAACAATAACTACACGAAGAGGAATGCATACACTAAAGAAAAAGCCAGAGAAATAGAGAATGGAGGCAATTTAAAGCTACATTAGCTTTAGCGTGCAAAATGAGCTAAGTAATGCAAATATTAGCTATACATTGCAATAGATAAGCATTCTCATCATACAAACATCATACTCGCATCATAAAAGCATTCCATAAGCATTTCATGGCATAAACATCGCATACACATTTCATAACATAATCTTCACATAAGCATTAGATTCGCAGAGTTATTCAGAATATCGCAAAATTTCGCAGAATTGTTCAGAATTTCGCAGAGTTATTCAGAATTTCGCAGAGTTGTTCAGAAGTTCGCAGAATTGTTCAGAATTTCGCAGAGTTGTTCAGAATTTCGCAGAGTTATTCAGAATTTCGCAGAGTTATTCAGAATTTCGCAGAATTGTTCAGAATTTCGCAAAATGATTCAGAATTTCGCAAAATGATTCAAATTTTGTCAAATGTGTCAGAATTTTGCAGAATGTGATCATTCCGAACGATATGATTATTACGCTCAATTATTTCACACAATTATAAGCAACTTGAAGAGATTATACTATCGCATGAGCACAACACATGAGACAGAGGCAAGATAAGAATGAGGAAAAAATTCGCACATTCAACATTTTCTCAAAGATTCTACCCTCATAGATAAAGAACAGAGGCAACTATGGATTACCAAGAAAACATTTTATGTTCTTTATCTTCTCGGCAAGAATCACCAAAAATGGAGTAATAATTTCGCATGAATAGAGGCAATACTTATTATTCTCATTCAAGGACGGATACTTCTTATATTTCGAGAATTGAATATTTCTTATACTTCATCGTGGATACTTCATGCTTCTTATACTTCTTTAAGGATACTTCATACTTCGCATACTTCAAGAGATGATACTTCTTATTTACTTCGAAACGTTACAGAACTTCACAAAAGAATAGAGGCAAGTACGTACTTTTCAAGTCCAGTATTCTTTCGCTCGTTCCTTCATCAATAAAGATTAAAGACTACTCCAACAACTTCAACAAGACGGATTTTTCCTTAAAGATTGCTCTTCAAGCAATATTCAAGAAAAAAGAGGCAAGATGTAGGATCCAAATATCGCACAATAATAAGATCTCGCGAGAATGTAGGGAAGCTTGCGAGAGAACGTAGCATGTGTGCAAATTAAGATCCAACGTGAGCCTGCGAGAACATTGCACGGTGATTCCGAAATTAGGAGAAATGTTAGCTGTATCCCACCACATATGAGCGGTCATCCACTATGTAAATACCTATATAAAGAGAAAGGTAGGAGAGAGAAAAGGAACTGGTATGATTATTATTTTCTTATTCTTCCCCAAAAACCAGAGAGAGCTCCAAATACTCATTAATGGAGTCTCAATTGTAATCCTTATGTAATTACAAATAATTATAGTAAAACCTAACCCAGTGGATGTAGATCAAATTGATCGAACCACGTAAACCTTGTGTCTCTTTACAATTTTAGCATTCTTATCATCATTTTTATGTTTAGATCTACAAATTATTACTAGGGGTGTGTTGTAGGATTTTCTGCAACTACAACCTTCGCGCTATGGAGTAGGGTACTATAGTAGGGAAAAAATTGGTTATGGAGAAAAGAGTAAAAGTGGGGTAGGTGTATGAGAAATGAGTTTAATCCCTAAACAAATATACTGCACAGGAGTATTGTAGATACGAAATATCAATCTGTGTAATTCTGGCCTAAACCAAGAAATGGTCGTTCCAGTCTTGCTTCGTCACAAAATGAAGGGAAGCAAGCAAGAGAGCCAAGAAACATCTAATCTTCGGCTTTTTCCTAAAAAATTTGAGATGGACTCTATACAGTTGTTATATTTACACTTACGTCTAGTGGAGTGGCACCACAAAATCAGGATACTTTGGCTGAACTTCAAGCTAAACACCCCTATGCATCTCCACATACTATCCCATATGAGACATTATCTCAAGATTCTTTTATAACTTCTAATGAATTGGTCTTGGGCAGATTGAGAAGTTTCCCCAAAGGTTCTTCATGTGGATGTGATGGATTACATACTCAACACTTTTTAGATGTGATAAGTGGGGATGTTGCTGCTATTTCCGATGAACTTTTCACTGCCATTACAGATGTGGTGAATCTTTGGCTAGATGGAAAATGCCCCAGTTCCCTTGGAGAGTTTGTGGCCAGTGCTCCTCTTACTCCTCTCATCAAACCTGGTGGGGGTCTTCGTCCCATTGTTGTAGGGACTATTTGGAGGAGACTGATATCCAAGGTTGCTGATCCACATGTTGGGAAAGGTATGAAAGCTTATCTTGGGGATTTTCAATTTGTTGTAGGGATTACATGTGGCAGTGAGGCTATATTACACATTGTAGACCGGTTGCCAGAAGAAAAAGGAGACTCAACCTCTATGTCCATGCTCTTAGTAGACTTTTCTAATGCATTCAACTTGATTGATAGTACTGCAAAGATCAAGGAGATCAGGGAGCATTGTCCTTCGATTTCCCGTTGGGTTCAGTTCTGTTACACTGCTCCTGCACGTCTTTATTACATGGAACACACCCTTTCTTCTGCTCTAAGTGTGTAGCAAGGTGATCCGTTGGGGCCATTGATATTTGCTTTAAATTTGCATCCAGTAATAAGAAAATTTCAGAGCATTTCTTACTGAATCTGCAGGCTTGGTACCTAGATGATGGTACCATCATCGGAGATACAATGCAGGTATTTAAAGCTTTGAAGATAATTCAGGAGGATGGTGGGTCGGTAGGATTACATCTTAATGTGTCCAATACTGAATTTTATTGGCTTTGTTTTAATGTGAGAAGTTCGGAGGTTGGGGTTTTTCCTCCCAATATTATCAGATCAAAGAAAGGGTTTAAGCTATTAGGGGGACCTGTCAGTTTGGATTCTCAATAACGCATGGATTTGGTGGTAGGTCCGTTACAGAAAACAATGGTTCTTATGGATGTATTTATGAAGCTTGAAGATCCACAATTTGAACTTTTACTCCTTCGAAATTGCACGGGTGTTTCACGTTTGTATTTCACTATGCGAACTACAAAAGTATGTTTTATGACGGATGCTGCTGGTTTTTTTGATGTGCACTTGTTTCGTTTCCTGAGACATACAATCACAGGAGATGGTCCAGGTTATGGTATATTACAGGAAAGACTCGCTGCTCTCCCTATGTGGACTTGGTGTTTACACCATGGATAACACTATGAATTACTGTTTTCCGGCTTCTAGTTTGAAGTCCTTCTCAATGAAAGGTCATATTCTATGGACGGCTAGGCTTGTTGCGCCTTGTTCCCTCCTTACTCAGGCCATACAAGTTTTTAACAAAGTTTATGGAGCGGAAATTACTTTCCCATGTGTCGATGTTGTTTCCCCCCATCACTCTATGAGTTCCCTGACAACTCTATATTTCGATACATTGAAAAAAATCTACGCCAACTAGTTTTGTTATGACTGAGCTAGACATGGTTCTATAGTGTGATAAAACTTCTCATGCGCAAAATTTTTTGATGACCATCCTCATTTAGGGCCTTAACCAGAAGAAGCGACCACCATATTTTGTCAAGGCCTTTAAGGAAAAAGATTATCAAAATTTATAATCCAACGGTCAAAACTTCTTAATCAGAGCAGTTTCCTTTTTTAACTTCTTAATCAGAGCAGTTTCCTTTTTTAACTTCAGTGGAGAAACTGTGAAGTAAAACTCCAATGGAGAAAGTCATCACCTTTCCCTTTCAGTTTGTGCCTCTTTAACACGGGCCGTGCCCGTTGAAAATAAGAGAAGAAGAAGAACTTTCTAAGACCCTTCTTTACTCTCTGTCTTCTCTCTCATTAAGTCGTCTCCTTTCTCTCTCTTCTCCACACGAGAAACCGTCTTCTCTTTTCAAAAGGAAGAAGAAGAAACCACCAACAGCAGGGTTAAAGTGATTGTCTTTATTATCTTCACTTTCATCTTGATCTTACTTGACTACAACAACCGCAACAAAATTTAAGGTACGGGTCTTTGTTTTTTTTGGGGGTATTTTTTGAATTTTTTGTTTGGACTTGATTTGGTTTATGCATCTGTTGAAACCCTAGTGAAAATCTGATTGAATTAGGTGAAGTAATTATTCAAGTTTTTATTTTTATTATCATTTATGATCTGTTTGTGCCGTGTTTGTCTCTGGGGGTTCATTGAATTTTAGTAAGACCCATTTTTGTTCAACTTTTTTTGAGTAGTCAAAAATGGGGAATACTCTTTGCAATTTGTGTAGTGTTTCCCTTTTGATTTGATAATGGTGATCAGTGGTTGTTTGGACTGAGTTAGTTTGTTTGGGTATTGCTTGAATTTATGTGTTTTTTTGTGGCACTTTCTATTTTTGGGGCAATTGATAATTTGGATTGGTTCTATTTTTGGGGCAATTGATAATTTGGGATTGGGCATTTATCAGGGGCGGCAACTAACCATGGTGGAATCTCCTTGCCTTTGATTTGGAATATCGTAGTTTGCGATAAAAGGAAGCTACACCATGAGTTACGGCAAGGAAGAGAAGTTTGTAAGGTTAGTCAATATGCCTTTTTTTTCTTAATGTTCAGTTCGTTTCATTTCAATGATTATGTTCTAGGATTGTAGTGATGTTGTACTTGTATACTAAGGAAATTTATCACCATCCATGTAGATAAAATTGGTAATTGTGTGGGATATTAATACTCGTACTTGTACTTGGAAGTCTGTATCTTTTTAAGTAGTAAAACAACTGTTCCCACATTCCCTAGGATTACGTTATTCAATAAACATAATCATTAATTAGTGATTACCTTTTGCTTGTTCTCTTTTTACGAGTCTAATCTGAGGTTTAATCTATATCCTTAGTTTAATGGGTAATATGCTAGAGGTGTACGTTATCTTAACCACTAATTAAGGGGGGATGCACCCTGGATCTTTTGGTGTCCCCTTTATGCTTATATGTTGGCTACTGGTTGATGCCTTTGAATCTTTCGCTAGGGATTGATAGTAGAAGGTTATTGTTACATTTACTGCGGCTTATATTTTTGATGTTAGTCCCTCATTTGTATATTTTTACGGCATATGTTGATCAGGTTTCAGGATTGGACTTCGGAGCCATCTTTAAACAATGACAGGAGGTTTTCTGATAGAGATGGATCCTCTAATTCAGGAAGCCTTAAATCTAAAGTGAGCTTGGTTTCAGAAAAGATTCGAACGGGCTTCACTCAGGGGTTCCGAGGGATTGGTAATTCAATGAACCTTGACCCTCAGAGGGAATCGAGAGTCTCTGAAGATCCTAGATTCAACACTCAGAATACTGAATCAGCAAAGCGAATGCTTGACCCTCAGGGAACATTTCTTCAAAAGTGGAATAAGATATTTGTTTTGTCATGTGTGCTGGCTGTATCCTTAGATCCTTTGTTCTTTTACATCCCAGTTATTGACGGCAAGAAGAAGTGCCTCAGTGTTGATAAGAGGTTGGAAACCGCAGCTTGTGTTCTGCGTTTTTTCACTGATATATTTTATGTGCTTCATATTATCTTCCAGTTTCGCACTGGTTTTATTGCTCCATGGACTCGAGTTTTTGGAAGGGGTGTGTTGGTTGAAGATCCCGTTGCTATCGCCAAACGATACTTAACAACATACTTTCTGATTGACATCCTCGCAGTCCTTCCTCTCCCGCAGGTGGTAATTCTAATTATTATTCCTAAAATGAGAGGCTCTGCAGCTCTGAATACAAAGAACTTGCTGCGGTTCATTGTCCTAATCCAGTATGTCCCGAGATTGATTCGAATATATCCACTGTATAAAGATGTTACTAGAACTTCAGGTATAATCACTGAAACAGCTTGGGTTGGTGCTGCTTTCAATCTTTTCCTCTTTATGCTTGCAGGTCATGTAAGTATAACTATCAACTAGTTTTTGCCTCCTTCATATTTCCGTTATTTAATATATTACAAATTGTGATTGGTCAATCTCTTCCATATTAGATTTTTGGAGCCTTGTGGTACCTCTTTTCGATCGAGAGAAACGATACATGCTGGCGAAGGGCATGCAGAGATGCCACTAATAACTGTGCTACCAAAGATCTATATTGTGGAAACGATAGTAAAAAAAATCTATTTCTGGACAAGCTTTGCTCCTTCACCGAACCAAACGTAAACGCAACTCTGTTCAATTACGGAATTTTCCTTGATGCTCTTCAGTCAGGAGTAGTGGAATCAAGAAATTTTTGGGAAAAGTTGTTTTACTGTTTATGGTGGGGTTTACGAAGTTTAAGGTTGGTGCATATTAGATTTAGTACTAATCTTTCCTGATATGATGTTAGATGCTACTCTCGGGGTTGGACCTATTTTTGGATTTGCCTTCACATCTGCATCACGGCAGGGCTCTCTTTTTGTTGTAATTATAATGAATTTATGACCCTACCTTAACTTGTTAATTTCTTGCAGTTCCCTTGGTCAAAATCTCGAAACAAGTACTTATGTATGGGAGATTCTCTTTGCTGTCTTAATATCTATTGTCGGCTTGGTTTTATTTGCACTCCTTATCGGAAACATGCAGGTTACTGTTTATTCTATTTATTATTCTAAAGCTTATGTCGAGTTTTGAATTATTGCCAGAGGAAATCGTTAATGGTTTTATGAACTAATTTTGTTACTTTCGATGTTACAGACATATCTACAGTCAAATACTGTTAGATTAGAAGAAATGAGAGTGAAACGGCGAGATGCAGAGCAATGGATGTCACATAGATTACTCCCTGAACCTCTGCGAGAGCGGATCAGGAGGTATGAGCAGTACAGATGGCAAGAAACAAGGGGTGTTGATGAACAGAATTTGCTCTATAACCTTCCTAAAGACTTGAGGAGAGACATCAAGCGCCATCTCTGTTTGGCGTTGCTGACAAGAGTAAGTCCTTTGTTGTAAATGTATATACTAGTAGAGGGCACATCGTTGCACGTGTTAATTGAGTGGAACATGGCACACATAAGTACCACCACATAATCTAATAGAAACAGCCATAGATTTGTATTCGTCTCTTAGTTTTCTAATTTGACCATTTTGCCCTCATTTTATTTTTGCTTTTGTTTAGTATGTCGGAGTATTTTAGTAAAAAGCCCCTAAAAACCTCTTTGTTTAGTATATAGTAGAGATAGTTTGTATGAAACCTTAGCCATTTTAGGTTACTGACACATGCACTTTTTTTTTTACATCTTCGTTTCACTTTTAGGTGCCAATGTTTGAAAAAATGGATGAACAACTACTGGATGCTATGTGTGAGCGTCTGAAACCAGTATTATACACAGAAGAAAGTTACATAGTGCGAGAGGGTGATCCTGTTGACGAAATGCTCTTCATCATGAGGGGAAAACTATTGACTGTTACCACCAATGGTGGAAGAACAGGATTCTTCAACTCCGAGCAACTCAGAGCCGGGGACTTTTGTGGTGAAGAATTACTTACGTGGGCTCTTGATCCTCAAACTACTGCCAACCTCCCAATCTCTACCCGAACTGTTCGAGCTCTGTCAGAAGTCGAAGGTTTTGCCCTTGTAGCAGACGACCTTAAATTCGTGGCTTCTCAATTTCGAAGGCTTCACAGTAAGCAACTTAGGCATACTTTCAGGTTCTACTCACAACAATGGAGAACATGGGGAGCCTGTTTCATACAAGCAGCTTGGCGAAGACACTGTAAGAAGAAACTTGAGGAATCTCTACGTGCAGAAGAGGATAGATTGCAGAATGCATTGGCTAAAGGAAGTGGGAGTTCGCCAAGTCTTGGTGCAACTATTTACGCTTCACGTTTTGCAGCAAATGCGTTGCGTGCATTGCGCCGAAATGGTGCAAGGAAAGCAAGGGTTGCTGATAGAGTACCTCCGATGCTACTTCAGAAACCTGCTGAACCTGATTTTACAGCTGAACAATAGTGATTTGATTTTTTTTTTTTAATGGTTTCTTTTTGGGTATTTTGATGATATGTAAAGATTGAAAGATTGGGAAAAACAAACAAAAAAAGAAAGTCCAAAGGGGTTTGCTGTATCCAGATAATCTGTGTATATTATGTAGAATATAGCTAGTGCATTTGCTGCCATACCTTTGTATTCTTTGATTCATACAGTTTTTTCTCTCTCTCTTATAAATATAATGTTTGTTGGTTTTTGGGTTTGTTCTTCCTTTTGGGCTTTCAATTTTTTGTTCAGAAAAGAGATGAAACCTATTTTGAGGCATACTAGATAATGCCAAAATAGGGTCACTAAATAAAAAACAACATCACCCCTCGTCCACCATTTTTATAATGGCATAACTACCCTTATGTAATTAGTGTAAATGATTATGATTAGAATTGATTAATTATGAATTTTAAGGATTTATTAAACATTAAATTATTAGTGGTGAATTAGTAGAAAAATCAAATTTATGTGAGAGAGTTGGGATTTTTGAGAGGAAGAAGAAGAAGTGAAGAAAAAAAGCTTGGGTTTTGACTTTTGAGATTTTAGTGATTAGAAGTGACCAAAATGTGTGATTCAAATCAGAGGAAAACTTCTATCGAGGTTTAATTTCCTTTTATAAGTTGAATCTGCCAAAAAATTGAATTTTAAAACCCAGATCTGCTGACCAGATGAACAGTTCGGTTGATAACTTGTCAGCCGAACCTAGGTATAATTTCAAAAAAACAGAGGTTCGGCTCAAAAGTTATCAGCCGAACTTCACTCAGAAACTGAATCATCCACTAGGTTTGGCTTGAAAAATTGAGGTTCGGCTGGAAAATTGAGGTTCGGATGGAAATATTTAAAGTCGCATTAGCCGAACATAGTGTTCTCTAAATCATACACTAAGTTCGGCTCAAAATTGATACTGCAAGATCAGCCGAACTGATCTTCTGAAAACCCTAATTTCATCTTTGAAATCATATTCTACCGATCAAACAAAATAAAAGCAATCAAAAACAAGATGGGTTTGTTACGCATACATTCTAAAATACATCTAAGAGCAATTGAGATTTGGATTTCGCATTCCAACATCGCTCACTTCGATTCGTGTTTCCTTTGTTTGATTAATTTCTTTATTGAATTGGATTCCTAGATGTTTAAATTTAAAGTTTATTTTGATTTTTAATTTTAGGTTTTTGAGGATAAGGGAACTATGACAAATTGAAATTATTTTAGGGATATATAGGTAATTATACTACCTTTAGACACCCCTTATAAACCCACCCTAGATAATATAATGGATGAGTATGCCTAAATAAAAATGAGTATGCCTCAAAATAGGTTTCAAAGAGATGGAAAGAGTGACAATTCACAAATATCTGTTCAAACATTTTCATCTTGTGATAATCAGGATAGGAACTTATCAAGCCCAATGCTACAAGGTAACTAAGCAAATGAAAGGTCTACGATTAACTAAGAAAATGAAGGGTTGAAAATACGTCTATTTTGGAGGTTATTGTGTTAATGAAATAGTACATGAAGCAGAATTGGTATATGTGCATGTCCTCGTGTGCACACTCTAATCACCCTTGAGCGAGAAAGCAGTATGCTTACGCACTCTAATCATCCTTGGTCGAGAAAGCAGACTGGGATGCAAAGTAGAATTGGTATGTCTCCTCAGGTGGTTGACAAAAAAGAAAGACACTACCCATAGGAAATGCACGTAATAACACCAACTTTAGCACACTGGTGTATGATAGCATATTGCAGACACACTTCTTGTGGTCCTAATATTTGCATTCATCTCCTTCTCTCGGGTAACATCTTCTCCTTTCCCAAATGATAGACAAACTGCAGACACTACCCACATTGCAAAGATAAATCTCGGATGTCATGTCATAGTCTCTCAGATTCACTACGTGAATGCATCTTTACAAAAACAACCAAGGGTGTTGGGACAATCATTCAACAAGTTTACCATTGTAGACATCTGCATTGCAGTATATTCCCTCTGTCCCAAGAAAAGTAGAATATTCCCTGCATTCCAGGAAAAATAATTAAAATATCACTTTTCACAGGACGACTGCAGTAAAAGTGATACTTTGACGTATGCAGTACAAAATATTCCCTCCATCCCAGAAAAATAGTTAAAACATCACTTTTTATAGGACGAGTGCAATACATAATATTAAAGAGTAGCTCTAAATGAACCGAGAGACTCAAACCAGGTAAAAACTGCCCCCGACATGGGGGCGGGTCCCAACATTGCTGGAGTTAGCAGGGGGCCACCCCAGAATTCAAAAACTGTGAGAGCTAGTTTTCACGTTGTTTGAGTCTCTCGGTTCTTATAGAATTTTGAATATTAAAACAAAAATACAATCTGACATTATGAGTCTGATTTGACCGATTCCTGAAAATTTAGACTTACTGATTGTCGAAGAGTTAGTTACTTTTTACTAATCGGAGTTCACAAGGGGCCTGACAGGACGCCTTAGGTCAGAAGTCTCGTTGTCCAGATTAAAGGTTATAACTTTCCCAACAAAAACAAGAATGTTCCAAGCCAACTCCAAATAATGACTCAGGATGAGAAAAATGGCTCACTAAATTATCAATAACAACAAATACTTTCATGCAGCTTCTATTGACACCCCAATGCACAAGATTGTCGAAGTTTTTGCAATGAACCCTGATTTTGGGCATATCAAAATCTTCCTAAGCATACAAAGCACTAGTCCTAACTTGGGTGACCTTATAAGGGGTACCCTATGGGGTGGTTCAATTACCTATATGCCCTTAAATCCTTTAAATTACTAATCTATCCCTAACCCTAATACAAAAACCTATAATCAATAAACCTAAAATCAGTTTCATAACCAAAATCAGTTTCATATCCCTAACCCCTTCTTCTTCCTCCTCCACAACAGCCGAACCCTTCTTCTTCTTCCTTTTTTTTTCATCGTATCATCACGGAAATTTAATCGTCGATTCGTGAAAATTTAGTCGACGATTAAACTCATCTATATAATGGGTCGTCGTAAGCCAGTATCTCGTTCAAATCGATCGACTGAACAACCTATTGAAGAAGAAGAAGATTTAGAGAGTGAAGAACAAACTCAAAATCAACCAGAAGAAGAGACTGAAGAAGAACCAACTCCGGAAATGAGAATAAGAAGGTTAGTTCTACAAACCTATCTCATATTTGATGTTTTAGATTGGTTTGGTCGATTTAATTCGTCAAAATCATGTTTCTGCGGCGGTGACAGTGTATAGTTCGGCGCAAAACAAATCTTAGATGTGCGCCGAGCTGTTCTTGAAACTGAACCCTGAAAGTGCATATGAACGGCTCGGCGTAAATCTGAAATCCGTTTTGAGCCGAACTTAGTGACACAGTGACTTATATTTAGGATCGGCTTATTCGATGGTGTTAGTTTTGTGCCGAATATGTTTTGTGAATTTCAGAAATTTTGCATGTGCGTAGGATCGGTTTGTATGGTAGTATTAGTTTTGTGCCGAATAAATGTTGTTTGAATTTCAGAATTTTTTCATGTGCTAAGGATCGGCTTGTATGGTTGTATTAGTTTTCTCCGATTAATGTTGTTTGAAATTCATGAATTCTTCATGTGTCGGATCGGCTTATTTATATGGCACCATTTTGCGCCGAATAAATGTTTCAATTCATAAGTCTAGATTCGGCTTATTCGATAGTATTAGGGTTGTGCCGAATATCATTGTTAAAATTCCATAAATTTTACAAGTGTATAGGATCTGCTTATTTATATGATATCATGTTGCGCCGAGTACGTGTTTGAGTTCATAATCATAGATTCGGCTTATTCGACAGTATCGGTTGTGAGCCGAATATATAGGATCGGCTTATAATTGTTTTGTGGTATGGGCCGATCCACTCTCTTTTCAAGCTAATAAAAATTTCAATACATGATTCGGCTCATATGTGTTATTTCGGGTAAGCCGAGCCTTCTTATTTTCTTACAAGTTTTTGGCTTTCCAAATCTCTTTGTTGTTCGAATTAGTCTTATAACTTTCATACTTGTGTCAGGACCAATGCAGCTACAAAGAGGAAGAAGATGGAGGTAACACCTCTTCACTGACCTCTTTCTCATCATCTTCACTGACCTCATTCTCATCATCTTCACTGACCTCTTTCTTAACATCTCATCCTCATCACTTGAAAACGTAATTACTTGTCCACTTGGAGGCTGCACATGCAAAGATTTCCAAAGATCCATTTCCGTCGCATAATTTGCACACCAATCCATCGCAAAATTATTTTCAAATCTAGGCCAAAAGGCTGCACTCATCAAGGGTGGTAATGGGCAACCGGGTCTAAGTTTGAGGCCGAGAAAATGACAATTTTGAACAAATCCAAGAACAAGTCTTCTATCCTTTACACCATCATTGCAAGGTTTTGTTGGAGGCGCGTAAGTAAAGCTACTACCCGTCCATGCGAAACAATGTATGACGCAATTGAAAGTCTCCGCTATTAAAAACCCATAAATGGGCATTGCCATCCAATGTTCTTCGGTAATGATAAAATCCCCATGCAAACGACGTTCGAATGCAACGTACTCCGCTGCCACCCCATCATCTTTTCTTGGACCTGTTCTCATCATTGTCTTATAGAATTCTTTGTTTTTACGTAGGGTTTGTAACAATCGTTGCCGAATATAGTTCACTTCATTTTCAGGGGGCACCGGATTATTCCCTTCCATAAAAGGACCAAGTTGTTCCGCCGAGACGTAATAACCACAATTTCCATCGCCTTGCACGTCGTCCATTGCTATAATATGCTCATGAATTATTGGCGATAGATCTTCCAAGTAGTTATCGTATATAAAATTGATAGGCCTCATATACTTACCGGACTTATCTCTTTTGGGTCCTCTCATCCTACCAATTTCATGTACGGTCCTTTTCTCCTTTATCTTAGTTTGTGAAGGATACATCTTAGCCTTCCCCTTGACATCCTCTTTACTATCCTTAGCTTGTGACGGACAATTATTATCATTCACCTCTTTGTTACTTGTTTCCGATTTTTGAATACTCGGACAACCTCGTTTTTTTGGAACTTTGACTTCTTCCTCCTTCATCAACTTCTCAATTTATTTCTTTGCCTTTTCAAACCTTGCATCATGGTACTCAACTCCGGATGGATTCCTTTTATTAGCCAATAGTTCCTTGTTGGCTTGTCTAGTTTGAAAATTATTCATTTTCTTACTCTTCCTACCTTTCGGGTCACTCTTCTCCGGTTCCAAAATATTTTCTTGGGTGAAAGGATACATGACCGACATCATGTTGTCCCATAGGAATTTCTTTTGAGGTCGGGACATATTCCTATACATCTCCGCCAATTTTTTCCCATTTGTCGTGTCCCATATCTCTAGATCATCCTCATCGTATTCGGTTGGGAGAGGATCGAAGCTTAATTGTTTCCAAAAATGATCAATATCCTCAAATGGTATGATACCATCCTTGTACCGAAGTAGGTCGTGGCGGAATGAAAGTCCCATAGATTTCTTCATTGTACAAACACACTCTTCCTCCAAGGTGGCGCCTAATGTCTTAATCAAATCCACTTCTTTCATCAACAAGTCGATGCATAGATGGGAGACTCTATAAGTTAATTCCCGTAGCCAATTAGTACCATAATTCTTGTGTCTAAACATAAGGTCATGCTCGAACGCGGTTTTAATTCTCACAACATCACTTTTGAAATATTCATCAATTGCATCAAAAGCCGTGACAAAAGTGTCAACACAACCAAAAAGGTTCTTCTTCAAACGATAATGAGCCGACTCTACCATACTTGTGGCTTGGTTGTCGAAGTGTTTGTGCCTATTTGTGAAACAACTCACGAACCTTTCTTTATTAGGTTACAACACATCTTTGACCAAGTAAGTAATGACTTCGGGGTAGGCGGTCTTCCAATGCTTAATAAGCATTTTAAAATTTTCTTCATAGGCATCCTCGGTGATTGACCATATCAAAGCTTCCCATTCGCCTTGGAAAGAAGCCCACAACATCTCATTATGTTCATATGCTTTCAAGAATTCCTTCTTTTTCTTTACTCGTGTCTTCAACGGTAGCTTAGCAATATTCTCTAATTCTTTCAACTTAAGTGGTTGAATTATCTGTTCGCATTTTTTCCTCACATTGCACCATATGTGAAACGTACAAAGAAAATTGAATGCATCCGGAAATACCTTCTTAATAGCATACATCAACGATGAATCTTGATCGGAAACGAACACTTTAGGAAGAGCACCCTCCCGGAAGATTAACTTCAATTGTTCTAACCCCCAAACATAACTCTCTTTCTTCTCGTTTTTCATGAAACAAAAAGCCACGGTGAACGATGCCTTTGTCGAAGTATGCCCCACAATGTTCATCAACGACATCTCATATTTATTAGTCTTGTACGTGCAATCCAATATAATAACTTGTGGGAAGCACAGAGCCAATTGGGCGCATTCCGGGTGGGCAAGGAAAAGGTGTGTGACTTGACCGAAGTCATCCAACTTGTTTTGGCAAGCGTAGTTATTCTTCACCCCTAACCACATTACTTGTTGCATCACCATCCTACCTTGCAAATTGAGTCTTCTAATCTTTTGTCTTGCATTGTAGATAGTTTGCATAGTCGACTTGTTATTCTTGTTATCCGCCTTCAATTTGCTAAGAATCCTAGAAGGTGGCAAACGTGCTCGTGTCATTTTATCCACTTCTAGCATCTCGTCGGGTTTGAGTCGCGCTACTTTCGCATGTCCATGAAGGTCTTTGGGACGTGGGTGGTTATGACGACAATCCATATCTTTATTCATTATCCAATATTGATCTTCTTTGTTCATGGACTTATTCTTGAGGTTGAAAACGATCTTGAAAGGGCAATTTATTTTCTTCGTCTTCGTCCTATTCTTTCTCCCGGTCTTCCCAACGTATATAGTACCCTTTTTAACCTTGCTAGCGCCGGTTCCACTACGCTCACAAATCATTTCAAACCGATCCCATCGGCTTTGTTGTCCTTTAACTAGTACATAATTTATCTTCATAGTGTGTTCCTCAAGCCAATCCAGAACTTCTGGTTTAGTTTTCCATATCTACGTTCATTCCAAAACAAGTAATTTGTAAGAAAAACTTTGGAATATCCCGACAACATTAAGGTAACAAAAGGTTCTTACATACCAAATCATTTTGGAAGTGATCCTTGGTATCCTCGTGAATTATGTCTACTGGATCAGGTTGATTTTCCATGGGTCCAAGCACGATCTACAAAGAATATCACAAGGTTAAACACTAGAAAGGGAATATAATAACAAGGTTCGGCGCATTCGATAATCACATTATGTGCCGAACTATAAACATTTACAGGTTTCGACTTATACGATATCCTCAATATGTGCCGAACCACGAACAATATTTTAACCCAAAAATTAACAAATTCATGTTCGGCTCAGACGATAATCATATTATGTGCCGAACCTTGAACATAAGAGGTTTCGGCTGATACGATATTCTCCATATGTGCCGAACCAGTAACAATATTTCAACCCAGAAATTAAAAAATTATGTTCGGCACATACGATTTTGGATATATAAGCCGAATTAGTAATGATTCTATTCCGGGCTATTCAGGATGTTGTTCGGCTTGCTATGAAACTTTCATATAAGCCGAACTAGTGTCTAGAAAAAGGGTTGGAATTGGAAATTATAGGTTCGGCGCATGCAGTAAACAGATTCAGTAAGCCGAACCGTTCATCAATTGGTAGATTCGGCTCATAGATATGAGCCGAACCTCAACCTGTTTCGCCGAACCATGATTCAAAAAACCTAACTTTCGATAATTGAGAGCTATAGAAGTGAGATTAAGTATAGGATATAAGTGTACCTGTGTATTAGAAGCATTGGGTTCGTCATCAATGTCTTCATCATCTGGATTTGGCTCATAAAAATCATCATCTTGAGTTTGTGTTTGAGTTTGAGCTTGTGTTTGAGTTTGTGTAAAATCATTCTCATAATCTAAGAAATCAGCCATTTCTGGATCATTGTTGTAGTTGATATGTATTTTCCTAGGTTTTTTAGATGAATGATGACCCTCCTCATCCTCCATTGAATCAAGAATTAGAATTTTCTCACTTTCTCCTTCTCTTTCTCTCCTTCTTAACCAAACCAAAACTTTGATTTTTTTTCCTCAAAATTTTCATCTAAACAACTCTTATAATTCTGAAAATTATTTTAATCACTAAACAAAATATTTAATCACTAATCAAGATTATTAACACTAGTACATAAAGGACAGATTTGCCATTAAATTTTTTTTGGGTTAAGAGGTTATCTGATTTTGCTATTTCACAACCTTTTTTGTCTTCATTCAGTATGCCTTGGAAGATTTTGTTATGCCCCAAATCATAGTTCTTTGCAATTTGCAAAAATCTTGATGGGCCATGATGAGTATCATGGCATGATCAACTTGACCCATTGGGAGGATCCCCCATTTAGGGCTATTTGATTTCGATTTGGAAACTGGCTGGCTGTCTATTCGGGTAGTAGACCCGTCATCACATGGTGGGACCCACTAGGTGCACATGCACTCACATGAGATATACTAATCACTACCAAGTCTAGTCTGAAACGTGTAGGGTGGTTGACCGTTTTTTCGCGGCCATTTAGATAGACTAGTCCCAGATCACTGGAGCAGTGTGGGGTCCATATAATCGTGATTAATGGTGAGATATAGACGGCTGTTATTCGTTAATCAAAACATTCCAGCATAACTTTAAATTGGAGGAGTTGGTTTGAATTGGAACCTGCCGACAGTGACTTTGGATTACTTGGTTTGACCTTTAAAGTAACTAGTTTAACTGGTTAATTAGCATACTTCATTTGTATTCTGTTTAGCTGATAGCCCATATAGGTTTTTGAGCATCCAATTCACAGCCGATTAGCAATTTGTATTCCGTGTAACTAGTGAATTTGGATACCTGAAGCAGAAACACTTAAAAAACTGATCTTTCTATTTTCAAAAATCTTTTTATTTTAAATAAATATATCGATTCTGGCTCTCTTTAATTATATATCCGAATTGTACTTCTTGTTTTAAATTTCTGGCAGTCGAAATACTACTTTTATGTATGCATTCAAACGGGTTGTTGATTCATTTCTGCTTCTTAGAAATGGAAACATTTTAATTCTAGTTCGCAGATGTGCTCTTATATTGGATTATTAAGGTTAAGTATGAGCTAAATGATGAAAGCTGTGATTACCTTTGCATTCAAACGAATGGAATGATCAAATATGAGGCTGATAGCTACACTCCTGTATACACATGACACATTGCACAACATGCAGGAGCAGTATCATGGGAAAATACCAACATACAACATGTACGTGTCCATCAGCCATCACATACGACCACCATTCAACTAGACTGCGAATGAGAAAGATTCATTCACATGGGAGGAGGAATACATTTAACCAGTGAAATACAGATTCTACTGTCCCTTCCAAAACTTAACGATATTTTCAAGAAATCTATTTCAGATTCAGACTTCAACATGGAGTGGAAAGAAAATGAGTCAACATTTATGCTCTCTCGAATGGAGAGATTTTGGTCTAAAGTTCTGAACCGGGATCTTACATTTATTCTTGGGAGATGGTGCTACATTGCATAGATTAATTAAAGTTGAAGTTAAATTCCCATGCATTAATTTTCCTTAATCTAGTTGCATTAATCAAGATCTTTAATTAGTTTGTTATACTGAACAGCACTACACATATATAGACCATAGTATTGTACAAAGTCTAAAGAGTACGGTTCCGATTTGCAAGAAACGATGATCAGAATATAATATTATAGTAGAGGGAGGGATTCCCATTCAAATTAGGTCAACCAAATGTGACCACCACCATTACCGATAATTTCAATAGATGGTTCGAATGTAGGTTTGTCTACGTAAAGCCAATATGACTTCAATGTCGACAATATGCATGCATGCAGCTAGAGGTGTAAATTGGGCTGTGCCAGCACGAGCACAGTCCAGCACGAGATTTAATCCAGACGTTAGTTTCGTGGATTGTGCTGGGTTAGTCTAATTGGCACGGATAAGCACGTGGCCCAACCCAGCACAACACGTTAAGAAAGCACGTGGCACGAATAAGCACGTGACCCAGCCCAGCACAACACAGCACATCACGCAGCACGGATAAGCACGTGGCCCAGCCCAGCCCAACACGTTAAGAAAGCACGCGACACAGCACAACACGCGACACGGATAAGCACGTGGCCTGTAGTTGCAGGAAATCCCACAACACACCCCTTGTATTATCATGACTATAAGTTCTAGATCTAAACTTATTTGATATGAAAATAAAGATAAAAATAATGAAAATAGAAAATAAGACACAAGATTTACGTGGTTCGATCAATATGATCTACATCCACGGGGTTAGGGATCTTCACTATGATTGTTTGTAATTACATATGGATTACAATTGAGGTTCTATTAATGAATATTTGGAGCTCTCTAGATCTAGTTTTTGGGGAAGAAGATGAATACAAAAGAGAAGGTTGACCTCCCTTTCTCTCTCTACAAAACGTGTCTCTCTACAAAGTGTGTCTCCCCTTTTTCTTTTTTGATCATCTCCCTTTTTCTCTCTTGCCTTTCTCTTTATATAGGTATTTACATAATGGATGACAACTCATATGTAGTGGATTACAGCTCATATTTCCTCTATTTTCGGATCTGGCTTGCGGTATTTTCGCAAGCTTACAAATGTTAATTTCGCAAACATCCTAAATTTCGCACGATCATCATACTTTTCTCATGTTTAAGTTGATGTCATCTGTTATGTCATTTCTGAAATCATTTTGCGATGTCTTCGTGATGTACTGCTAGTAACTTTGCAAGCGTGTCGTTGTTGCGAGATTTTGATCCTACATCTTGCCTCTTTTTTCTTGAATATTGCTTGAAGAGCGATCTTCAGGAAAAAATCCGTTGTTGTAGTTGTTGGAGCGAGATACGTGTTGTTGGAGTAGTCTTTGATCTTTGTTGATGAAGGAACGAGCGAAAAAATACTGGAATTGAAAAGTACGTACTTGCCTCTATTCTTTTGTGAAGTTCCGGAATGTTGCGAAGTAAATGAGAAGTATCATCTCTTGAAGTATGCGAAGAATGAAGTATCCTTGAAGAATTATAAGAAGTACTCAATCCTCGAAATATATAAGAAGTATGAAGTATCCTTTGAGAAGTATAAGAAGTATCCATCCTTGATTGCGAATAAGAAGTATTGAGAAATTATACTCCACGTTCTCTGCCTCATGCAATGTTGTAATGCAAATAAGAATTTAGATTAGTATTCAACATTTCTTTTATCAAAAATTTTCATTTAATTGCAACTTTAAATCGTTTTTCTTTGTTTTGATTTCCTTTGTATAACTTGTTTCGTCTCATCCGATAAACATCTTTCATGGAAATGATCCTAATGAGATCTTATGCAGCCTGTTGATGGAAGGTCTTACTAGCCTGTTGATGGAAGGTCTTATTTTTCCTCCTACTACTCTCCATGTTAGATATCATTCTCATTTGAAACAAAGCAAATTTTCAAGAGAAATATATAAATTGATCTGTGCGAGATTTTTCTCGGTTTCTTTTGTAATTGTGGAATCTTTGTAATTCTGAAATTTCTGTAATTCTGCGATTATATTGCCTTTTGTAAATCAAATCAAAAATCTTTTATTTTCTGTAAAAGTAAAATGTTCAAGGAAAGTGGTACTTAGCTTTTATGTAATTCGCTGTTGTTGTCAATCTCGCGCGAAAAATACGTTGCATGAAGTATAAGTGTCGCTTAGCAAAAACATATGCGAAAGGCAAGAATTGAACCCGCGACCTGCTACTTGCATATTCTCAAACCATACCAACTATGCTAACCCTCTCTTGCGAAATAATCAAAGTTCTTGTGAAGTAATAATCAAATTCCAAATGTGTGAGAGGAAATTCTGTATAAATTTCGCGTAACAAAAATAAACATGCGAGACGCAAGAATTGATCCCGCGACCTGCTGCTTGCATTCATGCCTCCTGACCAACTGTGCAAGCTTCTTCTTTGCGAAACATCTCTGCGAAATTATCATCAACTCTCTTCTGTGCGAAATAATCAAAGAAATATATGTGCGAAAAAACACGCTTGTGTTGGGACTTGATCACACGACCATGAACTCATTAACTTCGCAGATGAACAATTGTGCTGCCTCTTGTTTGCGAAATAATGAAACAATATTGCGAAATTATCATTTTTCGCTCTATATTAAAAAGAATAAAACTATGTTCGCAGGAGAATTCGAACTTGCGACGACGAACGAACATACTGCTCTCTGGACCAATTGTGCAAGGACCTCTCTGCGAAATTAACGCATAACTTTTTTCCTTATTCTTATCCCATGCAAATGAGAAGAAAACGAAAAATATGTGTCTCTGCGAATTCGAACCCGTGACCTATTTGTTGTTCGCTCAGCCTTGAACCATGTGTGCGAATTTCTGTTTGTGACAGAAATCACAACTTCTGACTCTTGTCACTATCTTCGTCTTTCCTTTGTTTCTTCACAAAATGCCTCTTGCTTTCTCCTGAACATGAAAATATTCCACTGAAACTTCCATTTTTCCTTAAATTTCACCACAACAACTATTTTTTTCTCTCACTCTTTTCATGTCTTTGAATTGTTGATGATGTTTACTCCCTGAAAGTGTGATTTCTTCCATAAAATTTTCATTTTTGAACCTAAACTTTGTAGATCTAGAAAAATATGAACAACAACTAATCTTCATGGAAATTTCTTGAACCAACAAGCTACATGAGGGTTATATCCTTTACTCCTCCTTGTTTCTAGCGCCAAAAATGTAGTTGTAGGAAATCCCACAACACACCCCTTGTATTATCATGACTATAAGTTCTAGATCTAAACTTATTTGATATGAAAATAAAGATAAAAATAATGAAAATAGAAAATAAGACACAAGATTTACGTGGTTCGATCAATATGATCTACATCCACGGGGTTAGGGATCTTCACTATGATTGTTTGTAATTACATATGGATTACAATTGAGACTCCATTAATGAGTATTTGGAGCTCTCTAGATCTGGTTTTTGGGGAAGAAGATGAATACAAAAGAGAAGGTTGACCTCCCTTTCTCTCTCTACAAAACGCGTCTCTCTACAAAGTGTGTCTCCCCTTTTTTGATCATCCCCCTTTCTCTCTCTTGCCTTTCTCTTTATATAGGTATTTACATAATGGATGACAACTCATATCTAGTGGATTATAGCTCATATTTCCCCTATTATCGGATCTGGCTTGCGGTATTTTCGCAAGCTTACAAATGTTAATTTCGCAAACATCCTAAATTTCGCACGATCATCATACTTTTCTCATGTTTAAGCTGATGTCATCTGTTATGTCATTTCTGAAATTATTCTGCGATGTCTTCGTGATGTATTGCTAGTAATTTTGCAAGCGTGTCGTTGTTGCGAGATTCTGATCCTACATGGCCCAGCCCAGCACAACACGTTAAGAAAGCACGTCATAGCATGCACAAGTACAACATATAACAAGGCATAATACATCACATTTTGTGTATTTTTGACAAAAGAGTCACTATTCTAGCTAGTATTTGGCATTTTATGTTGGTTTATTTTTATAATGACACATATAATACCTAAAGTTTTGGAAAATAAATTTCAATATAAGAAAGCACGTCATAGCATGCACAAGTACACCATATAACAAGGCATAATACATCACATTTTGTGTATTTTTGACAAAAGAGTCACTATTCTAGCTAGTATTTGGCATTTTATTGTGGCTTATTTTTTATAATAACACATATAGACCTAAATTTTTCGAAAATAAATTTCAATATCGTTGTTATAATGTTGTTACCTATATTTGACTAGAACATTAATTTACATGACAACGATCCAATTTTATATTTGATGATCTATTTCTTTCTATTAAATAAAATTGTTAGTTTTACTTAAAATAATTTCAAATGATACGTTGTATATTTAAATTCTCGTGATAATGTTCGACTTAATGTATACCATTAAGTGATTTCAAATTGTTTATAACACGTGTGCCAGCATGGCACAACACGCTTATTCGTGTGATGTGTCCATGGGATGTGTTGTGCCTAGATTTTGACTAGTAAAACACGATACACCATATTTATTCGTGTGTTGTGCCCATGGGCTGTGCTGTGCCTAGCTTTTGACTAGTAAAGCATGGCACGACACGACACAACACGTTTAAATCGTTGGCACAACACAGCACGGCACATGGCACGTGAAGCACGCGACTTCGTATGCCGGGCCGGCACGTTTTACACCTCTACATGCAGCTAGGGGCGTTTATCGTAAAGACCACATCTTTGGTACACGCAGATACGAATAGCAAAGACCACATCTTTGCGGCCGAGCATGGAAGACTGACCAAAGAGGCATTTATCGTAACACTCTTGTATAATTCGAACTAGAGGTGTAAAACGTGCCGGCCCAGCACAGCCCGACACACGAAGTCACGTGCTTCACGTGCCATGTGTCGTGTTGTGCCAACAATTTAAACGTGTTGTGCCGTGCTGTGCTTTACTAGTCAAAAGCTAAGCACAACACAGCCCACGAGCACAACACACGAATAAACGTGTTGTGTCGTGTTGTGCCGTGTTGTCACACGTGTTATAAACAATTTGAAATCACTTAATGTATGCATTATGTCGGACATTATCACAAGAATTTAAATAGACAGCATATCATTTGAAATTATTTCAAGTAAAATTAACAAGTTTATTCAATAAAAAGAAATAGCCTATCAAATATAAAATTGGATCATTGTCATGTAAATTAATGTTCTAGTCAAATATAGGTAACGACATTATAACAACAATATTGGAATATATTTTCCAAATATTTAGGTATTATATGTGTTGTTATAAATATAAGCCAACATAAAATGTCAAAACCTAGCTAGAATAGTGACTCTTTTGTGAAATATACACAAAATGTGATGTATTATGCCTTGTTATATAATATACTTGTGCATGCTATGACGTGCTTTCCTAACGTGCTGTGCTGGGTTGGGCCACGTGCTTATCTGTGTCGCGTGCTTTGTCGTGCTACTGTGCCGATTAGGCTAACCCAGCACAACCCATGAAACTAACGTGCTGGGCCGTGCTGGGCTGAATCACGTGATATGCTGGGATGGGCTCAGATTTTAGCGTGCTATGCTGGGCTGGGCTCGTGCTGGCATATCCCAATTTACACCTCTAATTCGAACACAAATATGTGTACAGAAATAATGTCTTAGAGGACAAAAAAAAACAAGAAGACAATAGCCAGGATCGATCTTCAACTGCCACCACCCATGAAGACTGTTCTTTGAAGAACATCAAGATTTTCTAAGTGTTTTTTTTTTTGTATGTTTAGATTTTCTCATTCTTATCTTTCTCGACGTCTCTTGTATTTTGCAACTATATGTCTCTTTTTGCAATCGTCACCAATAAAAACACAAAAATCAAATCTTATCTTTGATTGATTCACCTTACGTCTTCAAGGCTAGCCATTATTACAAAAGAAAACAAAACGAATGCTAGTAACTCTTCATATACGCACCATATACATTGCATACTTGCAGCTGACATGAACATGGTCTCTGATTTTCTTACTGAAATATGTCCTGAGAAACAAAAATATGGATAACCGCCTAGCTACCTACCAGTGGGTGAACTTGATTGTTAGCTGTGAAAGCCAAATTACGTTACTAGAATATAATTTTTATAGCCAACTTAACACCACGTCTCAGAAAACATATTTTATTTAGTGTAAAAAGGGTTTGTATAATTTGTTGCGAACGGTGTGAAATGAGTAAGTATAGCCCTTTGCGATCGTAAAGAGTCGAATATTGTTTTGTAATTTTCAATTCCTATACAAAATCCACACTCCATAAAGCGCAATGAACTTATTAGGTGATTGATGTTGATGCATGAATATATTGATCAATGCAAGAGGGCCCAAATGATGTCGTGGGATCGAAAGGGAGGAAAATCTCTAATATAAACCATAATTACGTCTTGATTAGTGCAAAAGATAAGATAATTTCGTACTTGTAAACTCAAAATTCCTAAGCACAAAATTTAAACTTGGAAGAAGAAGTAGAACTGTCGTTGAAAGTTATAGCAGACAAACATTGTCTTCTTCTAAATTCTTCTATCTCAAGTTATTTGAGAATCAACTTTTAAATTAGTGATAGGTGCTTTTTGTCTTGCTATAATTCATACATAAAGATAGCCTAACACTTAAATTCAAACCCTTCCCCTCTAGATAGGTTTTGGTTAAACACTGCAGTGTATAGTTTTCTTTTGTTTTCATTTCCCCTCGTAGTCTCGTATTACCTCGTCCCACAAAAAGAGATATTTTTACTTTTTTTGTTTGCCTAGTCTCTTTTCCTTCAATGGAATTAAGCAAGAGATAGAGCGATACTAGGTGTTGTTGAAGTTTGCCACCTCAGCTCCAAACTCATGCATGCAGACCATGCATTTGCTAATGGGTGATTATACAAGACTATTACCGAGGGTTGTCAAATTCTACATAGAGCTAAAGTTACCAAGTCCAGATAACAAATGCTTGATTGATAAGCTCATAAAATTTGGCGAGTCCTATAGTAGTAGTCTCCAAAATACAGTGAGATCTTAAAAACGCAAATTTTCACAAGTATTGGAAAATCTCATGGAGGGTCCTAATGTCGAAGTGAGATCTTCGGTTGGTACCAAATGAATTTGTCGGTGCCGAATCAATCGTACGTACTTCATTTATCAGCCATGCAAACACACATACTTTAGTGATGTGCGACTCAAGCCCGTTTAAATAACACAAAATTTGTTAAAAAGACCAAAATCAACAATTTCTGGGTGAAAAGGACATTTAGATTTTGATACTGTTTAAATGGACAAAAATGTAAAAATAACCAGATGTAAACAGTTTCATCCTACCCATTTTCAAATACTTTTTATTATTTTTAATTTACATCAGGATGCATCCAATTTAATCCTTACTATTTTTTAAGTCAGAATGAATCCAGTTTCATCTTTGCTATCTTTTTAGTGTCCATTTCACTCATACTAATTTTTACTCGTCCATTTAAACCATGTTTTAAAAATATTTGGATAAACGACCCATTTTCGATTTAAATAATGAAATCTCCCTTTACTTACCTAATTAATATTCCCAAGTACACAAATCCATGATTTTGAATTCATTATGCGTTTAGCACGAAGACCAGCTTCAACAACCGTATCAAAATCATACCCTTAGTGACTGGTCTTAGATGTTGCCCATTTGTGTTTTAAGTTTTAACTTATGCCTCTGAGTTCAAACCATTGACCCTAAATTTTGTACCCAACCCGAGAATTGCGGCGGCGCTCAGAAGTGGGAAACGAAAAGAAATACCGCCGTGGACGTAACATCACCTGTGACTATCCGCTAATTACGGTGCTTTATCTACTTTTTGACTTGTATTCTAACAATTTCTTTTGCTTTTCATTTTTCATAAAATTTAAAATTTTGAAGTAACCTAAAGAAAAAGTTTTTATTTTCAAAAAAAAAAAAAAGGAAAAGGTTTTCCAAGAAATACTAACTACCAACTGCTCCTCTTTTCTCGTAAGATACCGTTTTCCGTTAATTACGGTTATTACTTTTTTTGAATAAAAGGATCATTGTAGGCCCACGTAATGACACGAGTTTCTGACCGTTGGGTTGTTGCAGCACGGATGGACGTTAAAATTTGGACTGTTGTAGACGTGGCGAATAGCTCTAATACATGCCGGCTAATTAAACCCCTAGATCTATGAAGGGGGTGCGGATCGGATTCGCGACTTCTCTCAACCATCTCCAAGAAAAAAAAACACTATGAGAGCTACCAAGAGTTCTTTGTCTATTGGACAATAAAATAACCAAAAAGGAAGAAAAAAAGCATCATGCAGTGGCCATGCAGCCATGCTAAGCTAATTTTATTTTTAACGCAATCAACGCTTAGCTTATTCAATAACGAACTCAGTCAAATAGTTCATGGACTTGCACATAAGATTCTCATGTAATTTTTATGCCTGAAGTGTGAACAACATTTACTGAAGTTTAGTATTTAAGTGTTTCTCTAGGCTCCCACCTCCAAAGATCAAGGAAGAAGACAAAGGTGAAACCGTAAAAGTTAAAACTAGACAAGAGTTGGTAACTTGGTATTCAGATTCAAAACCATAATTATTGAGAAATTGGAGGAAATTGAAATGAATGTGACAAAAACAACCGGGTGACCAATTAACTACATCCAAGGATTAATTAACAAATCAATATCGGTTCCACTGTTGATATTATGCAATTGTAGGATCAGAATCTCGCAACAATAATATCTTAGTGAAATTATCAACAACACAACACAACAGCGTCGCAGAACAATTTCAAAAATGATATAATAAACGACGTCAGCTAAAATCATGAGAAAGATATAAGGATCCTGCGAAAATTAGAGAGTTTGCGAGATTAAGATTTGTAAGGTTGCAAGAATGTCGCAAGTCTTATCCGAAAATAAAGGACAGATTAGCTGTCATCCATTATGTATTTCCCTATAAATAGTCGTTCAGTTGTAAAGGAAATGGAGAGATCTTTTTTGAGTAAGAAACAAGTAAATAGAGAGAGAAAGTCTAGAGCAGAGGTCATTCTTGATTCCTTATCTTTTCTTGTAAGAACATTCAAAGATTGATCAATAAAATTAAGAGTGTAAACCTAAAAATGAGTTGAGTAATAATGAAATCATATGAGGGGTGTAGTGTAGGATTTCCTGCAACTACATAATGGCGCTAGAATTAGGGACATTGAAGATTGTTGTTGAGATTGTTCAAATCAAGAAAGTGATTAAGTAAATCAGTGAACCAATTAAAAGAAAAATGATTAGAATTAATGAAATGACAAAAGATTGGAGTGTAATATGATAACAAAAACGATGGTTAATGAATTCCATGAAAACATCAATAGAAGAATGCATAAACGAAATTTTGAAGGAAGGAAGGTTATGGCGGTAGAAAAGACATCACCCTAGAAAGATTGGGAAAAGCAAAAAGTTACATTCATGGCGGCAGAAATACCAAAAGAAAATTTGAACCACACATCTCCATTGGTTGTTACAGTGCCTATTACGCGAAAAGAGAAGGAGACGACAACAAAATCCAAGGGAGAATGGATATTGAACAGAACTTTAATCGATACAGGAAGTTCAGTGGATATAATATTTTATCATGCATTCCGGGGAATGGGATTTAAAGATGAAGAAATGTCCAGTTCAACATATTTTGTTCACGGCTTTGGAAAATCCACAACAAAACCTAAAGGATAAATAGTGGTACGAATTCCACTTGGAGAGATCTTTTTTTAGTAAGAAACAAGTAAATAGGAGAGAGAAAGTCTAGAGCAGAGGTCATTCTTGATTCCTTATATTTTCTTGTAAGAACATTCAAAGATTAATCAATAAAATTAAGAGTGTAAACCTAAAAATGAGTTGAGTAATGATGAAATCATATGAGGGGTGTAGTGTAGGATTTCCTGCAACTACAGCAATAGACGTCGAGGAAGCTAAAGCGCATGAGTGATGGGGCATCATTCAAAATTTTATTTTGACCTTTGGATAAGTTTACCGCTAACATTCAGTATGATTGCAATTAGTTTGTCATCAAGCAAATTTAACCTAATTCATCTGATATAAAATCTTATGATATTTCAACCATATTATTCTATTATTCTTAGACATAAGTTTTTTACCCGAACGACTACGTTTTTCCTAACATTTTAATGAGCAAAAAAAAAATGTAAAGGAGTACATATTTTCTGATGTTCTTGTGAGTACCAAAGAAAATCAACAATGCATGTACGAAAGAAAATCAACAATGCCTGTAAATGCTTGTTGTGACATCAATAGAAAGTTTACAAGTTTACAGTTCAACATGATATACCAAGACCAAATGTTTTCATATAGATAATGTTATATGTACGTTTAGACCTAACTCTGAAACCGTCCACTATACCCAAACTTTAACAATTCCTGTCTATTTCGCTCATTTTTTGAATTAACTAATGAGAAATCGAAGGAAATTAAAATAGAACTAATACAAATAACTAATGGGCACAAAAGTTTATATAAGATAAATAAATCTGTCAAAAAAACAATGTGTGCCGAGGTTGCAAGGTCACAATCAGGAATTATTGGTGGTATCATTTAGTACAGGTTTTCGAAAGAATTTATCCATCTAATGCAATGGGAAACTACCTAATCCTTATTCAGACTATTCTTAGGAATTTGTCTAATAGCATTCGCCATGTATTTTCCATTTAAAACGAAGTCCAAATTCCACCATTCATATTCATTATCATGCAGTTAAATATCACTGGATTTTGTAATAGAAATGATATAATTAAATTCCAAACAAAAAAAAACAAAAAAAAAAATATATTGACCATGAATTACACAATTATATAATATGTTTTGTTATGTTTTCACGAGTAAAAGAGAAGATCAACAATGCAATTAACATGCTTAAAAGAATAAACACCACTATTAACTGGATGAGATAAAATAAGTTTATATGGCGGTGAATAAAATACATCAAGATCAAATGTTTGCATATAGTGTCATACTGTCATATATATTGTCGAATGTAGTGTTACTTTTTCTCTTTAATAGACTTTGATGGGTACTATAAGAACCGTTAGCACCTGCACTTACCAGCGAAGAATTCTAGCGGGCGTATACCATAGTGAATGGAGAATAATAGGCAGAGGAATAGTAATGAAGATCATTCATCCAGTAACGAACAAGTAATGTCACTCTTTCAGCATGCTTCAATGATCATGCCATTTTACTTCTCATACACTAGTATAAGAACTTTTTTTTTGTGTTCCATTTTGGTCTCATATACTTTCATGCTTAGGTTAATCAACAAAAAATCCTTTCCGAAGTTCATTTCTTTGGTAAGTCCAATAACAAAAGTGTCATTTGTTCGTATGATTTTGATGGGTAAATAACATTTACTCAAGTTTACTCTTTAAGTGTTGCTTTAAGCTAGCCTCCCGATGAAAAGAGAAGATAAAAATAAAAACCAAACAAAAAATCGGTATTTAATGGAGCAATATTCATGAGAAATTGGAGGAAATTGAA
This sequence comes from Papaver somniferum, assembly GCF_003573695.1. Taxonomy (NCBI): domain Eukaryota; kingdom Viridiplantae; phylum Streptophyta; class Magnoliopsida; order Ranunculales; family Papaveraceae; genus Papaver; species Papaver somniferum. Next base: position 130,806,295 of record NC_039368.1, on the reverse strand, counting down.
ATTAAAATTTAATTAGTAAAAACAATTAAGTGGCATTAAGTAAAATATGAACAAATTTGCGCGAAAATGATATCCCACCATTGATGAAGTTACGTCTCATTTGTCGTAAACAAGGTCTAAGCAATAGGTAATTGGATCTACCTTGATTCGATTCAAACTCAAAATTATGTTGTTTTTTTGTTTAGGTAAGTCTAATCTTATTTGGTTATAGTGTAGTGCAATTAGTTGATCATCTTTTAAGCTCCACTTTAAATTAAAAACTTTGCACCACTTGGTTTTGATTGAGAAAATATAATTAAATTGTAAGAAAAAATAATCACAAATGATTCTTTTATCGGCACCAGGCTTGTGAGAGAGAAAACAATTTTCCTGATGTTTTTACGGGTGATTCTTTTTATGCGAAAGACTACGTATTTTTTGATGTTTCTGCGAATACAAAGCAAAATCAGCAATGTAAGTAACTGTGTAGGTAACATAAATAATTTACATGGGATCATATACAATACAGCAAGACCAATGCTTGTCAAATCTAATGTTACAATTTTTCTTTTATTCCAAAAGTTTAACCGGCATCACAAACTATTATCATTGTGCAGCAAAAAAAACATCTTTAATGGACCGATAGAGAATAACAAGCAGAAAGCGAAAGTCGTTGTATCAACGACAAGTCGTTCCACAGTTCATGAATTTTCACATTACTCAGTTGTATATGTTTTTTTTCTGCAGAATCTCAAAACTGTCATTTTCTTGTTATTTTCGCGTATGAATAACACCTACTGAAGTTTACTATTTAGATGTGTCTTTAGCCTCTAACCTCAAGATGAAAAAAGAAGATAGAAAAATTGAAATCATACAAAAATTGGCATTAAAATGAGTAAAATTAATGAGAAGTTGGAGGAAAACAAAATGGAATTAGGAAAAGTAACTTAGCTTACCAAGGTTAAAAAAAACAACTTCACCGAAAACCATATACGACTGTCGATGAATCAAAGTCACTTCTTTGTGTCCATATTGTTCGATACATGTTCTTGAAAGAAATTTTCCTTATGGGTAGAGATATCTGATGGGATTCTCTTCAGAATTTTCTTCGGATTTTGTATATAATTATTTGGTTATAGTGGAGTGTAATTAGTTGATAATCTCTTAAGCTTTAATTTAAAACTCTATCTTTCGGATTTGATTGAAATAATATAATTAAATTATAATTCCATGAATGCACATTTATGTTATATATGCAAAAAGGTAGATTTAAGTTAGGGTTATTTGGTTTTTGGTAATGAGGTTTGAAAAAAATCTGGGTTTGGTCTAACATTTGTCAAGTCATTGCGTTTGGTAGTTGGACTAGACGTTGACGCGTGTTGACTACTTATATGTGACATGTCTAACTGTTTGACTTGGTTTATTTTTCTGTGGCCCTCTAATTATCAGTCATTTTCTTATAAATCCCCGAGTTCTATTTTAAATCGAATTATCAATCATTTGAGTTTTAAATCAGAGAAAGGAAGAAAGTAATCAACATAGAAATTAGGGTTTGTAGCATTTGTGTGATTTCAACAAAGAGAAATAATGGATTTGAATCGAGATCGAGAAGGAGATGATTGAAGGTTCTCTATTGAAGAATATGAAGAATGGGTTCTGATATGATTCGAATTTGGTGATCTTTTCGGATCTGGAAATCAGTCTCAGATGAAATGTTAATGGTTGTGTGATGCACCAGGATTTTAACAAGAAATTGAAGTTAGAGTTAGGGTTTGAGTTGATGTCCTGAATCAGGGTTAAAATTCAAGGGTTTTATGCGAATCTGAAATTGATTGTGAAAGAGCTACATATTAGGTTTTGTTTGAATTGATATCGAAGACAAGCTGAGAAAGAGGTGTTGATGATGTTTCTGATTTGAGAGATGTTCACAAGGGTTTGAAGTACAAAAAGTGTCTAGGGTTTGTAGATTTTGAAGCTACAGAAATGAAATTGAGGATGAGATGGTATTGTAGTCAAGAATGAGCTGCAGCGAATGATATTGTTGTTGTGTAGGGGCTTGTAATGGTGAAGCTAATAGGTTCTGGTTTTGTGGTTCAATGAATGATGCTCATGGAATAGTTTGATGGTAGAAATATCAGTGGTGGTTGTAATGGTGCAGAATAGTTGCAACTTTAGTTTGAGGTGACTTGAGAGATGGTGCTTGAGCTAATAGAAGACAGAAGCTAGAGTAGCAACTGCAGATGATTGAATTTGAAATGGAGGAAAAAAGTTTTGTCAATGTTGTTTTAGTTCTGAAGAACATAGAAGAAGCATTGAGACAAAGGGGTTAACTGGTGTTGTTTGATAAACATGTAAGTGTTTCAGGCATGAACTGAAGGAATATGGGGTTTTGTTCTTGTTGTCCTGAGTAGGTCTGAATTTTGATATTGATTCATCAAATCAATTAGGAGAAATGGGTTGTCTGTTGATTGTTTCGATTCTTGGCTGATGGAAGAACACATCATCATCATCACTGGATTCGGGGGCTTATGTTGGTTGAACTGGTCTGAAATATCGTTTGTGTAAGAAGGTTTGATGAATTAAGATGGATTCTCGAATTGATGGATAGATGAACAGAGAATGGTCGATTTGTGTGGCTGTTTTTAGCGTGATTCAATTGATTGCAGTAATGGTTAAATGGAGTCCGGGGATAATCAAGGGAGATTTACATAGGAGTTATATGTTGACTGAAGGGTGATTTTACAACAGCAACAACCGTTGAACTGATGGTTTGCGGCAGTGTGAATGAAGATAAAATGGGTTGAAGCTGTTAACAGTTAGCTTCCGTGGAGAAGAAGAGTTGAGCCGGTTGAAGTTGTAGTGGGAAATCATTGCATTTCGATTCTGGTTGTTAGGAATGCAAGCGAGAATGTATGTGTATGATTAGAAAACAACAGGAAATGAATGGAAATTGGCAGCGAGCGAAGATGGAGATGTATGTAGCTGAATTGGTTCGTACGCCAAGAAGAGGTGCTTGTCTTGTTTGAATTAGCTCATGCAAATGTTGAGTTGGTTATTATCCGAGATTTAGCGGGAAGGCAACAGAAGGACAGAGATATGCAGCAGTCAAATCGAGAGGCTAGCTATGTAACCTCAGGCTTAGTCATGTTTATTTATTAAAAAAAAAAGTAGAGTTTCAGCTTTAAATTGTGTTCAAAATTGCACTCTAGATTCTATCATTCGGTTTTGTAATACAAACAATACAATTAAATTGAAAAAAGAAAGTAAAAAAATATATAAATATTTATTCGGTATGATTTAACAATCATGCCATTTTACTTCTCTTACACTAGAATAACGTTATGTTTCTTTTCATTTTAGCCTCATGTAATTGCTTAACTTGACGAACAATAAATCCATTCCATCGTGAATTTGCAAATTATTTTTTGTTTTCTACATTTCGTTTGTTCAGTCACAAAACTGTTATTTTTCATGTCATTTTCGTGTGTCAATAACATTTACTGAAGTTTACTACTTAAGTGTTGCTTTAGGCTCTATCCTCACGATGGAAAAATAAGATAAAATCCAAAACCAAACAAAAATTGATACTCCAAGGGGTAAAATTAATGAGAAGTTAGAGGAAACTAAAATGGAATTAAGAAAATAGCTAATGGGCATAAACGTGTAAGATGAATAAATTTCTCCAAAAATTGTTTATAAAATCTGGCATATCAAACATAGGATTTATGAGTGGCTTTATCGATTAAAGGTTTATGGAAGAATTTAGCCACTTAGTGCAAAAGGAAAACTGCCTGGCCGGCATTCAAACTTTTCTTATGTGTGTTGTTTCTCCCTGGTAATTTTTTCTTATCATCATTGAAAACTAACTTGGAATTTGGATTTGTCGTGATATCTGGTGAAGAAGTTGGATTTGATGGACGTGCTGAAAATGGTGAAGAATTTGGTGTTGGGGAAGAAGAATTGTATGCTGACCTTTCAGGTACTTGTTGATTATCTGCTAACACGTATGGATTATATTTGTTCAACACCTTTAAAATATGATAACAACTTTCGAATTGGAAATTTTGCCATTTCTGCGCTGCCATTCTGTACGAACTTGTCTTTCAACATCACCATCCACAAGATCACTCTCCCAACCTCTCTTGGCTTGCATTATCACAGCAAAATAAGAGGCAACTTCTTTATTGATTACAATGAAGCGTTGCGAAAACCAACTTGCATCACGATCATTGATGTTCATGGTTTGCTCTTCATATCTCAGAAATATGTTATCCCATATGGTGTTGCCATGCTGTTGTGCACCATCGATACAATCTTAGGTAAAATAAACATAATTACTACAAATACATTCATCTTCCGTGATGTTGAATTTTGTACCCTGAACTTTGTTCGTTTTACCTTTACCTTTACCTTGAATTTTAAATTGTGAATCCATATTACAAGAAATTAAGAAGTATAGAGAAGGTGATTAGTTAATCTTGTTTTAGATTAAATGAATACTGATCTGGAAATTCTGGTGTAAGTTGAAATGAATTTGAACTTGGGTATTTATAGAATGGGAAATCTAGCCGTTGGATAAGGATTTGTTGAGCGATGATCTAATCAACGAGCGACATCATAACTAGCGTTGACGCTATAATGACCACCGAGCGATATTAATACCATATAACGATGAACATTCTATCGCTCGCTGGAAACTCCATCGTGTATGCCTAAGTGGTATATTTGCCATTTTGCTATACCCATAGTGGGTGCAAAAGTCATTAATATAGTGTTTGACATGTGTATAGGAATATGCCTTACACAATGCTCGAAATACTTTCATATTTTTCCATAAAACTTCTCACAATATATCCTTCAATTTTGTAACTATAAGTTCTATTTTGAATATGGTAGTAGTAATTAATGATCAAAAACTTTTATCTAGGTTACACATAGAAGTTTTGTACACCTCTTTCTATTTCTTAAACTGCGTGAAATATTTTAGACCCTCGTATAAAATGGAACGAATGGAGTATAACATTTTGTTTCTTTCATTTTGGTCTCAGACACTTTCACGCTTAACTTAAGGAACAATAAAACCAATCTAGAGTTCATGAATTTGCACATTGTATTGATATTTGTTGTTCTTTCGTGCAATTACCAATGTGTCATTTTCATGCAATTTTCGTGGGTGAATAAGATTTACTGAAGTTTACTATAAGTGTTGCTTTAGGCTCTTTCCTTTCGATGAAAGAAGAATATGAGGATCGAAACCAAACAAAAATTAGTGTTCAAAGCAATAAATTAATGAGATATAGAAGGAAATTGAATTGGAATTAGAGAAAACAACAAAGCTGCACCAAAGTGAAATTTAAGCAACTTAGCTGGAAAATTACATCACACAGTATATGAACGAAAGTCACATCTCATTGGTGGAATTTTCCGGTACGTTTTCTCCATAAATGTACTATTATGGAAATGTACTTCCAATAATTTGTACTATTATGGAAATGTACTTCCAATAATTTGTACTATTATGGAAATGTACTTCCAATAATTTTGAGAGGTTTATTTTTTGCTTGGTAGAATAAATTTAATTGGAGCAACAGCCTAAAGAAAAAGCAAGGAAGCAAGAATAACACAAAAAGCTAAAAGTTCCAATTTAAAGAACATTTTTGCAAAATATTCTATTTAGACTTCGACAAAACATTGACAAAACTGAGTATTTTACTTTATTTCTCTTAAACCTTATCATAATGAGGGAGGATTCTCTTAAATTCACACTTTGGGAGACGTTTTCTCAATGAAAATAAATGATAGCACATTCTCAAGTACCAAACTTCACCATCTACCAATTTTAATTTTAACGATTAAGAATTCATTCATTTTTGACAGTTGATTTTCAAAGTAGCGGATGATGGAGTTATATGTATCAGAATGTACCCCTTCTATCATAGTAGAGTAAAATTTTGTTTTCTTTAAATTTTTGTTCATAATATATAGCCATGCTTAACTAATTCAACAACACTCATTCCAAACTTCATGAATTGAGCACAAAATTGTTGCACTTTTTCTTTTGTGTAACACAAATGTAGTTTTTCGTGTAATTTTTATGTGTGAGCACCATTTACTAGAGGAAAAGAAAATTAATTTAGTCAATGTGCATTATATGTTATTTTAATATTATTCAAAAGCTTTTGTGGATTTAAATCAAGGGTATATCAAATGAGGCAGCGGGAAGGTAGTCAACGTATCTCAGAGATTCTTTCACTTGCTATAATTTTCATTAATATTAACAAATCACATAATGAGTTTTCAAAGTGAAGGCATATAGCCTATTTGGCAATTAGAAATAATTTTTCCGAATTCAAAAATCGTAACCAATCTCAAAAATCGGAAGTAAAATATTTTGGGATAACAACATATTACTGCTATGGGTGGTGTAGTTTCATCCAAAATTGTGTTATTTCTTTTTGTTCGATCTTTGAAACTTTTGTCTAGTACCTAAAAATTAATTTTTAACTTAATTAAATTTATTTTTTACGCCATGAATTGAGCATCTATGTCCAAATTAAAGGTTCTCCGGCAAGCAAATTTAACTTAATTAATTCTTGATCATCCAACATAAAATCTAACGGTATTTCAATTATATTATCTGAGTCTCAGATTTACCGAGCAAATTTAGGTAATGTTAACCAGTAGTTTTTGTTTTTAAAGAAAACTTACTGTGTTTTGCAATTTTTTCTTGTTTGCTTTGATTTAATATTATCGGTGCCCACTTCAGGCTTCATGGTGTTTTATTACGCTTTGCAGCGATTTATCACAGCCTTTGGGCTTTTCTGATGCAATGTGAAGATAAAATTAGATTGGCTAAAGCATGTTTTTTCTTCAAATGTTGTCTCAACAATCTTATATTGGACGAAATTCTATTCCGGTGATCTCTCAGTCATTAATGCGACACTGGGGATACGAAACTATTGATACAACTTATCCGATGGTTGAGGCAAATTAAGGTGTCATATTTTTGAACATAGTATTCAAGTAATAAAACATCTAAATTTCACTGGTATGATAATTGAAATGCATGAAGATAACCTTCAGTAAGCCATTTTTGGGAATGATCAAGGTGTTTCTTAATGATTCAAGGAGTCAGTTAGTTTTTTTCCATGTTTTTTTCGTTTCTTACAGATTAAATTTTTTTTTATTGTACATTGGTTGTATCAATATGCAATGTATAATAATGAATCAGGAGGGTGTGTGTATCTGTCACCTCTAAATAACTATCCAGACCTCAATTTGATTGAGCTAATCTACAAATAATAAATATATGGTTTTCTAAAGAAGACTATTATTGGGGCGTTCCACTCCAATAGAGGGGCTTCACTTGGATTCTTAGTGTCCAAAAAAGTGGTTATGGGATATCCTAATACAAATACAAAATGTTTAGATTACCCTTTAACTAAAATAAAAACTTAAAAACCTAATCTCTTATATTCTAAATCCAAAAAAAAACTGCTCCTCTTCTCATCTTTCTTCTCTTCCTCTCCGCCACAGTAACTTCAATTTCAATTCAACTTCAACTCGTTTTAATGAAATCGAAGTAAAATTAGGGTTTCAGTTACGTTTCTGCTACTGTTACGTCTGGGTACGGTACTAAATTTCCAACCGAAATTTAATTTATGAAGAACTTACGTCTAGGTTTAGTTTAATTCAACCGTAAAATTGGATTTTACGTCTAGGTTTAGTTGGATTCCAACCGTAAAATTGGATTTGCATGTTGTGTTACGTCTAGTTTAGTTGACTGAATTTTCCTTTCGTAAACCTAGCCGTAATTCTCAATTTTACGGCTCGTTTTTATATAGGATAAACGTAGACGTAATTCTTCATGTATCTTTCAAGTAATCTTCATGTTTGATTACGTCTAGGAAAATGCCATGTATTTTCCAACCGTAAGTTGTTACGTCTAGGTTCGATTTTTTTTCTCTAGGATAACCTAGACGTAATTATTCATTAACCGTAATTTTTTTTCTTTTTTCCTCTTCTCTCTAGTTTTTCTTCCCACAAAAACTTTGTCCAAGAATTCACCAAGTATATAACAAAATTCATTAATTTAATTATTATCTAATTAAATTAAATTAAAATTAACTAAATAAGGGTTGTTTGGTCATTACAAAATTATTTGAGATAAGGGGTTTTTTGATATTACTTATGGGTGATCCATTTTTGTCCTATTAGGTGACGCCCCTCTAATGAAATGTGACGCCCCAATAATAGCCTTCTTTCCGTATTTTGTTTTTTTAAATGTATTAAAATTGTTTAGCTCATGAGTTTGCACATAAAATTGTTGCATTTGTGCAATCACAAATGTCATTTTGTATGTAATTCTTGTGCATGAGCAACATTTATAAAGGTTTAGTATTTAAGTGTTTCTCTAGGCTCTAATATCCAAAGATCATAGAAGATCAAAAAGAAAAAAAAAAAAGTAAAACTAAAACAAAATTCGGCTTCCAGCTTCGAAGCAGTAAATTTTTGAGAAATTGGAGGAATTTGATATGGGTATGGTAAAATCAGTGGAATGATAATAAGGTCATAATTATATATAAATTTCTCAAAAACGACATCCCTATAGTTACGAAACAAAATCAAGCGGATGAGATTCAATAAATTTGGTAAAAGCTAGAAAGTGCAATTGGTGGTGAGGTTTCATTTTGATCTTGAGGATTTTGGTCTAGTGTAAGTCGGTTTCCAAAATCCGAAGTAAAATATCATTGCCTCACAAATTTTACTTTTTGAGTTCAAAAGCAATAGTGAAATTTCCTCTGAACCAAAATTTGGTTTCTCGACTTGACTAGATTCTTAAAATTAATCAAGTGTGAGATTGATGCCAATGGCCCTAAGCTTGGATTATCTTTGCATTTTCCTGATTAATCAAGTGATAAAGTACGAGGTTGATAGCTACAGTACACATGACATTGCACAACAAGCAGGAGCTCGGAAAATACCTTGCCTACCAACATACAACATGTACGTGTGAGCGTCTATCAGCCATCATCATATACGACCACCATTATTCTAGGGGAGATGCTACACCTACCGACGACTTCTCCTGCAAAATCTGTCCCAAGGGCAATGGACGGCTATGCTAGCGTTCTAAACATCGAGATCATAAATGGGATAAAGTCCCGGCGGGATTTTTCGGGTTAAAAGTGTCGGTCAATTTTAGGCTGCCAAAAAGAAAAGAGAAAGATTCATTCGGAGTGGACATTAACCAGTAAAAAAAAAGATTCTACTGTCCCTTCCAACATTTTACGAGCTTTCCCAAAAATCTACTTCTAGACTTGTGAATATGGAAAAAGAAAAACGAATAAATTTCATGAGTCAACATTTATGCTCTCGAACTTAGTGTAGTCTAAAGTTCTGAACCGTGGGATCTTACATTATTCTTGGAAGCTGGTGTTCCATCTGCTAACTGTCGATCTCGTTGCATTAATCAAGATCTTCAGTTGGGTCAACGAAATATGACCAGCATTACCGTTAATATTATAGGTACCCTCATAAGTCGCATGACTACAAACCCGAAACTAGCTTGTAACAAGAAAAATGACAACACTGCTATGAGGAGGTTAGCGAATCCTATAAAAGATTATAGAGTGGATGTTGCATTTGCTGAATACTTTAATTACTCTTGAGCAGAAAATTATCTGAAATAAAATATGAATTACCAAGAAAAGGAATGATCCGAACCGAAACACACCATATCTCCATATATACCTGTAATTGCAGGAAATCCTACACTACACCTCTCATATGATTTCATTGTTAATCAACTCATTTTTAGATTTACACTTTTAATTTTATTGATTAATCTTTGAATGTTCTTACAAGAAAAGATAAAGAAATCAAGAATGATCTCTGCTCTGAACTTTCTCTCTCCTATTTGCTTGTTTCTTACTCAAAAGAGCTCTCTCGCTTTCTTTACACCTCGAACGACTATTTATAAAGAAATATATAGTGGATGACAGCTAATCTGTCCTTTATTTTCGGGTATGGTTTGCGACATTCTCACAACCTTACAAATGTTAATTTCGCAAACTCTCTAATTTTCGCAGAACTATCATATCTTTCTCGTGATCTTTGCTGACGTCATTTATTTTATCATTTCTGAAATTGTTCTGCGACGCTGTTGTGCTGTGTCATTGATAATTTCGCTGAAATATTGTCGTTGCGAGATTTTGATCCTACATCTTGCCTCTTCTCATATCTTCTCTGCAAAGTAGAGAATGATGTGAGAAATGCCGCAGCTGTTCATCTTTTCATATTCTGCATTTATCACACGTATTCTTTCTTCCATTTGTTTCTTGACACGTCTTTTGTAACCGCTACTTTTCAACCGCTCACGTCTCTTCGTCTTAATGATGTTTATTTCTTCGAGTAAAAAAAAATCTCCTTTATATACTCTTCTTTCCATTTTTCTTTTTTACTTTCTCTTCTATTTTTATTCTCCCATCTCTGCAACTCTGTTATTCTTCTGCAAATTCTGATGCTGTAATTTTTTCCTCCTTCAATCCTCTTACTTTTCATATATTCCCATACTCTATATTCAAACATGGCTCCAAGTGGTCATAGATATGAAAAGAATTTACAGGATGTCCAAAAAGATCTTGCTGATAAAGGTTTCACACTCTCCACCATTCCTGGTGAAAATGCCAAATCAATTCTTTCTGTCAAACTTTTCTCTGATCAGTATTGTGATGATCAATCAATCATAATTTCTCTAGGTCAGATTCTCGCAGGTCTCCCTATTCCTCTTTATAACCCAGATCTTCCTTTATTTTATGAAATTCTCGCTCACTCGGGATTTTAGCGAGCTATATTCCAACTGAGTGGGGATTGCATCCGTCTGATGCTAGAGTTCGCTAATCGTGGTGCTGGTAGAGGATCTCTTTACTCCAAAGAACTTAGGGATCCTAAATTCGCAAACCTAGAAATAGTTGCTAAAAAATACACAGTAGCGAATTTCTTTGAGAACTATGAACTTATCTCCATGAAGAAAGAGAATACTCGCTGGGGTATTCGCTTAAAGAGGAAAGATAACATTGATGAAGCCAAAATTCTCATGCAAGATATTGATTGGCATTCTGGTAAAAACACAACTCCTCGCCAATCCAAAGATGATAAATGGTGTGTTTTTCCTTTAATGCTAAAAGGACCCTACATTGCTGGGTCAAATGTTCTTCCTGCGAATCTCGCTGCTTATCAACCCTGGGTCTTCTCTTGTCCCGAAAAGGAGAAAGAGGTATGTTTCTTCCCATTTAACTCACTTTATATTTCTTTATTGATTTTTATTATTCTGTTCGCTAACTCTTGCGACATTCCGCAGATTCAAGAACCGAAAGATAGTTATAACAGGACTGGAAAGTCTAGTACTCTGTTAGCTCTTCGCTCATACACAGATGAGGTAAGAAATTTTCTCTTATAATTTTAAACAGTATACCGTTACTTCCATACTTCCATTTCTTATTTCTATCTGTGTGTGAAGATTATTGCTGAAGTAGAAGAATCTACCGATGTTGCGAAGATTGGTGATAAAGGTAAAGGTGCTCTTCGCAGGGAAAAATCAACTGGTCCTCCTCCAAAGAAAAGGAAAGTTCATTCTTATTATCCTTCAAATATTATTCCTCACGAAAATTCCGAAAGTGACAAGGGTGATGAGGACAACGATGATCTTGCTGCAAGTGAAGATTCTCCACCTGAATCTTTAATGGCTAAGCTCTCTGGCCTCTTTTCTGATTCTCTACAAGGAATGGGAGATAGACAATTCGCAAATACCTTCAAAGCTCTCGCTACCCTTTGCGATGTCCCTTTACTGGATGGTGATAGCTCTCTTCGTGGAGTTTCTAGATCAGTGACTCCCGACTTCTTGCATTCTCTCAATAGTATGGTATACTTTTATCCTTTTACTTCTTCATTTTTATAACTCAAAATTTCTTTCTATATTAATATTTTTTATATCTTTTCGCAGGCTGGAAAAGATTCTTTTGCTGTTGCCTCAGATCTAGAGAGAAGACGTGAAAACCTTGAAAAGAAGAATCTTCAATTACGCAAAAAGAATGAAGAATTGGAAGCTGAAGTTAAAGGTCTTCGCGAGAAAAATAGACAATTAGAAATTGATTCTTCTTCATATAAGAACAAAATCTCTAGTCTTCAGCAAGCTAATAATCAGCTTTGCGGTATGTTACTTTTCTCTTTTCCCTTTATTCATTCATCCTGTTGTTTTATCTTATTTAAATGATCCTTTTTGTAGACATTTATGGTCTTTCTGATGAAGCTACCCTTCTTCGTTCATTTCCTAATGCCTTGGATAATGATACCCTTCTTGAGCGTCTTAACAATTCCTTAAATAGCTTCTCAAAAGATAGAATTTCATCTCTTTCTCTAAATGATCTTATATTTAAATTTCCCCTCTTAGAAATTGATCATAGATCTAGTTTAGGCTTAGACAACCGATTTAAGCGTCTCCTTATTGATTCTAAAGAGAAAACCAATGAGTTAAGAACCAAAATTAGCGGTCTCATAGATGATAAGGATCGTATCTCTGATCAAGGTGCTAAGGCTTTGGAGAAATTCCAATAGGCTCTCCTTGAAGTTCAACTTGAACGAGATGAAACTAACCGCAAGAATATCGAACTCTGCGAAAGGGAAAATCAAATTCGTTATCGTCTTCTCATAAGTAGTGAGGATAAATTTGTTTGGGATGCGAAAATTTTAGATGATGCTAGAAAAGATTTAGGTGTAAATGTTAGTCTCCAAGTTGAACATACAGCCTTGATTAGAGATATGATTTCTGACAGAGAAGGTTGCTAACTGCTCTTCTTTACTAATCTTTTGCTTCTTATGAATTCTCATCAAGTTAATAATTGATTGTCTTTTGTTCGCAGATTCTGAAAATAAATATCGTGAAAAGATTGAAGAACTTGAAGCTGAAAAGGAGGAACTCGCAAAGAATCTTTCTTCTCGCAACGACAAGTATTCTAGATTAAAGAATCAAATCAAGATCACTGTTGCGAATTTTAAGAATGACGCTATGCATTTTCGCAATCAAACTATCCAAATGGTTTGTGACGTTCATAATATCCCACATTCTGATTATCCTTGTCTTTTAGAAGAGATACCACATAATACTCCCAGTTTGATTATCTCTGATAGCGAAGCTGACGATGAAGAATCTGATAATGATGGAAGTTCTGACGGTGATGAAGATTCTAACGCAGACGAAGAAGGAAACAAGTCCGATGAAGATAATGAAGGATTAACTAAGAAATAGTCTTTACTTCTTTCTTTGATTCTTTGTAATACTTGTACATTTATTTCTTCTTTCTGTATATTTGTGTTTCTTTCATTTTGACCTGCATTAATTAAAACAATTATTCTTTGCAATACAGTTAATCAATATAATCATTAATTCTTGAATCTTTGAGTAAATCTCTCATATGGAGATAAATAACATTTTCTAATTTCATACATTCCCATACGAAGTGAATTTTGTTTCTTTTCAAAATCTCATTCATGTGTGGTCTTATTTTGCCTTCCTAATTAAAGGTCTTATTATGCCACCTCTTGTCATTGCGACAAAATCGCAGGACGTCCTTGCACTTTCATGCAAAAACCCATTGATCTTGCCTTAACTTTTTCTTTTGTATTCTGGCCTCTTCAGTAATGTTGCGACAATATGACATGCCTAAATATTCTTGCGAAAATGAAGCCCCATAACATTGCCGTCTTGCGACGAAATCGCAGGACGTCTTCGCATTTTCATGCGAAAACCCATTGATCTCGTCTTATCCTTTTCTTTTGTATTATTGCCTCTTCAGGATTGTTGCACAAATATGACAAGCCTTAATATCCTTGCGAATAAAAAGCCTCATGAAATTTGCGTCTTAAGACACTTATCAGCTCCCTAATGGAGGGTGCCGCCCTTATCTGCCCCCTGGTTGCCCCTTCAAGGAGGCGTACTTCTACCATACAAGGTTATCTCCTCCCATCCAGTCTTAACAACAACCAGTTTTTTTCGCAGCCTCTTATCCCTTTTACCTATAGGGTTTATGGTTACGAGACTGCACCCTAAGTGGGGTTTTCTTCAGGACGAGTGCAGTATAAGCCAAGACTTGTCAAGAATGGCAAAGTACGCTTCAAACGTCTCTGTCACTCTTGACTCAACCGTGTACCTCGGCGCCTTGATCAGTCTCCCAACCTAAGTCATATGCTTAAGTTGAGAATCCAAGGTGCCTCTCCCGGATGGGCTTCATTGACCCCAAATCTCCATGACTCAGGTTCCGGGGGCGGTGTAGCCTTTCCCTGAGTCATGCAATAGGTACCCCCTTATATGACGTACTTTAGGTCTTACATTTTCCTCTTGCGAAATTGTATTCGTGAACTAGGGTGTACGCCATAAAGGTTTGCCTCTTTCTCTTTTGTCATTTTTCTCTGATTACTTTCTGTAAAATTCATTATCTTTGCGAGAGTCTCGCAAATCATCATATTGTATCTGAATTTCGTAATATCAAATTTGCCATTCAATCAAATGTATTTTTGAGAATTTTGCTTATAGCGAGAGTATCGCAACAACTTAATCATTCATACATTTCTTGTTTTTATTACCTTTGTCATCCTCTGCTTCTTTATTATTTTCTGCTACTGCTTCCTTAGTAGTGGTATGTTCATTATTTTTATTCTGAGCTAGCATTAATTTCGCAACATCTCTTCTCCTTTCCTTTCGATTGTATCCACCATCAACCTCTCACTTCTTTGTGTATCTTTGATTTTGTGTCGCCAATTTTCTTTCTTGTTTGCTCTTCCTTCCCAAGATTCTATCTCAGTTTCGTAACACCTCTTTCCTTCAACCCAATCTCCCTTTATGATTCCTACACCACTGGGGTGAGGGAATCTGATGCACTGGTGAAAAGTTGAAGCTACACCTAGAATCCCATGTATCCAAGGTCAACCAATTAACGCATTGTAAGGTGATTCTACATCAACGACACATAATAAGATTTCAGAAGATATTCCCTTCAATGAAATTCGCATAGTAACCTCCCCTTTAGCCTTGTTAGCAGTACCATTAAAACCATATATCTTATATGTTGATGGTATAAGATCATCATCTCTTCCACCCATGGTTTTATAAGTATGATAAAATAAGATGTTCACAGAGCTTCCAATATCAATTAGAATTCTATTGATTGCCCATGAATCTTCAGCTTCATCATCCTCATCTTCTTTCGGTTTTGGATTAATTTCTAATTTACTACCAATGGATTGTCATGCACCTCTTCTCCTTTGGGAATTTCTTCTGCGGTAAAAGAAATGATCTGTTTCTTCCATTCCTCTAGTGGCGAGATTTTCGCAATATTCATAATTTCTCTTCCATCATTATCTCTTCCGAACACTCTACTCAAAACATTATCATGAAAATCTTCAACTGTCTTATATGAATGTACGATAGAGTGACAAAATAGATTTTTTGCTTTTGCACCAACTTCTGTGAAGAATGTTTCTTTCTTTTTCATCGTATTCATTTTGTGATGTTCTGGTGGTGGTGGCAGTGGTTGAGATTGTGGATGCCCTACCAGAAAGTCGTTTAGTTTTCCTTGATCTATCATTCTCAAAATAATTATTTTTACATTTCTGCAATCATTTGTGGTATGTCCATGAAAATGATGATAAGAACAAAACTCATGACTTATGTGGTTTGGAGGTGGTTCTGTTCCCATGTTCCATGGTGTTGGTATATTCTCCATCAAGATTATAGCTTCCCATATATTCTCCACACTTGCATTTAGAGGTGGCATCTTGATTTCTTCTCATACTACCTTGTGACCTCCTTGTCCTCTATTATAGTTTTTTCTTTTACCTCCATAAGTTTCTTGCGGTTAATCGAGTTTGAATCTTGTTATTTCCTCCACGATTGTAGAAATTTCTTTCTCTTTCATACTCTTCTTGATCTCGGCTTCCCATAGCTACCAGTTTCTGTTGATTGTTACTTGTCACCTTCTCTTGTTGTACTTGCGAAGTATTCGCCACTGTGTTTATTAGCTTGGGTAATAAGCTTGCATTCGCTGTTTGTGAGCTGGTGTTCGCTGGTAGGCTTCTAAAAGATGGGTAAAAAAAATGAAGCGAAATGAAACGCGGGCCTACAGTAATACCGCAAGTGCACGGTCGTCGGTTGTAGCTCGTGCAAGTACGGGTCGATCCACAGAGATTGGGAGTGTTTTGTTGTGTTTAGCTATTTGGGCTCTAAATTGCTAATGGGCTCTAAATTGCTAATGGGCTTAGAGTACTAATGGGTTTGATAACAATAAAATGAACTGAGCTTGGGCTCAGTTGGTCTTTGAAGTGTAAATGGGCTTTGGGCCTTTGAATGATGAACTGAGCCTTGGACTCAGTTGGTTTGGTCTTGGGCTTTTGAGTTTAGGCTTATGGATTAAGCCCACAGTTGACTGAATTGGGCTTCAACTTTAGGTTCAAACCTGGGCTTGGTAACTGTGAACTGGGCCTTTGCTTGGAAAGTGAACTATTACAGTGGGCTTTAGTAATGACTCTTAGCTGAGCCAAGCTCAGTTGCAGCAGCAGCAGCAGCAGGGGAAGGGGAGCAGCAGCAGCAACAGGGTTGCAGCAGCAGCAGCACAAGGCAAAGAAGAAGGAAAGCAGCAGTACTGCAGCAGCAAAGCTGGAGAAAACAGCAACAACAACAGCAGCAGTGCAAAGAAAGGAAGAAAACAGTGGGAAAACAAGGCAATAAAGCAAAGGCAATGCAGTAAACAACAACAATGGAAATACTAGACAGCAAAGAAAGATGACAATGAAGAAAACAGTGTGAACAAGATAAATGAACCAAGGCCTAAGGCCAAGGGCAGGGGTGTGGAGAAGAAGTAACAAAGCAAAGCTAAGGCATTCATCTAGAGTGGGAAGAGAACTAGCTTGCTCATTGTCACTAGTGAGCACTAGTTTCTCTCCACTACTCAATCAACACAATGCACCCTAAGCATACAAAAATGGAATGGCAAGATAATCAGCTTGCTATGAGCACTGATTTCTTCCATTACTCAATCAATTCAGTGCTTCAAAGGCTTCTAGCCTAGCATTCCACTAAACTAACAGTGAATTAAGACAACAGGAACAAACATCACAAGAACATGAAACAACTGAAATTAAACCTTAACAGACATCACAAGGAACAAACATCACAACTGAAATTAAACCTTAACAGAACAAACATTACAACTGAAATGAAGGAACAAACATCACAAGGAACAAAACAGGATATGAAAATAAATGAAATTGAACTGAAATTGAAAATTAACATAAAATTGAACTAAAAAACAACATTAACAGAACATGAAAAGTGCATGAAACAGCACAAAACTGAAGAGAAAAAAAACACATTAACAGGACATGAAAGTCCTGGACGCCGGCTAATCCAAGCATAAAGTTTTTACATCACACCCACAAGGCTATTTATACCCACAGACACAATTAGGGTTCTACCCAAAAAAAATTCCCAAATTAACAGTAGACTAGGGTTTGATTTTTTTACCTAATTTGATGTAGCAACATCAAATTAAACTCGACCCATTCTTCCTCTCACTCTCCTGGTGCCTTTCCCATGCCTTGATTTCTTTTCTAGCTTCACCTAATTCTCTACCATGTCTATCAATGCTTTTTCTCTATTTTCAAAACCCTAGACTAGGGGAAAACAGTGAAAAGAAGTGAGAGGCATGTTAGAGTGATAGGGGTTTCGGTGGTTGAGCAGGTGGAGAGTTGGTGGTAGTGTACGGTGGCGGACGTGGGTTTTCTGCAGAGGAATGGGGGAGAAGAGGGAGGAGAGATCGATATTTTTAGGGATAGGGTCTGTTTGGCTTGAGGTCTAGGGTGTTCGACACTTGGGTGTGAGGCAAGTGTAGAGAGTTTGATGCACAGCAAGACTAAGCCGTGAGATGTGGAGCTGGTAGGTAGATCGGACGGTGATGCGGAGGCAAGCGAGGAGCGACCGTCGGATGAAGGGATACAACGAAACGAACGGTGCTAGATTAGGTTAGGTGCTGAAGTGTAAGGCGGAGATATCAAACTTTGATGAACAACAAGGGAACAACCGTTGGATTCAACTACCATCTAATCTGAAGGCTTGGAATTTCAGCGCTGTGGTGCTTGGCAGAGACTTCAGATTTTGATGCTCTATGAAGGAGCGACCATCGGATGCTTCTGAGAACTGATCTGATGGCTGAGAACGGAGGCGTTTTTGTGTGTAGAAAATGAGGTTGTGCGCACCATTCTTCGCGGCTTCCTTGCGTGATTTCTCCCGGCTTTTCACTACTTTTCTGCTCTTTTTGCTCCGCAAGTCATCCAGACTTTATTTATTACCTAAAAATGCAAAATTAATTAATAAAAATATTTATTCTTGAAAACAATGAAAACACAGAATATGGGATAAAATGTAGAACTAATGCATAAAAGATGAGTTAAATGCCAACAAAAAGGGATAAATATATACAATATTTGGCACTCATCAAATACCCCCAAACCTGAATTTTACTTGTCCTCAAGTAAAACAAAACTAAGGAAATCCTAACTATACCACTGTCGCTGGTCTCTCGAATGCATTTAGCGTATGCACTAAGCCTTTTAAACCACTAAGTGTCCCTAGTGGACGAGTTGAAGTCTCGTGAAGGTTTGCTTAGAACGTACCTACAAAGTTCTAGGTCAAAATATAAGCTCAGATTCCATCAAATGTGACATGTGCAAAACAGTTTAAGCTCACAGCAAAATGGAGATGTCAATCTAGCTATCGAAGGCACAATCCTAGCACTGATAACAAAAAAAGACATGTGATAAGAGTGTAAAGTGTATCTACACATGTGTAAAGAAAGATCTGAAGTTATGACTACTAATCACCAAGAGATAGTTTCTCAGGCTAAGAACCAAGGTCGAAATCTAGCTAGCTGTCCGGACTTTACGAGAATTGTGAATGAGTTGGAGGTATTTCACAATTACTCGCGTTGTATATCAATGGCATACACCCTCCTTGCTTATTACAATGAAACAACAAAATGACTATTTACATGACTCTTATTTACATTGACTATTCTCTTTTTATTTTTGGAACAAGAGATGATGGAATTGATAAATACTTGATTTTTTTTTTTTTTTTTTTTTTTTTTTTTTTTTTTTTTTTTTTTTTTTTTTTTTTTTTTTTTTTTTTTTTTTTTTTTTTTTTTTTTTTTTTTTTTTTTTTTTTTTTTTTTTTTTTTTTTTTTTTTTTTAACAAGGAAACACTTTTGATACATAACAAGAAGAAACAAAAAATTACATGACACTTTGCAAGAGGTAGCCCTTTTTGATGCACCCAGTTAAATTCGATGGTTGTCTTTCTTAATGTAACCTCCACCTTCTATCCCAACCAACCAAAGAACAAGCTAGTCAAGTTTCGTTCAGTATTCTAAAGTGATTGGCAATCGTAACTTCCTATCCAACACCTTGAAGATCGAGGCCATACATGTATTGGTAGATCGTGCGCGTGCAAATTCTTATCACTATGTGAATTGTGCTAGAATCAGGGTGCCTAAATATCTAGACTAAGACTCCTAATAAAAATACATATTTGCACAAGAGTCAACATTTCAAGGTAAATGAGCTCCATTTTTTTATGATTTTTCATTTCATTTTTTAATTTTTTTTGAATTTTTGAATTTTTTCAAAAAGATGGAGTTTTGTTTTCAATTATAGCAAATTATCATGGCATCTACTCTATACCCCCAAACCTAAACTAAACATTGTCCTCAATGTTTCAAAATATGGAAAGAATTAAAATGCAACATATGGAAAGGGACATGCTGAGTAGAGTAAAAGGAGAGAGAATACCCGATTTCGGCGAAAGCAGAATTAAAACTCCGTTATCCAAGGAAAAACTCCAACATATTCGGAGTCACAATGGATGAGCACAAAATATATACAAAAGGAAATTTAACTAACACATTATCTACAAGAAAATTTGGTTTTTAATGGGATTGGACTTTTTGGGAAAAATTTGGTTTTGTCGGGAGACATTTGGTTTTGATGGGAAAAAGAAAAATTTTGGTTTTTAGGGAAACATTTGGAAAACTTTGGTTTTTATGGGAGAAATTTTTGGTTTTTGAAATTGGGAGCAAGCCCACTGTTGGTCCTCTAATGGAATGGGAGGAAGGCTGCGGCCCACGAAACACTAAGTTTTAATTTTGAAAGTTTAATTTGGCCCAGTTGGTTAAGGCCCGACGTTTGTTTTAAAACTTTGGTTTCGAGGTCCACTCTTGAGTGGAAACAAGCCCACAATCGGTTACAAGCTCAGCTGGGTTTAAACCCAGAGTCCAAAATACAAGTCCAATGAAAGAATTTAAACAAGCCCACAAATTAAACAAACAAGCCCACAAAAATTAATTACAAACCCAACAGAAAATAAAAAGCCCAAAAATTGGCTTTAATATTACAAGCACACAATTAAAAATTGGAAGCCCACAATTCGGGTTCTCTTAAATGGGTTACCTTTTAAGCACAGCCCAGCTGCTCTGATATTGTTGCAAAAACCCAGTTGGGCTTTGGTTCTTTTCCTTGGTGGCGTCCCAGCAGAGGAAAAACAGGTTCAGAACAGCAGGTCCAACATCAAATGAAGTGAAGCAGATGCAGATGCAAATGCTATGCAGTGAAATGCAAAAATAGCTAATAAAACAACAAGAAAAACACAGCACCAATCCCCGGCAGCGGCGCCAAAAACTTGGTGTGACAAGCAAAGACACACAAAAGCTTGCAAGTATACAAAGCCAAGTTATGATATAGAAGGTAAGCAGGGGGTCAGTCCACAGGGAGTGGGAGCATACAAGAGAAACCTAAGCTAGCAAATGATGTAAAACAAGGCAAAGCAATATGGCATACAGACAAGAACCACAGCAGCAAGGAAAGAACCTAGTAAAGAACCACAGCAGCAAGGAAAACAGACAAGAACCAAGGCTTGGAAGCCAAGGGCAAGGTGAGGATTGTGCACTGATTTCAGTGCACAACAGCTACAAATTTCAGGAATTTAAACAAGAAAAACAGGCAAGGAAAATAACTGAATTGAAAGCACACAGAACTGAAAATGTAAGTGACTGAGAAGGAATTGGTGGGTAAGCCAAGGCTTAGGATCCACCTTGTGTCCTAATCAAATGACATGTTTCTAGGTTGAGTTTGATCCTATGCATACATCTAGAAATAGAAGAATACTAAATTGCTCAATAGTCTGCCCCTAGCATTGGCTGTCTTTTGACAGCACAGCCAATCACAGGCACTATGTGCATTGGTATCTCCCATTTGCTCAAGCAAAACAGAGCATGGAAGTAACTATCCTAGCTTCTAGTCACTTGACAGTGCACAAGGCTTCAGCTGAGCCTTGGCCTGATGCTGTTTAGCTCATGCTAACCATGGATAAAGCAATAACATTCATCATATGTGATAATTTAGACACAATTAGCAACATTTCAGATAACTAAAAACATATGCAACTTTCAACTGTCAACAGTTATGCAAAAATCAGAAATTGGAATTGCAAAATTAAAATTGTTCTAATTATCTACTGGCTAGTCCAGAGAGATACACAGTAACCTTTACACACACCACATACTACTAATTTATACCCCATTACACATTTAGGGTTTTCCCCCAATTTTCCCCAAAATCAGAAAATCAGGTGAAATTGATTTACCTAATGTTGATGAGATACTCGCTCCATCTCGTCGACCCACTCTTCTTCTGCTTCTTCTCGTTCCTCTCATGCTCCAATTGTTGCTTTAACATCACTTATATCCCCAATTTCTCACCTAGGGTTTCAGTGAGCAGAGAGATGAGAAATTGGAGAAATTAGTGATGTTAAAGAGATAGTACGTGATGGTGATGATGGGCTTAGGTAGAGTAGATTTGGGGAGAAGATAGTGGAGTGATTTGGGGGAAGGTAGTGGTGATGGAGACGGACATGGTGGTACTGTTGCAGAGAGGGGGGGAAGATGGTGGAGAGGGGCTCGACTGTTTTGGGAAGAAGGGGGTGTTTGGCTAATGGGTGTAGGGTTCGGGTACTAGGGTGTTGAGCAGGTGTAGAGGATTTTGATATTTCGCGAAGCGGGACCGATGGATGGGAAGATGGTAGGTGGATCTGACGGCGATGCGGAGGCAGGCGATGAGCGACCGTCGGATGAAGAGATACAACGAAACGAACGGTACTTGATGGAGTTAGGTACTGTAGTGTAAGGCGGAGATATCAAACTTCGATGCACAGCAAGGGAGCGACCGTCGGATGCTTCTGAGAACTGATCTGACGGCTGAAGACGCAAGCGGGTATGGATTTGGGTTTTAGGCTTTTGGGTATAGAATATGGGTTTGGGAAATGAGTTTGGGCTTGGAAAACCTTGAGCCCACTTCTTCTTTAAGAACAACTTTCTTCTTCTTGAGCCCATTTCCAGCTTTTTGGACGTGCGCTCCATTCTTTGCGGCCTCCTTGCGTAATTTCTCCCGGCTTTTCACCACTTTTCTGCTCTTTTTGCTCCGCAACTCATCCAATCTTTATTTATTACCTAAAAATGCAAAATTAAGCAAGAAAAATATTTATTCTTGAAAACAATGAAAATACAGAATATGGGATAAAATGTAGAATTAATGCACAAAAGATGAGTTAAATGCCAACAAAAAGGGATAAATATATACAATATTTGGCACTCATCAAATACCCCCAAACCTGAATTTTACTTGTCCTCAAGTAAAACAAAACTAAGGAAATCCTAACTATACCACTGTCGCTGGTCTCTCGAATGCATTTAGCGTATGCACTAAGCCTTTTAAACCACTAAGTGTCCCTAGTGGACGAGTTGAAGTCTCGTGAAGGTTTGCTTAGAACGTACCTACAAAGTTCTAGGTCAAAATATAAGCTCATATTCCATCAAATGTGACATGTGCAAAACAGTTTAAGCTCACAGCAAAATGGAGATGTCAATCTAGCTATCGAAGGCACAATCCTAGCACTGATAACAAAAAAGGACATGTGATAAGAGTGTAAAGTGTATCTACACATGTGTAAAGAAAGATCTGAAGTTATGACTACTAATCACCAAGAGATAGTTTCTCAGGCTAAGAACCAAGGTCGAAATCTAGCTAGCTGTCCGGACTTTACGAGAATTGTGAATGAGTTGGAGGTATTTCACAATTACTCGCGTTGTACATCAATGGCATACACCCTCCTTGCTTATTACAATAAAACACAAAAGATGACTCTTTACATGACTCTTATTTACATTGACTATTCTCTTTTTATTTTTGGAACAAGAGATGATGGAATTGATAAATACTTGATTTTTTTTTGTATTTTTCTGATATATATATATATATATATATTTTTTTTTTTTTTTTTTTAAACATGGAAACACTTTTGATACATATACAAAAGGAAACAAAAATTACATGACACTTTGCAAGAGGTAGCCCTTTTTGATGCACCCAGTTAAATTCGATGGTTGTCTTTCTTAATGTAACCTCCACCTTCTATCCCAACCAACCAAAGAACAAGCTAGTCAAGTTTCGTTCAGTATTCTAAAGTGATTGGCAATCGTAACTTCCTATCAAACACCTTGAAGATCGAGGCCATACATGTATTGGTAGATCGTGCGCGTGCAAATTTCTTATCACTATGTGAATTGTGCTAGAATCAGGGTGCCTAAATATCTAGACTAAGACTCCTAATAATTACATATTTGCACAAGAGTCAACATTTCAAGGTAAATGAGCTCCATTTTTATGATTTTTCATTTTTTTTTCAAATTTTTCAATTTTTTCAAAAAAAGAAGGAGTTTTGTTTTCAATTAAGGAATATTATCGTGGCATCTACTCTATACCCCCAAACCTAAACTAAACATTGTCCTCAATATTTAAAAATATGGAAAGAATTAAAATGCAACATATGGAAAGGGACATGCTGAGTAGAGTAAAAGGAGAGAGAATACCCGATTTCGGCGAAAGCAGAATTAAAACTCCGTTATCCAAGGAAAAACTCCAACATATTCGGAGTCACAATGGATGAGCACAAAATATATACAAAAGGAAATTGAACTAACACATTATCTACAAGCAAATTTTGGTTTTTAATGGGATTGGACTTTTTGGGAAAAAATTTGGTTTTGTCGGGAGACATTTGGTTTTGGCGGGAGACATTTGGTTTTGATGGGAAAAAGAAAAATTTTGGTTTTTTAGGGAAACATTTGGAAAACTTTGGTTTTTATGGGAGAAATTTTTGGTTTTTGAAATTGGGAGCAATCCCACTGTTGGTCCTCTAATGGAATGGGAGGAAGGCTGCGGCCCACGAAACACTAAGTTTTAATTTTGAAAGTTTAATTTGGCCCAGTAGGTTAAGGCCCGACGTTTGTTTTAAAACTTTGGTTTCGAGGTCCACTCTTGAGTGGAAACAAGCCCACAATCGGTTACAAGCTCAGCTGGGTTTAAACCCAGAGTCCAAAATACAAGTCCAATGAAAGAATTTAAACAAGCCCACAAATAAATTATTACAAACCCAACAGAAAATAAGAGAAGCCCAAAAATTGGCTTTAATATTACAAGCCCACAATTAAAAAATTGGAAGCCCACAATTCGGGTTCTCTTAAATGGGTTACCTTTTAAGCACAGCCCAGCTGCTCTGATATTGTTGCAAAAACCCAGTTGGGCTTTGGTTCTTTTCCTTGGTGGCGTCCCAGCAGAGGAAAAACAGGTTCAGAACAGCAGGTCCAACAGCAAATGAAGTGAAGCAGATGCAGATGCAAATGCTATGCAGTGAAATGCAAAAATAGCTAATAAAACAACAAGAAAAACACAGCACCAGTCCCCGGGTCACCCGCGTGACAGGCGGGAATACTTACCACTATACTACAAAAGCTTGCAAGTATACAAGGCCAAGTTAGGATATAGAAGGTAAGCAGGGGGTCAGTCCACAGGGAGTGGGAGCATACAAGAGAAACCTAAGCTAACAATGGTGACAATGCACTATGGCAGTGAGCAAAGCAAGGTAAATAGCATGAACCAAGGGTGCAAGGTAAAGCAGCAAAGAAACAGCTAAGAAAACAGCAAGGTAAAGCAGCAAAGAACCAAGGCTTGGAAGCCAAGGGCCAGGTGAGGATTGTGCACTGACTTCAGTGCACAAAAGGCTTCAAAGTGCAAGAAAAAAAGGCAAGAAAATAAACTGAATTGAAAGCACACAGAACTGAAAATGTAAGTGACTGAGAAGGAATTGGTGGGTAAGCCAAGGCTTAGGATCCACCTTGTGTCCTAACCAAATGACATGTTTCTAGGTTGAGTTTGATCCTATGCATACATCTAGAAATAGAAGAATACTAAATTGCTCTATAGTCTGCCCCTAGCATTGGCTGTCTTTTGACAGCACAGCCAATCACAGGCACTATGTGCATTGGTATCTCCCATTTGCTCAAGCAAAACAGGGCACAAAAGAACTATCCTAGCAACCTGTCAATTGACAGTACACAAGGCTTCAACTGAGCCTTAGCCTGATGCTATTTAGCCCATGCTAAACATGGATAAAGCAATAACATTCATCATATGTGATAATTCAGATACAACTAGCAACATTTGAGATAACTAAAAACATATGCAACTTTCAACTGTCAACAGTTATGCAAAAATCAGAAATTGGAATTGCAAAATTAAAATAATTCTCTACTGGCTAGTCCAGAGAGATACACAGTGTCTTTCACACACTCCACATAACACCAATTTATACCCCCCTATCAGAATTAGGGTTCACAGCCCCTTTTCCCCAAAATCAGAAAATCAGGTGAAATTGATTTACCTAATGTTGATGAGATACTCGCTCCATCTCGTCGACCCACTCTCCAATTACTTCTTCTCGTTCATCTCCTGCTCCAATTGCTGCTCTAACATCAACTTATATCCCCAATTTCTCACCTAGGGTTTCAGCGAGAAAGAGGGGTGATGGGCTGATGTAATAGATGGCTAGAGAGTAGGGGGATGTATAGGTGATTGAGACAGAGGAGTTGGTGGTAGAAATGGTGGTGACAGGAGCGATGGATGATGGAAGTAGCAGGTGAGGTATGGTGGTGGTGGTAGTTTCTCTGCAGAGGGATGGAGAAGAAGGAGGAAGTCGATAGAATGGGAAGAAGGGGCTGTTTGGCTAGGTCATAGGGTTCGGTCACTATGGTGTGTATCGAGATCATCGAGTTCGATGTTCGGCGAAGCTGAGCGGTGGATGGTGGAATTTGGAAGGAATCGAACGGCGTCAAGGATACTGGATTAAGCGACCGTTGGATTGCGAGATACAACGAATTTAACGGCACCAGATGGAGTTAGGTGCTGTAGTGTGAAGCAGGATCTTCAGACCTCGATGCACTGACGATGCTGCGACCATTGGATGTAGATGGATCCAATCTGACGGCTACAGGAGAATGGGCTTTGGGTCTTGTTATTTGGCTTGGGAGATAAGTTGGGCTTGGGATAATTCTGAGCCCATTTCTTCTTGTGAGAACAATCTCTTCCTTGTTAAGCCCATTGCTAGCCTTTTGGTCTTGTGCACAACATTCTTCGCGGCTTCCTTGCGTAATTTCTCCCGGCTTTTCACTACTTTTCTGCTCTTTTCCGCTCTGCTATTCATCCAAACTTTATTTATTACCTAAAAATGCAAAATTAAGTAAGAAAAATATTTATTCTTGAGAACAATGAAAATACAGAATATGGGATAAAATGTAGAATTAATGCACAAAAGATGAGTTAAAATGCCAAAAAAAAGGGATAAATATATACATTATTTGGCACTCATCAAATACCCCCAAACCTGAATTTTACTTGTCCTCAAGTAAAACAAAACTAAGGAAATCCTAACTATACCACTGTCGCTGGTCTCTCGAATGCATTTAGCGTATGCACTAAGCCTTTTAAACCACTAAGTGTCCCTAGTGGACGAGTTGAAGTCTCGTGAAGGTTTGCTTAGAACGTACCTACAAAGTTCTAGGTCAAAATATAAGCTCATATTCCATCAAATGTGACATGTGCAAAACAGTTTAAGCTCACAGCAAAATGGAGATGTCAATCTAGCTATCAAAGGCACAATCCTAGCACTGATAACAAAAAAAGACATGTGATAAGAGTGTAAAGTGTATCTACACATGTGTGAAGAAAGATCTGAAGTTATGACTACTAATCACCAAGAGATAGTTTCTCAGGCTAAGAACTGAGGTCGAAATCTAGCTAGCTGTCCGGACTTTACGAGAATTGTGAATGAGTTGGAGGTATTTCACAATTGCTCGCGTTGTACATCAATGGCATACACCCTCCTTGCTTATTACAACGAAACACAAAAGAACTCTTTACATGACTCTTATTTACATTGACAAATCTCTTTTTATTTTTGGAACAAGAGATGATGGAATTGATAAATACTTGATTTTTTTTTTTTTTTTTTTTTTTTTTTTTTTTTTTTTTTTTTTTTTTTTTTTTTTTTTTTTTTTTTTTTTTTTTTTTTTTTTTTTTTTTTTTTTTTTTTTTTTTTTTTTTTTTTTTTTTTTTTTTTTTGAATAAGGAAACACTTTTGATACATATACAAAAGGAAACAAAAGATTACATGACACTTTGCAAGAGGTAGCCCTTTTTGATGCACCCAGTTAAATTCGATGGTTGTCTTTCTTAATGTAACCTCCACCTTCTATCCCAACCAACCAAAGAACAAGCTAGTCAAGTTTCGTTCAGTATTCTAAAGTGATTGGCAATCGTAACTTCCTATCAAACACTTTGAAGATCGAGGCCATACATGTATTGGTAGATCGTGCGCGTGCAAATTTCTTATCACTATGTGAATTGTGCTAGAATCAGGGTGCCTAAATATCTAGACTAAGACTCCTAATAATTACATATTTGCACAAGAGTCAACATTTCAAGGTAAATGAGCTCCATTTTTATGATTTTTTAATTTTTAATTTTTTTTCAATTTTGATTTTTCAATTTTTTTGGAATTTTTCAATTTTTTTTTCAAAAAGAAGAAGGAGTTCGTTTTCAATTATGGAAAATTATCATGGTATCTACTCTATACCCCCAAACCTAAACTAAACATTGTCCTCAATGTTTCAAAATATGGAAAGAATTAAAATGCAACATATGGAAAGGGACATGCTGAGTAGAGTAAAAGGAGAGAGAATACCCGATTTCGGCGAAAGCAGAATTAAAACTCCGTTATTCAAGGCAAAAATCCAACATATTTCAGCCGAGATCATATTGGATTAGCAAAATATATACAAAAGGAAATTTAACTAACACATTATCTACAAGAAAATTTGGTTTTTTAATGGGATTGGACTTTTTGGAAAATATTTGGTTTTGTTGGGAAAAAGACAAATTTTGGTTTTGATGGGAAAACGAAAAAGAAAATTTGGTTTAAAAATGGGAGCAAAGTAGAAATTTGGTTTTAAAAATTGGGAGCAAAAGAATTTTTTTTTTTTTTTTTTTTAAAAAAAAGAAAATAAAATTTGGTTTTTGTATGGGAGCAAGCCCACTGTTTGTCCTCTAATGGAATGGAAGGAAGGCTGCGGCCCATGAAACACTAAGTTTTAATTTTGAAAGTTTAATTTGGCCCAGTTGGTTAAGGCCCGACGTTTGTTTTAAAACTTTGGTTTCGAGGTCCACTCTTGAGTGGAAGCAAGCCCACAATCGGTTACAAGCTCAGCTGGGTTTAAACCCAGAGTCCAAAATACAAGTCCAAATTAAACAAGCTCACAAAAAATTAAATACAAGCCCACAAATTAAACAAACAAGCCCACAAATAAATTATTACAAACCCAACAGAAAATAAGAGAAGCCCAAAAATTGGCTTTAATATTACATGCCCACAATTAAAAATTGGAAGCCCACAATTCGGGTTCTCTTAAATGGGTTACCTTTTAAGCACAGCCCAGCTGCTCTGATATTGTTGCAAAAACCCAGTTGGGCTTTGGTTCTTTTCCTTGGTGGCGTCCCAGCAGAGGAAAAACAGGTTCAGAACAGCAGGTCCAACAGCAAATGAAGTGAAGCAGATGCAGATGCAAATGCTATGCAGTGAAATGCAAAAATAGCTAATAAAACTACAAGAAAAACACAGCACCAATCCCCGGCAGCGGCGCCAAAAACTTGGTGTGAAAATGGGGAGCACACAAAACACTTGCAAGTATACAAGGCCAAGTTATGATATAGAAGGTAAGCAGGGGGTCAGTCCACAGGGAGTGGGAGCATACAAGAGAAACCTAAGCTAACAATGGTGACAATGCACTATGGCAGTGAGCAAAGCAAGGTAAATAGCATGAACCAAGGGTGCAAGGTAAAGCAGCAAAGAAACAGCTAAGAAAACAGCAAGGTAAAGCAGCAAAGAACCAAGGCTTGGAAGCCAAGGGCCAGGTGAGGATTGTGCACTGACTTCAGTGCACAAAAGGCTTCAAAGTGCAAGAAAAAAAAGGCAAGAAAATAAACTGAATTGAAAGCACACAGAACTGAAAATGTAAGTGACTGAGAAGGAATTGGTGGGTAAGCCAAGGCTTAGGATCCACCTTGTGTCCTAACCAAATGACATGTTTCTAGGTTGAGTTTGATCCTATGCATACATCTAGAAATAGAAGAATACTAAATTGCTCTATAGTCTGCCCCTAGCATTGGCTGTCTTTTGACAGCACAGCCAATCACAGGCACTATGTGCATTGGTATCTCCCATTTGCTCAAGCAAAACAGGGCACAAAAGAACTATCCTAGCAACCTGTCAATTGACAGTACACAAGGCTTCAACTGAGCCTTAGCTTAGTGCTATTTAGCTCATGCTAAACATGGATAAAGCAATAACATTCATCATATGTGATAATTCAGATACAACTAGCAACATTTGAGATAACTAAAAACATAAGCAACTTTCAACTGTTAACTGATAAGCAACTGAAATTGAAATTCATTAACTAAAAATGGTCTCAATTCTCTACTGGCTAATCCAGAGAGATACACAGTGTCTTTCACATACTCCACATAACACCAATTTATACCCCCCCTATCAGAATTAGGGTTCACAGCCCCTTTTCCCAAAAATCAGAAAATCAGGTGAAATTGATTTACCTAATGTTGATGAGATACTCGCTCCATCTCGTCGACCCACTCTCCAATTACTTCTTCTCGTTCATCTCCTGCTCCAATTGCTGCTCTAACATCAACTTATATCCCCAATTTCTCACCTAGGGTTTCAGTGATGAGAGATGAGAAATTGAGGAGATTAGTTGATGAAAAAGAGGTAAAACGTGATAGTGATGATGGGTTTAGGTGTGGTGGTGATAGAGTGATTTGGGGAGAAGATAGTGGAGTGATTTGGGGGAAGGTAGTGGTGATGGAGACGGACATGGTGGTACTGTTGCAGAGAGGGGGGGGGGGGAAGATGGTTTCGATGGATTTGGGAGAAGGGTTTTTAATTCCTCCCATGCCTTCACACAAACAGCATCGAAATTGAAGGCAACATCTTTGGAGAGAAGACTGCACAGAGGTCTGGAGATTTTGCTGAAATCTTTGATGAATCGCCGGTAAAAACCAGCATGACCTAGAAATGATCTGATCTCCTTCACAGAGCAAGGTTGTGGTAGATGTTGAATGAGGTCAACTTTAGCTTTATCCACTTCAATTCCTTTTTCTGAGATTATGTGTCCTAGAACTATTCCTGAATTCACCATAAAATGGCATTTTTCCCAATTTAGAACAAGGTTCTTTTCTTTACATCTGGATATCACGAGGGCAAGATGCTTCAAACATTCGTCAAACGAGGAACCAAAAACAGAGAAATCATCCATAAAGATCTCGAGAAAACTATCTATCATGTCAGAAAAAATGCTCATCATGCAACGCTGAAAAGTAGCAGGTGCATTACACAACCCGAAGGGCATACGTCTATAAGCAAACGTCCCAAATGGACACGTGAATGTAGTTTTTTTCTGATCTTCCGGAGCAATGTGAATTTGGTTATAACCGGAAAAGCCATCTAGAAAACAGTAGTGACTGTGTCCAGACACACGTTCTAGCATTTGGTCAATGAAAGGGAGCGGGAAGTGATCCTTCCTTGTTACTGTGTTCAACTTCCTGTAGTCGATGCATACTCGCCATCCTGTGGTTGTACGGGTAGGGACTAATTCATTCTTGTCGTTCTGAACAACAGTAATGCCTGACTTCTTAGGCACAACTTGAATGGGACTAACCCATTTGCTATCGGGAATTGGGTATATGATACCTGCATCAAGTAGTTTCAGGATCTCTCCTTTGACTACATCTCTCATGTTAGGATTAAGTCTCCTTTGCATTTCCCTCGATGGTTTGGCATTCTCTTCAAGGTTAATGTGGTGCATGCAGATGGTGGGACTAATTCCTTTGAGATCTGAGATGGTCCATCCTAAGGCCTCTTTGTGTTCCTTAAGTACTTCTAAAAGCTTACTTTCCTGTTCCGTGTCTAAACATGATGAAATAATGACAGGTAAAGTATCAGAAGAACCTAGGAATGCGTACTTCAACGTACTAGGCAACGTTTTCAATTCAAGCTTGGGTGGCTCAACAATGGATGGAATAAGCTTGGAATCAGAGAGTAGGGGTGGTTCCATTTCATATTTCCTTTCAGTGACGTCCATTTGAGGTACAGATTCGAGCAGAGATAGGACGTCACTACAGTATGCATCATCATAGGAATCAGGGTTAAAGTTCTCCATACATGCTTGAAAGGGGTCGACGGATAGAATGTTAGTCAACGAATCTTGCATTAATCCTTCAATCATATTAACTTCATGCACATCATCATCATCAAGATTCACAGGTTGTTGACTAATATCGAACACATTCAATTCTACCGTCATGTTACCAAAAGACAGTTTTAACACTCCATTCCGACAGTTGATGATCGCGTTGGACGTAGCCAAGAAAGGACGTCCTAAGATGACAGGAATGTGACAGTCTGGGTTTTGCACAGGTTGAGTGTCTAAGACAATGAAGTCTACGGGAAAATAGAATTTGTCAACCTTGATCAAAACGTCTTCGACCACTCCACGAGGAATCTTGACAGATCGGTATGCCAGTTGTAGAGTGATAGATGTTGGCTTCAACTCCCCAAGACCTAACTGCTCATAAACAGAATATGGCAGTAGGTTAACACTTGCACCTAGGTCTAATAACGCTTTATTGACCGTGTGTTCTCCTATAGTGCAAGAAATTGTTGGACATCCTGGATCCCTAAACTTGGGTGGAGTTTTGTTCAGAATGATGGAACTCACCTGCTCAGCTAAGAAAGCACGTTTTTGCACATTGAGCTTGCGCTTTTGAGTGCACAAGTCTTTGAGGAATTTGGCATAAGCAGGGATTTGCTTGATTGCTTCAAGAAAAGGAATGTTGATGTTGACTCTCTTGAACAGATCTAACATCTCATTGTAATGGGTACTTTTCTGTTGATAGATCAATCTTTGAGGAAATGGGGCAACATGAGAATGAGTTGGCAAAGGGACATTCACAACAGTAGAATTGTCAGATTTTCCAACTTGCTCAGATTCTTTGGTTTTCTGGGTTTGTGGAGACAGCGTGGAATTTGTATCAGACTCATTAGGTTCGCCCACGTTGTTCTCGATGACTTTACCACTTCGGAGGGTGGTAATGGCATGGACTTGATCGGGTGAGGTTTCAGTGCAGGATGTTGTGCCTGTTTGAAATATCCTCTTTGGATTTTGTTGGGGTTGGCTCGGAAGTTTACCCTTTTCTCTCTCACATATTTGATCCATCTTTTGATCTAGATTTTTCTGACTTTGCATCAAACTCTGGAACATTTCCTCTAGGGTGGATAATCTCTTGTCGGTATTGTGTTGAGGATATGATTGTTGTTGAGAGTTTGATTGTTGTTGAGGGTTTCTCGGGTGTTGATAACCTTGATTGTTCTGATATCCCTGATTGTTTTGATAGCTCTGATTGGGTTGAGATGGTCCTCCTTGAGTGGGTCCTTTTGACCATGAAAAGTTAGGGTGGTTTCTCCATCCTGGATTGTAGGTCTGTGAATAAGGGTTATGCTCTGGTTTTTGAAACATGGCATGTGCCTGTTCAAGCCTAGACTCCTGGACTGCAAGCAAATCTGGACAATTTTGGAATTGATGGTTGGGGTCGTTACAAGCAGCACAAACAGACGAAGCGACATGTTCTCGGAGAGTAGTGGTGGAAGGTTTTGAATTTTTATGTAGTTCTAACTCTTCTAATCTCCTAACTATTGATGCCATGTTTGCTCTTCCCTCACAATCCGCTTCAATCCTAAAAGCCTTTGCTTCGGATGTAGTCTTTCTGGTTTCACGGATGGATTCCCACTGTTGCGTCTTTTCAGCTACTTCAATCAAGAAGTCCCAAGACGCGTCAGCAGTTTTATCTACGAATAGACCATTACACATCGACTCAACCGTTGTTCGGGTGGACACATCTAGACCTTCATACAAAATTTGCACAAGTCTCCATTTTTCAAAACCATGATGGGGACATTGGAGCAATAATTCATTGAATCTCTCCAGGTATCTAGCTAAGGTCTCACCTTCTAATTGCACAAAGCTATTCAGACTTTGACGAATTGTCGCAGTCTTGTGGTTCGGGAAAAACTTTTTGAAAAACTCCTTTATGAGGTCATCCCATGTCATGATGGATTGAGGCTGTAAAGCATAGAGCCAGGCCTTTTCCTTATCTTTCAGGGAGAAAGGAAAAAGCCTTAACTTTAGGGTTTCGTCGGTCATTTGAGTGAAACGCAGAGTTCCACAAATTTCCTCGAATTCTCTCACGTGGTGGTATGGGTTTTCATTCTCAACACCTCTAAAAATAGGAAGCATCTGTATTGTGCTTGATTTCAGCTCATAATGGCCATTAGCCTCGGGCAGCAAAATACAAGAAGGTTGACTGGCTCTAGTTGGGTACATATAATCCTTGAGGGTACGGGGTTCTCCCATTGTTTCTGGTTGATCTGGACTGTCTCCCTCAGAACTTAGAATTTCGATAGGTTCGTCTGGGTTAATTCTAACAAGTCTGTTTGTCTGGTCTCTGTAGGTCACAATCATGTCCTAGTAGGTACCTTAACTAACATGTTGGTCAGACAGAGCAATCGGAAACAGTTTGGCCCACAAGGGTTATGAAGATTTGGTTTTGAATGGGTTTTGGTTTAAAGAAGGGGTTTTGTTTTTGGTTTAAAAAAATTTGGGCTTTGGAAAAAAAATTTTGAACTAAACCTAGCATAAATTATCACAACTCATAAAAGAAAATAAAAACAATAATAATAATTAAAACAAACCCATAAAAGAAAAAAGAAAAATAAAAGAAAACAAAAAAATAATTACAGTCCCAAATAAAAAAGAAAAAGAAAATAAAAATTATTACAATCCCAAATAAATAATTAAATTAATTATTACAAGCCCGAATTTGAATTTAAATGAGGCCCAAGTGGGTTAACTCATGGGTTAGGCTTACTTGTTTTTTGGAGGGAAGCCCAAAAATAGGCTTTTAGTCCCCTTTTAGTTGCACAGCCCAGTTGGGCTTTATGATCGTCCTAAGCAGCTCACGTCCAAGCCCAGCAGCAACAGGTGGAGCAGAGCCCAGCAGAATCTGCAGCGAAGCCCAGGAGCAGAAGTTGCAAGCCCAGCGAGATTGAGGTTACTAAGCCCAGCTCAGTTGGTTCAAGCCCAACTCAGTTGGTTCAGGCCCAGCAGCAAAGGTTGGATCAGAGCCCAGCAGCAGAAGGTGCACAAGCCCAGTTGACAGCTTCAGTTGGCAGCCCAGTTGGCTTGGCAGCAGGCTTGGCAGCAGCACCAGCAGCAGCAACAGAGAAAGCACCAGCAGCAACAACAACAACAGCAGGCTTTGGCTTTGGCTTGGCAGCAGCAGCAACAGCAGCAGCAGCAGCTCAGGTAACAGCAGATGGCAGCACCACTCCCCGGCAGCGGCGCCAAAAACTTGGTAGGCTTCTAAAAGATGGGTAAAAAAAATGAAGCGAAATGAAACGCGGGCCTACAGTAATACCGCAAGTGCACGGTCGTCGGTTGTAGCTCGTGCAAGTACGGGTCGATCCACAGAGATTGGGAGTGTTTTGTTGTGTTTAGCTATTTGGGCTCTAAATTGCTAATGGGCTCTAAATTGCTAATGGTCTTAGAGTACTAATGGGTTTGATAACAATAAAATGAACTGAGCTTGGGCTCAGTTGGTCTTTGAAGTGTAAATGGGCTTTGGGCCTTTGAATGATGAACTGAGCCTTGGACTCAGTTGGTTTGGTCTTGGGCTTTTGAGTTTAGGCTTATGGATTAAGCCCACAGTTGACTGAATTGGGCTTCAACTTTAGGTTCAAACCTGGGCTTGGTAACTGTGAACTGGGCCTTTGCTTGGAAAGTGAACTATTACAGTGGGCTTTAGTAATGACTCTTAGCTGAGCCAAGCTCAGTTGCAGCAGCAGCAGCAGCAGGGGAAGGGGAGCAGCAGCAGCAACAGGGTTGCAGCAGCAGCACAAGGCAAAGAAGAAGGAAAGCAGCAGTACTGCAGCAGCAAAGCTGGAGAAAACAGCAGCAACAGCAGCAGCAGTGCAAAGAAAGGAAGAAAACAGTGGGAAAACAAGGCAATAAAGCAAAGGCAATGCAGTAAACAACAACAATGGAAATACTAGACAGCAAAGAAAGATGACAATGAAGAAAACAATGTGAACAAGATAAATGAACCAAGGCCTAAGGCCAAGGGCAGGGGTGTGGAGAAGAAGTAACAAAGCAAAGCTAAGGCATTCATCTAGAGTGGGAAGAGAACTAGCTTGCTCATTGTCACTAGTGAGCACTAGTTTCTCTCCACTACTCAATCAACACAATGCACCCTAAGCATACAAAAATGGAATGGCAAGATAATCAGCTTGCTATGAGCACTGATTTCTTCCATTACTCAATCAATTCAGTGCTTCAAAGGCTTCTAGCCTAGCATTCCACTAAACTAACAGTGAATTAAGACAACAGGAACAAACATCACAAGAACATGAAACAACTGAAATTAAACCTTAACAGACATCACAAGGAACAAACATCACAACTGAAATTAAACCTTAACAGAACAAACATTACAACTGAAATGAAGGAACAAACATCACAAGGAACAAAACAGGATATGAAAATAAATGAAATTGAACTGAAATTGAAAATTAACATAAAATTGAACTAAAAAACAACATTAACAGAACATGAAAAGTGCATGAAACAGCACAAAACTGAAGAGAAAAAAAACACATTAACAGGACATGAAAGTCCTGGACGCCGGCTAATCCAAGCATAAGCTTTTACATCACACCACAGTCCCTATTTATACATACAATGGAAATCCCAAAAAATCAGTGAAGTTATGGTTTCACCAAAAAGTGAAATTGACTCACCTAACCTACTGATAACAACCCTGATACGTCGACCCATGCCTCTAATTATACATTCAATCACTTTCCCCCCAAAATCCCCAATTTATGAAATTAGGGTTTGATAAAAAAATGAAATCAATTCATACCTAATCTCTGAAAACTGCTACTGATTTCGACCCATGCTTCCTTACGGTCTTCTGATGCTTCCCACGCCTCCAATTGCAACTCTATTTCACCTAATTTGTCAATTTCACCTCTAGGGTTACTGACATGGGAGAGGCGTGAAATTGAGTGATTAGGAGGACATAGAGTTGGTGAAAGGGGAAGTAATGATGTGGGATAGGGTTGTTGAGTGATTTGAGAGCTCGTATTGAGCTGGTGGTGGTGGTGGTGCGGCAGGTGAAGAAGGTGGTGAAGTTGCAGAGAGGGATGGGGGAGGTGAAGTCGATGGTTTTGGGAGAAGGTCTGTTTGGTTGGGTAGTATAGGGTTTGGTGTTAGAGTGTTGATCGGGGATATCAAGTTGGATGATCTTCGAAGCTAGGCCATGGGATGTGGAGATGGTAGGTGGATCGGACGGCTAAGGAAGAAGCAGCTTGTAGCGACCGTAGGATGTAAAATACAACGAAGTTAACGGCTCTAGATGGGGTTAGGTGTTGTAGTGTTAAGCGGAAGTATCGAGGTTTGATGCGCAGGCAAAGAAGCGATCGTTGGATTCAACTACAATCTAATCTGAAGGCTTGGAATTTAGGCACTATGGTGTTTTGCAGAGACTTCAGATTTTGATGCACGATGAAGAAGCGACCATTGGATGATGAGATGGATCCAATCTAACGGCTGAGAATGGAGGCGGGTATGGATATAGAAAATGGGTTTGGGTAAGGGTTTTGGGCCTTGGGTATGCCAAGACCATATCTTCTTTAAGAACAATTCTTCCTTCTTGAGCCCATTCCTAGCTTTTTGGACGTGCGCTCCATTCTTTGCGGCTTCCTTGCGTAATTTCTTCCGGCTTTTCACCACTCTTCAGCTCTTTTCCGCTCCGCAAATTATCCAGACTTTATTTATTACCTAAAAATGCAAAATTAAGTAAGAAAAATATTTATTCTTGAAAACAATGAAAATACAGAATATGGGATAAAATGTAGAATTACTGCACAAAAGATGAGTTAAATGCCAACAAAAAGGGATAAATATATACAATATTTGGAACTCATCAAATACCCCCAAACCTGAATTTTACTTGTCCTCAAGTAAAACAAAACTAAGGAAATCCTACCTATACCACTGTCGCTGGTCTCTCGAATGCATTTAGCGTATGCACTAAGCCTTTTAAACCACTAAGTGTCCCTAGTGGACGAGTTGAAGTCTCGTGAAGGTTTGCTTAGAACGTACCTACAAAGTTCTAGGTCAAAATATAAGCTCAGATTCCATCAAATGTGACATGTGCAAGTCAGTTTAAGCTCACAGCAAAATGGAGATGTCAATCTAGCTATCGAAGGCACAATCCTAGCACTGATAACAAATAAGGACATGTGATAAGAGTGTAAAGTGTATCTACACATGTGTAAAGAAAGATCTGAAGTTATGACTACTAATCACCAAGAGATAGTTTCTCAGGCTAAGAACTGAGGTCGAAATCTAGCTAGCTGTCCGGACTTTACGAGAATTGTGAATGAGTTGGAGGTATTTCACAATTTCTCGCGTTGTACATCAATGGCATACACCCTCCTTGCTTATTACAAAAGAAACAACAAAAGATGACTATTTACATGACTCTTATTTACATTGACAAATCTCTTTTATTTTTGGAACAAGAGATGATGGAATTGATAAATACTTGATTTTTTTTGTATTTTTCTGATTGATTTTTTTTTTTTTTTTTTTTTTTTTTTTTTTTTTTTTTTTTTTTTTTTTTTTTTTTTTTTTTTTTTTTTTTTTTTTTTTTTTTTTTTTTTTTTTTTTTTTTTTTTTTTTTTTTTTTTTTTTTTTTTTTGAACAAAGAAACACCTTTGATACATATACAAAAGGAAACAAAAATTACATGACACTTTGCAAGAGGTAGC
This sequence comes from Papaver somniferum, assembly GCF_003573695.1. Classification (NCBI taxonomy): domain Eukaryota; kingdom Viridiplantae; phylum Streptophyta; class Magnoliopsida; order Ranunculales; family Papaveraceae; genus Papaver; species Papaver somniferum. The sequence goes on along the minus strand of NC_039368.1, from coordinate 130,767,804 downwards.
CCTTTTTGATGCACCCAGTTAAATTCGATGGTTGTCTTTCTTAATGTAACCTCCACCTTCTATCCCAACCAACCAAAGAACAAGCTAGTCAAGTTTCGTTCAGTATTCTAAAGTGATTGGCAATCGTGACTTCCTATCAAACACCTTGAAGATCGAGGCTATACATGTATTGGTAGATCGTGCGCGTGCAAATTTCTTATCACTATGTGAATTGTGCTAGAATCAGGGTGCCTAAATATCTAGACTAAGACTCCTAATAATTACATATTTGCACAAGAGTCAACATTTCAAGGTAAATGAGCTCCATTTTTATGTTTTGTTTTTTTCAATTTTTAAATTTTTTATTTTGATTTTTCAATTTTTTTTGGAATTTTTCAATTTTTTCAAAAAGATGGAGTTTTGTTTTCAATTATGGCATATTATCGTGGTATCTACTCTATACCCCCAAACCTAAACTAAACATTGTCCTGAATGTTTAAAAATATGGAAAGAATTAAAATGCAACATATGGAAAGGGACATGCTGAGTAGAGTAAAAGGAGAGAGAATACCCGATTTCGGCGAAAGCAGAATTAAAACTCCGTTATCCAAGGCAAAACTCCAACATATTCAGAGTCACAATGGATGAGCACAAAATATATACAAAAGGAAATTGAACTAACACATTATCTACAAGAAAATTTGGTTTTTAATGGGATTGGACTTTTTGGGAAAAATTTGGTTTTGTCGGGAGACATTTGGTTTTGATGGGAAAAAGAAAAATTTTGGTTTTTAGGGAAACATTTGGAAAACTTTGGTTTTTATGGGAGAAATTTTTGATTTTTGAATGGGAGAGAAAATATTTATTTAAGAAAATAAATTTGTTTTCTTTTTTTCTTTTTTTTTTTGAATTTGGGAGCAAGCCCACTGTTGGTCCTCTAATGGAATGGGAGGAAGGCTGCGGCCCACGAAACACTAAGTTTTAATTTTGAAAGTTTAATTTGGCCCAGTTGGTTAAGGCCCGACGTTTGTTTTAAAACTTTGGTTTTGAGGTCCACTCTTGAGTGGAAACAAGCCCACAATCGGTTACAAGCTCAGCTGGGTTTAAACCCAGAGTCCAAAATACAAGTCCAATGAAAGAATTTAAACAAGCCCACAAATTAAACAAACAAGCCCACAAAAATTAATTACAAACCCAACAGAAAATAAGAGAAGCCCAAAAATTGGCTTTAATATTACAAGCCCACAATTAAAAAATTGGAAGCCCACAATTCGGGTTCTCTTAAATGGGTTACCTTTTAAGCACAGCCCAGCTGCTCTGATATTGTTGCAAAAACCCAGTTGGGTTTTGGTTCTTTTCCTTGGTGGCGTCCCAGCAGAGGAAAACAGGTTTAGAACAGCAGGTCCAACAGCAAATGAAGTGAAGCAGATGCAGATGCAAATGCTATGCAGTGAAATGCAAAAATAGCTAATAAAACAACAAGAAAAACACAGCACCAATCCCCGGCAGCGGCGCCAAAAACTTGGTGGGCCCGGGAACGTGTATAAAATTAAGCGCAATGAAACGCGGGCCTACAGTAATACCGCAAGTGCACGGTCGTCGGTTGTAGCTCGTGCAAGTACGGGTCGATCCACAGAGATTGGGAGTGTTTTGTTGTGTTTAGCTATTTGGGCTCTAAATTGCTAATGGGCTCTAAATTGCTAATGGGCTTAGAGTACTAATGGGTTTGATAACAATAAAATGAACTGAGCTTGGGCTCAGTTGGTCTTTGAAGTGTAAATGGGCTTTGGGCCTTTGAATGATGAACTGAGCCTTGGACTCAGTTGGTTTGGTCTTGGGCTTTTGAGTTTAGGCTTATGGATTAAGCCCACAGTTGACTGAATTGGGCTTCAACTTTAGGTTCAAACCTGGGCTTGGTAACTGTGAACTGGGCCTTTGCTTGGAAAGTGAACTATTACAGTGGGCTTTAGTAATGACTCTTAGCTGAGCCAAGCTCAGTTGCAGCAGCAGCAGCAGCAGGGGAAGGGGAGCAGCAGCAGCAACAGGGTTGCAGCAGCAGCAGCACAAGGCAAAGAAGAAGGAAAGCAGCAGTACTGCAGCAGCAAAGCTGGAGAAAACAGCAGCAATAGCAGCAGCAGTGCAAATAAAGGAAGAAAACAGTGGGAAAACAAGGCAATAAAGCAAAGGCAATGCAGTAAACAACAACAATGGAAATACTAGACAGCAAAGAAAGATGACAATGAAGAAAACAGTGTGAACAAGATAAATGAACCAAGTCCTAAGGCCAAGGGCAGGGATGTGGAGAAGAAGTAACAAAGCAAAGCTAAGGCAAGAATACAGGCATACAAATAGAATGGGAAGATAATCAGCTTGCTATGAGCACTGATTTCTCCCAATGCTCAATCAACACATTGCATCCTAAGCATACAAAAATGGAATGGCAAGATAATCAGCTTGCTATGAGCACTGATTTCTTCCATTACTCAATCAATTCAGTGCTTCAAAGGCTTCTAGCCTAGCATTCCACTAAACTAACAGTGAATTAAGACAACAGGAACAAACATCACAAGAACATGAAACAACTGAAATTAAACCTTAACAGACATCACAAGGAACAAACATCACAACTGAAATTAAACCTTAACAGAACAAACATTACAACTGAAATGAAGGAACAAACATCACAAGGAACAAAACAGGATATGAAAATAAATGAAATTGAACTGAAATTGAAAATTAACATAAAATTGAACTAAAAAACAACATTAACAGAACATGAAAAGTGCATGAAACAGCACAAAACTGAAGAGAAAAAAAACACATTAACAGGACATGAAAGTCCTGGACGCCGGCTAATCCAAGCATAAAGTTTTTACATCACACCCACAAGGCTATTTATACCCACAGACACAATTAGGGTTCTACCCAAAAAAAATTCCCAAATTAACAGTAGACTAGGGTTTGATTTTTTTACCTAATTTGATGTAGCAACATCAAATTAAACTCGACCCATTCTTCCTCTGACTCTCCTGGTGCCTTTCCCATGCCTTGATTTCTTTTCTAGCTTCACCTAATTCTCTACCATGTCTATCAATGCTTTTTCTCTATTTTCAAAACCCTAGACTAGGGGAAAACAGTGAAAAGAAGTGAGAGGCATGTTAGAGTGATAGGGGTTTCGGTGGTTGAGCAGGTGGAGAGTTGGTGGTAGTGTACGGTGGCGGACGTGGGTTTTCTGCAGAGGAATGGGGGAGAAGAGGGAGGAGAGATCGATATTTTTAGGGATAGGGTCTGTTTGGCTTGAGGTCTAGGGTGTTCGACACTTGGGTGTGAGGCAAGTGTAGAGAGTTTGATGCACAGCAAGACTAAGCCGTGAGATGTGGAGCTGGTAGGTAGATCGGACGGTGATGCGGAGGCAAGCGAGGAGCGACCGTCGGATGAAGGGATACAACGAAACGAACGGTGCTAGATTAGGTTAGGTGCTGAAGTGTAAGGCGGAGATATCAAACTTTGATGAACAGCAAGGGAACAACCGTTGGATTCAACTACCATCTAATCTGAAGGCTTGGAATTTCAGCGCTGTGGTGCTTGGCAGAGACTTCAGATTTTGATGCTCTATGAAGGAGCGACCATCGGATGCTTCTGAGAACTGATCTGATGGCTGAGAACGGAGGCGTTTTTGTGTGTAGAAAATGAGTTTGTGCGCACCATTCTTCGCGGCTTCCTTGCGTGATTTCTCCCGGCTTTTCACTACTTTTCTGCTCTTTTTGCTCCGCAAGTCATCCAGACTTTATTTATTACCTAAAAATGCAAAATTAATTAATAAAAATATTTATTCTTGAAAACAATGAAAACACAGAATATGGGATAAAATGTAGAATTAATGCATAAAAGATGAGTTAAATGCCAACAAAAAGGGATAAATATATACAATATTTGGCACTCATCATTCGCAACTGGATATGATTCCATTTCATTTTGTCTTTCCTATAGAGAAATGTATTCTTCTTGAAGTTCCCGCAATTCAGTCATTGTGATCGTATTCTTGACTCTGAAAATTTGGACATACAATAGGTTTGTTGCGAACATATCATTGATAAATGATAATATAAGATATCTCTCATCTATACGGCCAGCCATTTCGCTACACATAGTTCTCCATCTTTTAGTCAGGTGTTTCAAACTTTCGCCAATCCTTTGTTTTAATCCAAACACATCTTCTATACCAGGTCGCGAGGAATTATTACTTATATACGCCCCCAATAATGTAGTCTGCAAATGATTGAAGGAGGTTATTGTGTTCTTTGGTATACCTTCAAACCATTTTAACGCCTCTCATGTTAAGCTGGATGCGAAATATTTGCACAATACGGCATCATGATTTTCCCATTGTAACATGCACCTCACATAGGCTTTAATGTGTTGAATTGCACAAGTTGTTCCATCAAAAATGCTGGTTAATGCGGGAAAATTTCATTTCGGTGGTATTCCTCCTAATTGTACTTCCCTTGTAAATGGAGTTTTCGCAGCTTCTTCTATTGCTTCATCCAATTGTCTTCTACCTACTTCTCCTCTATTATTTAACATTCCTCTCATTTCTTCTAATTATTTCAATATTTGTTTATTTACACCTGAATCTTGATCCATTGGTTTCTTTAATTTCGCCTCTCTTCTTCTGCGTTCATGTCTATCTTCTCTCGCGAAATTTTGCATTTCTTCTTCATTATCCTCATCTCGTCTTCTTCTTTGATTCTCTTCCTCATCTCTATCTTGAATTCGCATATGATGATGCCTTTCATTTTCCCCTCCATGATTTTGTTCATTTCTTATCAATTCAACTCGTTGTCTTTCATCCATCCTCTTTACTCTATCATACTCTTCAGTGAGATTACCATTATTCCGGTTTTGTGTATGTCTTCTTTCTCGATTGTCATGATTGTTCTGGCGAATTGTCTCCTGAAGCTCTTGTTCTTCCATTTACGCTCTCAATCTTTCACATTCGCAGATTAAACGTGCTTGTTCAGCATAATGTTTTTCAATTTCTTCTTCAATTGTCTGTTGATTTCTTTGAGTTTCTCTCACATGTAAAATTCTTCTTCCTTCCTCTCGATTTCCTTCGCCATCTTGGTCATTTCGTCCCTGATGTTGTTTGTTCTCTTGATTTCCACCATTTTTCCCATCATCAAAAGTTTCATTTTGTGGAACGTAACGATCATCAGCTCTTTCTCTATTTTCGCGATATTCTTCATTAGGATTTGATATTTCTTCTTGAATATTGTTTCCAGCATTGATTGTGGGTGAGTTTCGCCTCATTTATCTTCTAGTCGATCTTGAATATGATTTTATAATACTTCTCGATCTTCTATTCTGTACTCTTATATTCTCCATCCTTAATTCGTGATTTTTCCTTGTTAAATTTGCACGTTCTTCTGCCTCAGCTCTTCTTTCTTCATGTATTCTTCGTCTCAAAGTTTCTAATGCTCAAATTTCCTCATCTCCATGAATTATTCCTTCATCTGCTTCTTGATTTCTCTCTTCCTGTCTATAATTTCTGTTTTCTTGCTCTTCTTCTACTTCTTCTGCCGAATTTGATTGCCAAGTGTGTATGCTCACCCTATCATAATCTGTATTCCTCCCTTGAACTAGTGTTTGTTGAATTGGTGGTTGAATTTGATTTTCTCTATTACTTCTCATTCTAGTAGATTCTCCCATTTCACTTCTTTCGCTTCCTGCAATTTTTTTGCTTCTTCTAACAGTAGTCGGTTGTTCGGATGTATTTCTTCTTCTAGCCATTTCTTCAATGTTAACAATATTGCAAGAAATTATAGAAAATTCTTTATCAATCACTCTAAATTTTCATAAATCTCAATATCAATCTTCAGCTTTTTCTAAAAGAATCTTCAACACGTCCCTGTTTCTAGCGCCATTATGTAGTTGCAGGAAATCCTACACTACACCCCTCATATGATTTCATTGTTAATCAACTCATTTTTAGGTTTACACTCTTAATTTTATTGATTAATCTTTGAATGTTCTTACAAGAAAAGATAAAGAAATCAAGAATGATCTCTGCTCTGAAATTTCTCTCTCCTATTTGCTTGTTTCTTACTCAAAAGAGCTCTCTCCCTTTCTTTACAACTCGAACGACTATTTATAGAGAAATACATAGTGGATGACAGCTAATCTGTCCTTTATTTTCGGGTATGGTTTGCGACATTCTCGCAACCTTACAAATGTTAATTTCTCAAACTCTCTAATTATCGCAGAACTATCATATCTTTCTCGTGATCTTTGCTGGCGTCATTTATTTTATCATTTCTGAAATTTTTCTGCGACGCTGTTGTGCTGTGTCATTGATAATTTCGCTGAAACATTATCGTTGCGAGATTTTGATCCTACAATACCCTTACCTTAACACAAATGAGCGTATAGAAATAGTGTTTTAGAGGACAAACAAAAAAACAAAAAAAAGAAAAAGACAGTGGACGCTATCTTCAACTGCCACTACCCATAAAGACTGTTCTTAGAACATCAAGATAAACAATGGATGCAAGTTCGTTTTTTTGTATATTTAGATTTTCTCATTTTCATCTTTCTTGTCGTTTCTTTCTTTTTGCAAGGATATGCGTCTCCTTTTTGCAATCGTCACGAAAAAAGACATAAATCAAATCTTATCCTTAATCAGTCACTTTATTTCTATAAGCTACTACAAAGGAATATATACTAAAAATATCTATGTATTGTGTGAATTGCAATATTGGCAGCTGACATAAACATGGTCTTTGATTTTCTTCACGAAATAAGTAATAAGAAACAAAAATACCGATAACCGCCTAACTACCTACCAGTGGGTGAATAAGTAATCGATCCCAGACTTATCGGATGGTTAAGGTGAAGGTATGTGAACGGGGTACTCAAGTTCGAAAAGTATTTATATCTCACTGATATGATAATCGAAGAGGATGAAGATAACATTCCTTGGAGATTGAAGGATTCTGTTAGTTTTTTCCATGTTTTTTTGGTTTCATGTAGATCACAAATTTTTCATTATACATTGGCTGTATCGGTGTGTAATGTATAATGGTAAATCGGGAGGTTGTTTCTATCTGTCATCTCTTCTATGTTATTATACAGATCTCAATTTGACTGAAATAATCTATAAATAAAATCTAGGGGATTTCCAAAGTCTCTTTTTCCATATTTCTAAATAAATTTTTTTTTATTGAGTTGCCTAGCTCGCACATAAAAATTGTATGTACACATTTCATCATCCACCACGTGTACAGGAAGAGACATGTGGAAAGCATGCAAAGCGAGACATCAAAACATGATAACAAGCAGTCATAACCTAGGGGAGCATCTCATCAGAAAATATCACCGGTCAGCAGATCTGACGGTCAGGGACTGAGGATCACAGAGGTATGATGGCAAAGAGGAAATACCCCTTGGGTGTTAGTACATCCTATCTCGAGGAAGATCCAAGATCAACGGCTGAGAGAGAGCTTGACTGACGCAGATGTGACCATACTAAAAGACACTTGTCTGAAACGAGCGGACGTCCAACTGCCCGCATTAAATACCAAGAGATATACACGTGTCAATCAGCTCGTGGAATAAGCGAGGATAACTCCTAGCGCTCTTTGCAATTGAATCAGAACTAGAATCCCCTTGCTTATCCGGGTCCGAGGGTTCAAATGCAAGAGAAGGAGCTGCTCTCTTTGCGGTGAATCCAATAGTTACGATATCCCCGCACAGATGTTCTCGAATACGTCGTTCTCTTTGTTAGAAAGCCCTCTTGCTGCTTGAAAAGGAACTCATGATATAAATTGACACTATTCAATGTCTCGAGTAGGCCAATTTCCTTTCTTACCTTTGCTGGTGATTGAGTTGGATTAGATGAGGATTAGCAATGATTCTCCAGCAGTTTTTAGGTTTTACCTGGCAAGTCTAACTAGATCTTTATCTCTTGCTTGCTTTCATTCTTTTCATAGAAAGCAACAGAACCATCATAGTATTTTTTAACTCTTCCGAAAGAAAGGGTGGTAAATGGATTATTTACCGATCTGGGTTTGATAGATCCTCCACTTTAGGTAAAAGTAGATTCCATTCTAGAGCCGTATGTAATGCGGTATTCAAGCTTAGACCGCAGCATATGCTGAAGATCTATGCGTAATGGGCACCAAGAACAAGAAGATAAGGTTTCAACGGCATCTCAGAAATAGGACCCACGTTTCAACCCTATAAATACCCCTCTCCACTAAGAGAGAAGGGGTCGACCAATCCAGAGCAATTAGAGGGGAACATAGGAGAGAGAAATAGGAAGAGTAAGTAATCCCCCTACTTCCACAGACCCATGTATACTCTAAAGTCATTCGACTATCTTTGTGACCATTCAATACATAGTGAAACACCAGCCTCGTGGATGTAGGCCTTAGTGCCGAACCACGTAAATCTTTGTCTTATTTACATTTCAGCACTTTACATTCAGCGTTGTACTTCATGTGCTTTACATTTATACTTGATTCTCTGTTTACTCCTTTATACGAACATTACTTATGATAATATTCGACTAGACAATGACAAGCTCGAAGGATTTGAGTCGATGAATCGATATAATCATCCCCTTTACACATACAACGTACAATTTTAGAATTAGAGTGTATGCGAATATTGTTTGTGAACACGTGGATGACTTCGTGATTTATGTGTATGCGAATATTGTTTGTGAACACGTGGATGAATTCGTGATTTATGTGTTCACAATATGGCACTAGAAACAGGGACTTTGTCCCGGTAAAAGATTTATCTTATCCTGTGATTTCACCTTAAACGCGCATTATGGCTGTGCTCTATTCTGGGTTCAGCGTGCTTTCAAAACCTTTTTTATTCTGGGTTCATGGTCTTTATCTTCACGAACACCATTTCAAAGCAGACAAATCCACGACTATCTATCACAGATTTGCACGTGCGGCGTTTTTTAAACTAAGTAAAAGACTTAATAATCAGATTCATGAGTTTTCGCTACGGATCTGCCTTTTCAAAAGATTTCCTATTTTTTTTTATCTTCACTGCGGATGTAGATCCATGATTTTTATTAGAGGATTTGTATTGTGAAAACAAGACCGTTGAAGTCTTTATGTTTTTCTTTTATTAAGGCCCTCGGGCAACTCATTTCTTTCTTAAGGTAAACACTTTTTATTCCACACATTTTTCGGGTAAGAATGACACTAACCCGATCCTCGTGGATATCTTTGGTTCTCTTTAATTGAAATTAACCTATGCAGAAAAGGACTCAAGATGGAAAAGACACTAGAGGCAGGAAAAACCAAAGCCTCATCAAAGGAGACATCGAGGACTACCCCGGTCATGACCCGAAGTAAGTAGAAAAGAGACAAAGCTAAGACATCTAATCAGAGGCAGGATGCTGCGGAAATCACCTCACCTACGTACACTAACTCCATTGTATCCGCGGCTCTCAAAGCAGCAGCTACGAAGAGCAATGCAACTGTTGCGGCCCTCCAGGCTGCAAAAGCTAACAAAACTTTGGTTACAAACCAAGTCCATCAACAAAGAGAATGGGTGGCAGAATCTATGACACATCAGCCCGCACACCCGCCAGCCTTCGGAATGCCGTCAACAAACGGTCAGAATCAAACTATACCAGTGGTTTTAGCGCCGCGGGTGAAAACTCAACCCAGGGGACCAAACTTGGAGATACCAACAATCGAAGCTGATCATCTATCACCCTTAATACACATAGTAGATGAAGGGGGAACCATGGTCGTAGAGGTACAAGCAGGAACTCCCAATCAGGGGTCTAACCAGTCCCATCGACTGATGGTATAGCTCGAAGAATTGAAGAAGAGCCAGCAGGTCTACGCAGATGCCGTAGCTCTGCTGGCCAGAGAGAATCAAGACTTAAAAGATCGGATCGGCCAAAGCACGAAGACCAGCCAACAACTGGACGAAGCAAATTCTAAGGCACCAGAGCCTAATCGAGACCAAAGAATCATCCTAGCAAACGCCGCTAGGGGAAGCAATGCATATGATCCGGATTATGCCGCCAAAGACTCAGATTATTATGACAGTGAAGACCGAAGAAAGAAACGCTCAACTGAGCACGAGAACGTGGGACATTACGGCGCGATGGAAGAGCTGCGTAATGAGATGATGGCTGAGATCAGGCAGTTAAAATCCAGACAAGGCGGAGGAAGGCTTGAAGAGGTGATGAAAGAGGCTAACTCCACGCCCCTAACTCATCGCCTGGCAAATGCCCCCATTCCGCTGAAGTGCCCTGTCCCAACTTTTGAATGCTATGACGGATCCAGTGATCCCGCGGCACATATCCGGTACTATAATCGTATCTTAGCCCGATGGAGTCAAAACGACGCCGTCCTCTGTAGGTATTTCCCATCAAGTATGAAGGGGTCGTCTTTGTCTTGGTTTGACAACCTGCCACCTGATTCCATCAACTCCTACGATCAACTCGCAGAGAAATTCTTGAGAACCTACATGTACAACAAAGCTATCAACACCGGAATGGATAAAATTTTTTCACTAGCAATTGGTTACAAGGAGAACACAAGGGAATATACCAACAGATGACATAAGATCTGCCAAGCTATAGGGAGTGTGGATCCCGTAGTAAGCATCAACTGCTACAAATGGGGATTAGACCGAATGAGTCCACTGTTTGTTGAGATCCACGGAAGCGTACCTAAGACATAAGGAGATCTTCGAATAATTATTGAGAAGTATGCTCGTCTTGAAGAAATCCAGCGTGAGAACCCGAGGGCACAAACGCAAAGGTCTCACCGTACCAATTCCGCAGAACAAACCAGCGGGGCCAAAAGGAATAGCTCAGTGGAACGACCGCACGAAGATAGGAAGGAACGAAGAGGCGATAGACAAAAAGACGATCGAAAATTCGAAGATCAGGTTTATACGAAGCTCAATGCTAGCTACGATCGGATCTTGCGAGAGATCAAAGGAAGGGAAAATTTGGAGTGGTCAGGGTCTAAGGGAAAACAGCCCCCAAGGACCGAGAAGTCAAAAGATTACTGTGAGTATCATTGCTTCAATAGTCACCAGACCGAGAAATGCAAAAACCTCAAAATAATGATCCAAAAGTTGATTGATGCTGGAGAACTCAAGCAATACATACGAAAGGAAGTCACCGATGATAGATCCAAACGAACCAAGCAAGTCCAACTTCCAGAGGGAAACCGCACAATCAACACCATTTCGTGTTCCGAAGCCGTAGGACCCTCACTTACAGCACAGATAGGAAAGAGGCTAAGAAAGCAATTCGAAGATCACTGCGAGTTATATAAGATTGATGGTGTAGAGGTGGACGAGCACGAAGAGTGGATGAACGCACCTATCATCTTCGATACTGAAGATATCGAAGAAGATATGGAAGACCATAACGATCCCTTGGTCCTCACACTACCAGTGGCCGGATGTAACCTCAAAAAGATCCTCATCGACGGGCGAAGCTCAGTTAACGTTCTATTCTACGACACCTTCAAACAGATGAAGCTCAATGATGAGCAGCTGATGTCCTCTTATTACACCATCTACGGGTTCAACGGAGCACCCACAAAGCCATTGGGAGACATCGTGTTGCAGGTAAACGCCGGTCCCATGAAAGTAGAAACACGGTTCAACGTGGTAGACGCCCCATCCCCCTATAACGCCATTATTGGCCGAAAATGGGTACACAAACTCAAGGGAGTGGCAGCAACTTACTACCAATATCTCAGATTCCCTACACCCGAGGGAGTAATGGAAATCAAGGGAGATCGAGTCTCTGCAAAGGAGTGCCAGTCCAATCAGGATCGTATCAACAACGAACAGGATGAGCATAGAAAAACCCGAAGGACCAAAAATAAAGAAGCTGCGAAAGAAAAAGTCATAGACCTGTTCCTCAAGGAAACCGCGGGGAAGGGATTGACAAAAAATGATAATGTTCTTAACACAGAGGCAAGTACTTCAGCAGCCAGCGAAGGACAGAAACATACCAAATAGCAATTAAAGAACGTCATGTCCTTGGGGACCCGAAACCGATGTTCACACCAGTGGAGCCCGTAAAAGAAATCAATATAGGAACGGAAGAAAATACGAAGATGATCAAAATAGGGACCATAATGGATGAAGAAAGAGAAGCTTCCTTAACCAAACTACTTAAAGAATACGCGGATGTATTCGCCTGGAAGTTAGGAGACATGCCGGGGATTGATCCAAAAATAATCCAACACGAGCTAGGCATCAAACCAGGAACGGAACCTTTCAGGCAGAAAATAAGAAAAGTTGCACCGGAGTATCATAAGGCAGTAGAGAAAGAGCTCCTGAAATTACTAGAAGCAGGCTTCATCAAGGAAGTCAAGTACCCAACATGGATCTCGAACATGGTCATCGTTCCTAAGAAAAACGGAGGGGTTAGAATATGCATCGACTTTACTAACCTCAACAAGGCATGTCCAAAAGACAGCTATCCACTACCGAGCATAGATCAGCTGGTTGAAGCAGTGGAAGGGTACGAAGAGCTATCATTCGTGGATGGATAATCTGGTTATAACCAAGTAGCCCTCGCAGAAGAAGATCAACAACACACAACATTCTACACCCCGCACGACCTTTATTGCTACACTAGAATGCCCTTCGGACTTCGAAACGCAAAGGAAACTTACCAGAGAATGGTCGATGCTATCTTCTAGCCATGGATTGGTAGTACCCTAGAAGTCTACGTTGACGACATGCTCGTCAAAAGTAGGCTGCGAAAGATCACCACCAAGACTTGAGAGATATTTTTGAAGCAATGAGGAAACATCACATGAAAGTAAATCCAGAAAAATGCACCTTCGGTGTCACCTCAGGAAATTTCTCGGATATCTGGTAACAAAAAGGGGCATTGAGGTAGACCCCGCAAAGATTCAGGCCATAGTGGAAATGCCATCTCCGAAGAATTTGAAAGAATTGCAAAAGCTTAATGGATCCTTAGCAGCCTTGGGAAGTTTTATTGCCCGATCCTCGGACAAATGCAAACATTTATTCAGTATTCTATAAAAAGGGAGTAAGTTTGAATGGACCGCAGAATGTGAAGAAGCCTCCAAAAAAATCAAGGAATACCTGGCTTCAATTCCGATCCTACAGAAACCTGATCCCGATGAGGTTTCGGCACTGTACATAGCAGCGAAAGAAGACGCAGTTAGCGCAGTGCTAGTCAAAACCAATACGAAGATAGAACAACCTATCTATTATGTCAGCAAGACCCTCAATTCTGCGGAAAGGAATTACACGAAGATCGAACAACTCATCCTGGCATTAGTATGGGCTACTCAAAAGCTGAGAACCTATTTCCTAACTCACTTCGTCCGCATCCCATGCAAAGCACCATTGGAAGCAGTCCTCAAAAGCGCGGGGAAAGTAGGGAGAATAGCCAAGTGGAACACCCACCTGGACCAATTCAACATCAACCATGAAATTCAACACTCCCAAAAATCCTAAGTATTCGCGTATTTCTTAGTAGACCTCCCCCTGGACAACGAAGAATAGATTGGGGGCATACCAGAAGTTGACGAGGAAAACAAGGATCCAGTTGACGTCCTCGAACCCATGAGCCAAAGACGATGGGAAGTTTTCGTCGATGGTTCCAAAAATAAGGAAGGGGAGGGAATAGGCATTGTCATCACCACCCCAAACGGACAAAGGATCGTACATGCACTCAGGTTGGAATTCAAAGAGCATATTAACAACATCGTCGAATACGAGGCAGTCGTACATGCCCTCCGCTTGATAATAGAGATGGGAGTAACTGATTTAAGACTAACAAGTGACTCGCAGCTTGTCATACGGCAAATAGGGTTCAAATACAATGTATACGATGACACCCTCTCAGCTTACATGGCCTTGGTACAAACATTAGCATCACAAATTCCGAACATCAAGTTCAGGCACTTATGCAGGAGAGATCTCAGGGACGCGAATGCCCTAGCATATATATCATCCATGCTGAAGGATAAGAATATTGAAGCTATCAAAATAACAAGGTATACAAGCCTTCAATTGCATCACAATTCTCCTTTGCTACCAATCAAGATACAGTAGAAGAAAATATCGAAGACCAGGTGGGAGAAGATATCCATAACGATTTCGACGAAGAAGATATCATGTCAAGAGCAAATCAAGACTAAGATTTCAGCAACGAAGATGATTGGAGAATGGTGATTCATGCGTTTCTCAAGGAGTGAACTTTACCCGCGGATCATAAACAAGCCAGGAAAATACTCTCCAAAGTAGGAAGATATGATCTTCGGGATGGGGTCCTGTACAAGAAATCTTTCCTCAGACCGTTACTACGTTGCTTATCCAGGAAAGAGGGGCATCGAACTCTAAACTACATCCATTATGGTGACGCAGGGAATCATAGCGGCATGAGATCACTAGCCAACAAAGCAAAAATGCAAGGATATTACTGGACCACAATGATACAAGATGCCGCAAGAATGTCTCGACGATGTGAAGAATGTCAGCGTTTCGCCAAAAAGATACACGCACCAGCAACAACGCTAAACTCTTTGGATAGTCCGTGGCCATTTGCAAAATGGGGCATAGATATCGTTGGGCCTTTCATCGAAGGGTCAGGGAAAAGACGATTTTTGATAGTAGCCACGGACTACTTCAGTAAATGGGTGGAAGCTAAAGCCTTAGACAGGATCAGAGACGTGGATGTGTTCACTTTCATATTCCAAAACATCATTTGCAGGTTTGGCATACAAGCGGAAATCGTGTCCGATAATGGTAAACAATTACAGGGGAAAAATATAGACATGCTCTTCGACACTTTCAAAATAAGGAAGAACAAGTTCACCCCCATATACCCTCAGAGCAACGGACAAGCGGAAGCTACTAACAAGACCCTCGCCCTTGTCCTCAAAAAGCAATTAGACGAACATAAGGGGCGGTGGTGTGAACAGCTACACAATGTATTATGGGCATACAGGACAACACGAAGATCTGCCACCGGGGAATCCCCATTTCTCCTCACTTATGGAGCTGAAGCAGTCATCCCAACAGAGATCCTCATGCTAACCACAAAGACCGAAGCATGGGAGAAAAATCTCACAACAGACATGATGTTAGAGAGACTGGACGACCTGGAAGAAAGGAGGGAAGCAGCATTGCAAAAGATGGAAAATTATCAACGAAGATTAGCGAGAGAATACAACAAAAAGGTTAAGCTTCGAAATTTTGTAGAAGGGAAGTATGTGCTAAGAACAATCCCGCAGTATCAACGAGAGAAGAAATGGGGCAAGTTATCACCTACATGGGGAGGAACTTTTATAATACACGACATTGCGGGAAACGGTTCCTACTATCTTCGTAATCTGAAAGGTGAGGTCCTCCGACACCCTTGGAATGCTAAATGGCTCGAACCGTACTACCCATAGGAGCAGCGCAGCTTTTCATGTGCGTGAAGAATACCAAAAGAAGAAGGCAGCGTAACCGCTCTACATGTTTCTATCTCTGGACGAGGAGTAGCAGGCCTCAACCTATCAATCAAAAAAACTTTTTGCAAAATATTAAAGCAAACGAAATGGTCAAAAGGCCCGCTGGGTGAAAGCATGTACATTACATAATAAATTAACAATATTGGGGAAAGTAGTTAATCTACAATCTCTCCGGGCTCCCCTATCAGTGTCTATAAGTGTAAGACCAGGGGGAAGGCACCCGACAGAAAGACATACCCAACAAATTTTAAGGCAGCGGGTCGACGGAATGGGTGCATGTAAATATTTCAAATAAGCATCCCATATCCTAGAACGCTGCCTCGGCCCCCACCGTTTAGGAATCCTCTGGCCCAGGATTCGCCAGCGGGGTGACAGGTCTCAAGACGATCACGAAGGTATTTACCTTCGACGTCGCACCCAAACACTCTTAACTTTTTACAAAGCAAGTTAATTCTAATTTAACGCTTCACAATACTTAAAATAAAAATGAATTGATAACGCAGGTATGCCAAAAGGATGATCCATTTCATAAAAGTTGATTGCAAGTTCAGCAAATAAGATAGAGCAAGAAACACATCAAAAAATGATCCGAAATTATATAATCCACAAGGAACAACTTTCTATGACTAATAAAAGAAATCTACTTGGAAGATACATCTCCATCAACAGGGTTGTCTTTTCGAGATGAAGGTACGCTACCACCTGAAGAAGTCCCAGAAGAACCAGGCAAGGGCGCGGGTAGGGGAAGACGCCGATAATTCTTGACAAGACCATGTTCAGCTTTAAGATCAAGTTCAATCTTGTATAGGACTTTGTTGGTCTCCTCAGCCAACTGACATCGAGCTTTATATGTGATAACAGCGGTCCGCTGGTGGGCCTGAGACAACAATGCAGATAGGCGCTCCGCCTCTTTGGAGGAAATATCTGCTGCTTCCTCACGAGACGCGGACAACCCTTTGAAATAGTTGGCTTGTCCCTCCTGCTGCACTAAGGCAGATTGAGATTTTTTAAGCTCATCATTTGCTGCGTGAAGTTGTCCCTCGAGCGCTGAAAACAAGAAATACCAAGGGGTTAAAACAAAGAAACAAAGGAATCACACTCGATAAAACGAGGTTATACCTTCGACATTAACCGAAGCCTCTTCATACTGATTAACAACTGCGTCCCGTGCCTCATCAAGAAAGTCATACTCGTCAGATAATTTATTATAATCTATTTGAAGTTTCGTAAGAGCAAATTGACTCGCATCTAAGTCTACCTGCTTCATTGAATCCAAGTGACGAAGATGGTTGACTTCATCATTCATCTCCCCCATCCTTTTATGGAGTCGATACACATTTACTTCAAGATCTCTCTCAGACTCCACTTGGCGGGCAACATCAGCTCGAGACGCTTCTAGGGCTTTATTAAGAGCGCCGACCTCAGCCCTAGCATTATCTATTTCTTCGGTAAGATGCAGCATACTATCCCTAACCCCGGGGCCTAAGAAATAACGAGCATGTTGTAACTCTCCTTCCAAAAGGCGCACTCTAGCCTCTAAGTCCGAAGCATGTCCTCGAGCTTCCCGCAGGTTATCACGTGTCCATAGCAGCGTACCATTAAACAGACGACGGTCATGGTTGTACTTATTTTGCATATCAACCATCAGTGTTCGCTTTTCACGCCACTCAGCTGCTAAGGCGTTGTGCTCATCAGCACGAGCGTTCCACTTTACGGATTCGCTTTTCAACTTACCCACCAACTCTGCAATGCGGGATTTCTGTCGTTCCCTTTCTTTCCGAAGCCATATCAGCTCGAGGACTCCACCCACTGAAGACATGGTGGGGAGACTCAGACAGAACACCAAAGTACAAATAGGGAATCACGAGGAGTGAAAGATCGGTAAAATACGAACCTGTGAGGGACGAGACATTTCTACGAGTATGCTCCAATTCGTTGCGGACTATAGCAAGTTCTGAACGAAGACTCTCCTCAGCGTTACCCAGCTGTTCTTTTTCCTTCAGACGGCCCATCAGTTCATTTATTTCCACTTCAGCCGCAGACAGTTCCTCTTCTCTATGACGAAGCTTAGCCTCCAACTTTAAAGACTCTGCTTTGAAGAATTGGTATAGAACATGGTTACAATGTTCCCTACTCATCATTTATGTCACAAACAACAAACATTATTATACCAAAGGGATCGGATATCACGAAGAATACAATGTTCGGATATCATGAAGAAAAAAGTACAAGGATTTACCTCTAAGACACGCTGCTGGGGAAAACCGTATTGGTATCCATCAACTATGGCCATCATATCAGCAACAAAGGAGGGAGGGTCAACCACTAGGTTAGCTTCCGAAGCTCTCAGATTCTTCTCCCACATCTCAGCAACGCGGGCTTCAGAAGACAATTGCATCATCTGACGAGTATAAGCATCGGAATTCTTCTCACCAGTGACCACTGGGGCAGGGTTAGGGACGAACATCAGGTTCTTCTTCTTAAGCCAAGCCAAAATGGCATCTTCACCTTCAGGCATTAGCGAGTAAGGGAAATCCTCTGAAGGAGACTCAACCGCAGACTTCCCCTTGGTTGTTATCTCCTCACCCGCGCAAGTCTCGACATCACCACCCTCAGCATGACCACCTGCGTTTTCAGCCTGCTGACCAGTGGCACCTTCTTTACCAAGATTCCCAAGCACATCCCAATCATCATTTGGGGAAAGCAATGAGAAGTCTTCGGCAAGATCCGTGGCAGCGTTTACATCAAAATATTCCCCCGCGGAATATATCATACCAAAAGAAAATTCAGGGGAAATAATGGGCAGAGTATCCAAACTACCAATATTATCGCCAACAGGGGCAGATCCCCCCTCGCCAGTACCACCTGCGGTAATATTACCCTCAGACTCACCATCACCACCCACGTCAACTTCTTCTTCACCATTGCCACCCTCGTCATCAGGAGGAGAAGTATCAGTACGTTCTTCTCCATCGGACATTTCTTCATCCTAAGCATACCCTTCGTTCACAGGACTAGTAACCTCCTCATAAACCTCAGCCTCACCGGTCACAACAGTAGAAGATTGCTTGGGTCCAATTTTCTTCTTCTTCGACACCTACAAACCAGTACATGTCCCAACAAAGGCTCATTTTCTCCCTCACTGAAAAAATGTTTTTTTCAACCAAGGAAAAAGTGGCAAATAGAATAGAGAATATAGGAAAAAACTGTACCTTCGCAGTAGCAACACTCTTCGGTGGAAGGGTAGCACCAGAACCCTCCTCCTCATCTCCATCAACGACATCAAGAGCGTAAGGAAAATTCATGCCCGCGAAATTCAGACGCCAAGGACAGAAATCTCCATAAAGAGCAGGAAGAGTTTCACGAGGCTTGCTGTTTTCAGAAGAACGCCAACCGCGCGGACCAGGAATCCAACCATAAGCCTAAGGGCCAACTATTTCAATTATAGTAGCATGCCACTCATAATCATGATCACGCTTAATCCTTTCACGAGCAGGAAAGAGTTTCCGTTTAGCAGATCCCTCAGTACCAGAAACATACTTCAGCTTGGCATCACTCACCTCACTCAAAAGACGAATTTCACCCCGAATAGAAGCAATGTTACGAAGACTAACACTCCACGGATTACGGTTCCTACTGTTGACATAATCCCCAAAGGAACTGTTAAAATTTTGAGGAGTGTACCACTCTCTCTCAGCAGGATTTGGAACGTAGCAGGTCATCATAGTCTCCCCCTTGCTCCGCAGGTAACATTCCTTCAGTGCACGAAGATAATTCCCAGAAAGTTGTGACACAAAGCGATTATGAGTGTTTGTGGAAGAACCTTCACGACTAGCCAGCACATCATAATAAAAGGAGTCACCCGACTTATACAGGGGCAACATGAGACCCTCCTCGAAGGCTCCAACTGTAGTCAACAGATGGAACTCATCAAACTGATACTTAGAGAGGAGTTCGTAAGTGATATCATCGTCAGGGGCATAAAAGCGAACCTCAAAGGCTTGAAGCTCATGTTTTTACTTGAACATCTCAAGATCAATATGCTTGAATGTGACCTTCTTCTTACCAACTGCAACGTTGCGTATCACGGGGGCAGTTTCTTCCTCGTCCGCGGAATCTGACGTGGGACTCAATTCTGAAGCTTTCCTTTTGGAAGGAAAATTTTTAGACGGACCAGCTTTCGACATAGTACCCTTGGAGTACTTCCCTTTGAAAGAAACCGTTGGAGGAGGCGGCAAAGAACTCTGCAGGGGCACTGAAGGAGGAGCCATTGAACGAAGGGGCGGAACATCCAATGTTTCATTACGATAAGGAGGAGCTCGCGTACTCCTAGAATCATCACGAGGAGGAGCCTGCGTACTCCTAGAATTTTCACGAGGACGAGAAGGAGCGCGGTTAACAACATACCTAGACCCAGAAGGACCCTTCGGCAGATCCCCTTTCTTAGTAGGCAAAGCCTTCGCACCAGAGGAAGATGAAACCCTATGACCACGAGGATCTGATTGCGAAGATTTATAAGAACCTTTCCCAAGTGGAGATTTTTCAGAATCTCTACACGGAGGGGATCTTGGCGGACTAGATGGCGGGATCTGGTAAGGAGCCCGCGACGATCAGACATAGCTACAAGGAAACATAAAAACAGTTTAGAGGAGAACACGAGGAGATCACTAAAGATCAAAAAACCCATAAACTGACGGTTCATCCGGATTAACATGAAAACCCCTAAAATCTGAAAATAACCAGAAATACCCCATCAGACTCCAGAGATGATACTTAGATACAGACTTATAGACTTTGTAACAAAGAATAGGGGCAAGCATATATGCTTCGACATATGCGTTCTTCATCACAAAGCCAAAATTACAGCAGCGGAAGACAAACGGGTAGATACAACAACAGAAAATAGATGAATAAATGATGGAAATAATGAAAAACCCCATACCTGTATAAAAGAGGACGACAAGCACCAACCAAAGTCGAAGATAGAAAGATCAGAGATATCAAAAGCAAGTTATCTTTGATACAGGAGCAGCAACAGTCGAGAGAGAAAGAGTCAGAAAATTGAATGATGTTATCTTCCTCACAAGGATGACAATAATAAATGACTAAAGAACAAGAATAGAAAACAAAAAACACATGAAGAGAATGAACACTGACAAGAAGAGGATGAAAGTTATTTTCACATTCTCTTTCCTATTTATAAAGCTAGAGAAGACAATAAATGTCCCTCGTACCAAGGAGCAGTTAATGCAAAAGTGGGAAACGTGCCCGTATTTATAGGGGAAGTTATTTCAGGAGAGATAAAACGTGTATGACGATCTTTCTTCTTCTAAACTGCAAAATACGCCCAGGTCAGAAGAAGAAGGGCAAATTGTATGTACACATTTCATCATCCACCACGTGTACAGGAAGAGACACGTGGAAAGCATGCAAAGCGAGACATCAAAACATGATAACAAGCAGTCATAACCTAGGGGAGCATCTCATCAGAAAATATCACCAGTCAGCAGATCTGACGATCAGGGACTGAGGATCACAGAGGTATGATGGCAAAGAGGAGCACCAGATAATACCCCTTGGGTGTTAGTACATCCTATCCCGAGGAAGATCCAATATCAACGGATGAGAGACAGTTTGACTGACGCGGATGTGACCAGACTAAGAGACACTTGTCTGACACGAGCGGACGTCCAACTGCCCGCATTAAATACCAAGAGATATACACGTGTCAATCAGCTCGTGGAATAAGCGAGGATAGCTCTTCGTATTCAAACTTAGACCGCAGCATATGCCGAAGACCTCTGCGTAATGGGCACAAAGCACAAGAAGATAAGGTTGCAACGGCATCTCAGAAATATGACCCACGTTTCAACCCTATAAATACCCCTCTCCACTAAGAGAGAAGGGGTCGACCAATCCAGAGCAATTAGAGGAGAACATAGGAGAGAGAAATAGGAAGAGTAAGTAATCCCCCTACTTCCGCAGACCCATGTATACTCTAAAGTCATTCGACTATCTTTGTAACCATTCAATACATAGTGAAACACCAGCCCCGTGGATGTAGGCCTTAGTGCCGAACCACGTAAATCTTTATCTTATTTACATTTCAGCACTTTACATTCAGCGTTGTACTTCATGTGCTTTACATTTATACTTGATTCTCTGTTTACTCCTTTATACGAACATTACTTATGATAATATTCGACTAGACAATGACAAGCTCGAAGGCTTTGAGTCGATGAATCAATATAATCATCCCCTTTACACATACAACGTACAATTTTAGAATTAGAATGTATGCGAATATTGTTTGTGAACACGTGGATGACTTCGTGATTTATGTGTATGCGAATATTATTTGTGAACACGTGAATGACTTCGTGATTTATGTGTTCACAAAAATAGTTGCATATGTACGGTCACAGATATCATTTTCTTCGTGTAATTCTTGCGTGAGCGACCTATACTGAGGTTTAGTATTTAAGTGTTGCTCTAGGAACAAAAAAACAAAAAAGGTTAAAATTAATTAACCAAAAGTTGGTGTTCAGTTTTGAAACAATAAATTTTCGAGAAATCCGAGGAAATTAATATGGGTATAGTAAAAAATGCGAAATAATGACAAGGTCATAATGTATATAGATTTCCCAAAAGCTGATTCCGTGGAGTAAGTAATCAAAATGAACAAGTTGGATTCTGTAAGTTTTGAAAAAGTGCAATTGATGGTGAGCGTCTCGTTCCAAGTTGTTTTGCCTCTTTGCATTTGATCTCTAGTATTTTGGTCCAGTATATGAGCATTCAATTTGTTTTTTTAACTTTAGTTCAAATTTAAAGAACATTAAATTTTGAAGTGATTTCTCTTGACAGAAGTACTTCTGCACAAAATGTGCTAATATTCCTAGGTGAGAATTCAGAAACATGCATCTAAAGAACAAGAATCACCCATGGATAAGCATTCGAACTTTAAAGATAAAACTCGATCAATATGAACATTTTAATCGGAAAATGGTCATTTATCCAAATATTTTTAAATCACGGTTCAAATGGACGAGTAAAAAATAATTTGAGTGAAATGGCCAAAAAAAAAATATTAAGGATGAAACTGGATAGCTTAAATTTAAAAAATAGCAAGGATGAAACTGGATACATCCTGTGTAAATTAAAAATAAGAAAAAATATTTGAAAATGAGCACGATAAAACTGGTTACACCCTGCATATTTTTACATTTTTGTCCATTTAAACAGTATCAAAATCTAACTGTCCATTTCACCCAGAAATTGTTGATTTTGGTCTTTTTAACCAATTTTGTGCATTTTAATTAGAGCGAATACCAGTAAATTATACTTTGAGCTGCTAACAAAATTTGAGTTCAGATTCTTTCTATCATCGACTTTACTTCTGTTCCTTAATCGATTTTCATTTATCAAATAATTAAATACAACAGAAGATAACTCCACTGAGCTACGTATTGGTTGCTTATCTATTGACCACTCAAGGAAAAGAAAAACAAAAAGAAAAAACATCTCATGATCTGATACGGTGATGTCCTAAGATCAGGGCTTAATTGGGGCCCTAGATTCCTATCCCCACTCATGGGAAGAGGATAAGGGGTGTCTAAATACAATGAAAAGACTAGATTACCCGAACCCTTAGGATTGTGACACGTGTCAAACCTATTAATTTTTTCTTTTTATTTATTTATCTTTTTTATTTTATTTTTTTTATTTTTTTTTGCCCAGATTTGTATGAAAAATCGTCATGGTAGTGAAGTGTTTCACTGACGACCCTCAAGAGTCGTTACTATCTCAAAAACGACCTTCAAGAGTCGTCATTGTTTCATTGACGATCCTCAAGAGTCGTTAATGTTTCAAAAACGACCCTCTAGAATCGTTAATGCATATAAAAGGGTCGTTATTTTCTTCGAAGAGTCATTAATGGCGGAATGCAATGTCAAGGGGTCGTCATGATCTTATTCAATACTATTACGACCCTTTAATGTATTTCCGCCATTAATAACTTTTCGAAGAAGATAACGACCTTTTTATATGCATTAACGACTGTTTACAGTCGTCATGGAAACAATGACGACTCTGGAGGGTCGTTTTTGGAACATTAATGACTCTTTGAGGGTCGTCAATGAAATAATGACGACTCTTGAGGGTCGTTTTTGAAATAGTAACGACTCTTGAGGGTTGTCAATAAAACACTTTACCACCATGACAGTATTTCATACAAATCTGGGCCAAAAAAAGAAAATTGCAAACAAAAAATTTGAAAAAAAAGGTTAAGATTAAATTAAGTAAGATTAATGCTAATTAAATAAGATTATCACTAATTAAATAAAGATAGAATAGCCATTATCTAAAATATTTGGATAAAGGTTTGTTGAAATTAGGGTTGGGTGACCTTTTTTGTCTTCTAATATGAGGCCCTAATTAGTTTTGTCTTAAGATGTGGACAGTAGTATTCAAGTAGAACATAAGTACAAAATGGAGAAAACTTTGGTTTATGCTTATGGATCATTTGTCTCATATTATTACATGTCACTATATTCCCTCCTCCACCAATCAAAATACGGTCTTTCTTTTGCCATCATGTGCTATTTAGTCAGTTAGCCGGAATTCAGGCCTGTGATTAGGTATGGTGCGCTTTGAATGGACTCTTTGTTTCCTACAGTAATACAAATATTCAAATAAAAAGGGAAAACACCGAGTAGGAACGGAGCAGCAAATCAAGGGAGATGGTGGCTGATCAAAGCTGATTGATTTTATTTTGTATGATATGAAAGAGGAAGAGGGAATTACGGATTCAGCGTTGAAACCGGAGAGCAAATGCTGGAAGATTACATTACGTAATAGTACAAGTTTCACATACACGATTAATTCAACTCTCTACCAAACTATCTCTTTCCACGAATTACTCGTTTTACATGTAATTTTTGTCCGTGAATTACATTTTCTGAAGTTTATTTAAGTGTTGCTATAGGCTCTAACCTCCAAAGGTGAAAGAAGAAAATGAACAAAAGTTGGTATCTAGATTCAAAGCAGTAAGTTTTCGGGAAGTTGGAGGAAATTGATATAGATGTGATAATAACTACCACGGGGTTGCCAAGGCATACTAAAAACTGCATCCAAAGATTAACATATAAAAATGAATTCTCAATGTTAGTATTTTTCAGTAAGTTTCGATGTTAGCATTTTTTTTAGCTTCTTTGAAACTTACTGAAAAATACTTAGGACAACACATCATTGCTATGGGTAGTGTAGTTTCATCCAAAGTTGAGTTATTTCTATTTTTTCGATCTTCGAAATTTTTATCTTCGCAATCAATTTATTATCTAATTTAATTTCTTTTTTTACGCCATGAATTGAGCACTCATGTGCAAATTGCAGGTTCTCCGGCAATCAAATTAGGCTTAATTAATTCTTGAACAACATAAAATCTTAAGGTATTTCAACTATACGTACACATGATTTTTTTACGAATTCATAGTACAATTTAACCTAACTAATCCTAATGCTTTTACGAGTGAATATTTATTTTATACGAAAAATTACATAAGATCTTTTTACGAATTTTTAACTTAACTAATCCTACTGCTTTTACGTGTGAAAATTTATTTTATGCAAAAAATTACCGATGGTCTAGAGTACAAAAGAAAATTAGCATTGCCTGTAAATGCATGAGATAACATCAATGGAAAGTATAAATGGAATTGGATACGATACACCAACACCAAATGCTTGCATGCAAGTGTACTGCTACATTTTCTCTTTGATTCTAGAAATTTACTGGCTCAACAAGAACCTTGATAGCGTGTACTTACCAGTGAAGAAAACATTTCTAACGGACCTATGGAGTATTGAGAATAATTGATTGAGAAAATAAAGTCATTTTTAATCAACAAGTTTGTGAATCTGCAATTTATTTTCTTGTATAGTTGTATTCGTTTCTTATGTGCAATCACAAAACTGTCATTTTCGTGTATAAATAATGTTTACTGAAGTTTACTGTTACTTTAGGCTCTAGCCTCATGATGGAAAAAGAAGATCAAAATGACAACCAAGCAAAATCTGGTACTCAGAGGAGTAAAATTAATGAAAAATTGGAGGAAATTGAAATTGAATCAAGAAAAACAACCGAGCGACACCAAAGTGAGATGTAAACAACTTTGCCAGAAAACTACGTCTGATAGTTGAAGCATCAAAATCACGTCGCGTGGGTGGTATTGTAGAGGACATATTTTCAAAAAAAAAGAAGAAAAAAAAAAGTAGGCATATGCTCCAACGGGTCATGGGTTTTTTTTTTAATCTTTTTTTCCAAGTTAAAGATGCATTAAAAAAATAACTAACTTGGGGAGTTGGCCACCTTTACATCAAAATGAACAGAGCCATCGAATGTTGGGATGTTAGGTTCATCCCGAACATTAGATTTATTTCTAGAGCCTGTATAATATAAGTCGGCGTGTTCATTCGTCCAATTGACAACAGTTGTAAAGGATTTAGCTTCCTTAGCTAAGATGTCATCCACATTATTTGCTGATCGATATGCATAGAAATAACCCAAAAAAAATTGACAGAGATTAAAATCCTGTTTTACTTCCTCTTGTGAGAACAATATCTGTCATAACAACCCAGCAGACTCTCCCACCCGAACATCAGCGACATATCCGTAGTTGTATCCCAACTAACACCGATATTGTTCCCACTTACCCACCGCGGTTATCCAGCAATGTTGGATTTTTAACGACACTACTGCGGTTATCCAGCAGCAGCTTCCCGAGAGGTCACCCATCATGTGACTACTTTCGGCCGAACACGCTTAACTGAAAAGTTTTTCCCACAACTCAAGGGAACCCATCAGGCCTCGGTGTTAGAAAAGGACATATCATTACTTATATTTCATTTCATCGGCGAACCACTGCTGAAATCGGGGTATTACACATACATTCCAGTTGCTTAACTTCTTGTCATGGTGTTGTTGGAGTCTTGCAACAATACAAGAAACGTCAGATGTATCAAATAATAAATATAAAGAACCGTATCAAACAACTCTACTACGAACAAATTGATGAGGGCAGAATCACAGGTTCAACAATCTGTCCTTAACACATTAGTTCGCGGGTATACTCTAAAGTAATGCTAAACCCCAACTACGAAGATGTGTCCAGGATAAGACTGCCCGATATAACTTGTATTAGCACAATACAAGTTACCCACTCTTAAACTCGCAACGGGGATAAAAGTAAAACGCCGCACGAAAATAAAAGCAAGAAGATGAAGAAAAGTAGACCTAGAGATGGTCGCTGCTTGTGTGTTTTGGAAAGAGATTTTCGAGTTGTATTTATAGGAAAATTAACTTGCAAATCAAGTTAGGTTTAGGTTTTTTCTTAGAAAACGAGTTTTGTTTCTTGTAAAACAATTAAACACAAAAAAGGAATTTTTCCATAAATAAAACTCTTAAATAAATTATTTATCAAGTTAAAAACTTGCAAAAAATAATTTCAAGTAGACATGGACTTGGTGCTTGGTACACGCACATGGGCATGGGTCGAAACATGTATTTTTCGTCCCACCGGCTCCACCCACATTGTTTTACAACATATCCATGAGAACATGGTAATATAGTGGAGCACCTCTTTAATTTTCCACAATGTGGGATTAAAGGTTCCATTTCATTCACTCAAAAATGAGTGAGTATCCTTAGACCCTTAGGTCATGAGATCAAACCACACTAAGACTAAAAAATCATTTATTAAATAACTCATTTCCTCGGACAGGTGTTCCTTTGAAATATTGGCCTAAAGCATGTACCTGCACTAGCACGTAGTACTAGTTCAAAATTAGCTTTCCTTGTTTCTATTTGAAAGAGGCATTAACTTTCATAGAGCCAAAGTTAGGAGGGTCCCAAAGAATGACATTTCCCACTGCGTTACCTGGTTGAAAATTATTAGTTAATTTTGAAACTGGACAACATTGGCGCGAAGTAATTCAACAACAGACTCATTCCAGAAATGTCGGTTTTCATGTGATTTTCGTGCGTGAATTACCTTTTCTGAAGTTTCGTGGTATTTAAGTGCTGCTCTAGGCTCTAACCACCATATTTGAAAGAACAAAATAAAAGTTAATCAAAAATTAAACAAAAGTTGGTATTTAGATGCGAAGCAATAAGTTTTTTCAGAAGTCGAAGGAAATTGATATAGATGTGGTAATAACTAATAACCACCAGGCGGTGCTCAAGGCATAATAAAAACTGCATTCAAAGATTAATTAAGATCAAAATGAAGTCTCAATGTCAGTAGTTTTGAGTAAGTTTTAAAGAAACTAGAACAACATACTACTGTTATGGGTGGTGTAGTTTCATCCAAAATTGTGTTATTTCTTTTTGTTCGGTTTTTGAAAATTTTGTCTAATATGTGCAATTTAATTTTTAACTTAATTACATTTATTTTTCTACGCCATGAATTGAGCATCTATATCCAAATTAAAGGTTCTCCGACGAGCAAATTTAGCTTAATTAATTCTTGATCATCCAACATAAAATCTTACGGTATTTCAATTATATTTCTAAGTTTCGGATTTACGGAGCAAATTTAGGTAATGTTAACTAGTAGTTTTTGTTTTCAAAGAAAACTTACAGCGTTTTGCGATAGTAGGTTTTAGATTTTAGTTTCTTGTTCGCTTTGATTTAATATTATCGATGGCCACTTTGATTTTATCACAACCTTGAGGATTTTCTGATGGAATGTGATGATAAAATCAGATTGGCTAAAGCATATTTTTTCTTCAAATATTATCTCTAACAATCTCATATTGAACGAAATTCTATCCCGGTGATCTCTCAGTCATTAATGCAACACTGGGGATTAATGAATTTCTATGGGTGAAATTTTGGAGAATTTCAAGCATAGTGCAAAAGATTCAGTTATTTGTGTGGAAGTTTATCCAGGTTCATGCCGAAAGAACTTTGGGATACCAAACTATTGATACAACTTATCGGATGGTTGAGGCAAAGGTGTCGTATTTGAAGGAGTATTCAAGTAATAAAACATCTAAATGTCACTAGTATGATAATTGAAATGCATGAAGATAATCTTTAGTAAGCCAGTTAGTTTCTTCCATTATTTTCCGTTTTTTACGGATCACAAAGTTTTCATTGTACATTGGTTGTATCAATATGCAATGCATAATAATGAATCAGGAGGGTGTGTCTACCGGTCACCTCTTCTAAGTAGCTATCCATTTAATTGAGGTGATCAATAGATAAAATATAGGGCTTTCTAAAGCCTTCTTTCCATATTTTGTTTTTTAGATGTATTAAACTTGTTTCGTTCACGAGTTTGCACATAAAATTGTTGCATTTGTACAATCACAAATGTCATTTTTTTATGTAATTCTTGTGCATGAACAACACTTTTTAAGGTTTGGTATTTAAGTGTTTCTCTAGGCTCTAACCTCCAAAGATCAAAGAAGAAGATCAAAAACAAAAAAAGTAAAACTAAAACAAAGTTCGGCATCCAACTTTGAAACAGTAAATTTTTGAGAAATTGGAGGAAATTGATATGGGTGTGACAAAATCAACATGATGATAACAAGATCATAATATCTATAAATTTCCCAAATATCGCATCCTTAGAGTAACCAATCAACATCAATGGATGAGATTCAGTAAATTTCGTGAGAAATAGACAGTGCAATTGGTGAAGTTTCCAAGGCATTCCAAGCAATGGTGACATTTCCTCGTGGCAAAATTAATCAAACGAGAGATTGATGTCATTAGCCCTACGCTTGGAATGCCTTGCATTTTCATTATTAATCAAGTGATAAAGTATGAGGTTGATAACTACACTATTATATGCACATGGCACAATATGTTTGCAGGAGCAGCATCATGGTAAGATACCTTACCGCCAACACACTGCATGTACGTGTCTATCAGCCATCACACATGACCATTTTATTAGACTGCGAAAGAGAAAGATTCATTCACATGGGCGACATTAAACCAGTGCAATACAGATTATACTGTCACTTCTAAAATTCTCGAGCTTTTTCAAAAATCTACTTCCATATAGAAAAAAATGAAATTTTACGCTCTCAAACTTAGATTGTGTAGTCTAAAGTTCTGAACCGGGATCTTACACTATTTTTGGGAGATGGTGTTGCCTTGCATAGATTAATCAAAGTTGAAGTTAACTTCCCATGCATTAATTTTACTTAATAGATGGTTTAGTTCGTCTAATAAGTTGCATTAATCAAGATCTTTTGTTTGTTACATCGTATCAGTACTATACAAAGTAAAAAAAGTGCGACTTGAGGTTGCAAGAAACGATGATGAATTATATTAGTATATAGTGGATTGGAGGGTTTCGAAATTCAAACTAGGTCAACCAAATGGGAACCAATGTTTTAAAATCCGGACCGGACATCAAACCAGTAAAACTACTGGGTCAAGGATCACTGGTTTAAGCAGTGGGTCAACCAGTGGGTTAGTGGGTTAATACATAGTTAACCTCTAAGTAGCACTAACCTTACCAGATATATCAACCACGATATATCTCTTCTTTTGTGTTGGTATCCAGTGGCTAGTGGGACTAGTTAATTTATGTTTATGTATAATAATGCAATAGTAAAAGGACGGGAGATCAATTATTAATGTTTCCTACGGCCCCTCAAATGCTTCTTCTCCGACTCCGATGCAAACTGTTTCGGTCTTCTTGCTTCCTCTCCTTTCTTTTTCTATTTTTTTGGGTCGACTCTTTCCCACTCCATTAAGCTGAGGGAGAGAAGTAAACATAATCATCTGTATAATTCCTGCTTTCCTTTTCTACATCCATCCAACGATTTCATATTGTCTTCAAGGTTGAGTTCTATTTCATGAATTATTTTTCTTATGAGAGGAAAATTTTCTAGTTTCCTAATCATAGATCTGATTCTTACGGATTTGATGGTGGATGATTAATTATAGATCTGATTCTTTAAGCCAAAATCTATCTTTTAATTGTTATAAACTTCTCGAGAAAAATAAATCATAACAATACATTGGAATGAAAGAGCTGTTTTAATGGAAATCAAAGAACGAAAATTTTGTTTGATGGAAGAGCAACCGGGTGAACCGGGTAATAACCCAACTGGGTCGGACGAGTCACCGGTTGGACCGGACGGTTCACCTGATTTACTGGTTTTTAGAGCAGATTAGTGGGTCAAGGGCGATCCAATCCTTTTCTCTACCGGGTCACCGGTTTACCGGTCCAACCGGCCGGTCCGGTCTGGATTTTAAAACATTGATGGGAAACACCATTACTATTAGTATTAATTAATAGTTTTAACGGTTCAAATGTAGGTTTATTCACATAAGTTAAATGACCTCATGAATCTCGTAAAAATAACTCTTAGCCCACCCCGAAAACAGAAGCATCAAACATGAATAGAGTGTTCATTACATTGACTTGTAAGTTGTATGTGGATACACGAAATAGGTTCGCCACATGTCGGACATAAAAGGAAGAAGTATGCTAGAGAATCTCACTTAGAGATCCCAGTCAGGGACTTGTCAATTCGAATGTCAGAATTACCTCGTCATCGATCAATCCTGCGAAGTACAAAGGGGATGCGAAGAGACTTACACGAAAAATCTAAGTTACGAAAGACCAAGTTAGAGTACCCAACAAGATATCAACGACGAAACAGAAAGGGCAAAGTACGGTAACTTGGTTGAAAAGATCGATTGCGAAGTAAATATATATGGGAGCAAGAAAAGAGACAGGTGTCCCGACAAACCCATGTGAAGATAGCGAAAAAAGGGGAAAAACTTTATGGAAAATGGCATGGGCGAAATATAAAGCACTCCCGAAGAACTTGGCGAAGTAAAATAAGTTGTACCCCATTAGGTTTGATTGGCATATAAATAGAGGTCCTTGGGTAAGGAAATGGGGATCGGATTTTGGAGAGAGAAAAGAGCTTAGCGTAGAGAGTGAGATTAGGGTTTCCTTGTGTTCAAGAACTTGCATTTTATTTCCTTAGAATTCATCAATAAAGGTTTTCTAGTTTATATTACTTAACATGTCTTAGATCTTGGCCACTTTCCTTTTGGGTGTACTACTGGATTTGCAGTAGTTACATTTTGGCGTCCAGAAACAAGGAACTTAGATTGAGGATTCATCCTCATCTAAGGAGTGGGAAGAAGCTGAAATTGTAAGAGTGAGAGATCTTAGCGATACATCCCTTTTAATATTAGGGTTTAGAGGATAGTTGATATTGAACTAGGATAAGTTGATGACTAGAACTCCAGATCGAGCGGCACACATGATAACGACGAGGAGAAGCAAGCGATTAGAGGCCAAAAGAGGAGAAACATCGGCTACAGGAGAAAGGCAAGGCGTGGATCAGCTGAGGGAAACGCTCCTCCTTGAAAAGGAACGAGACAGGGATCTAGCAGAGCAGCATGCCCGATTGACGAGACAAAACGCCAAGATGATGCTACAAAATCGCCAACTGAACGAGCAAGCTACAACTGACGTCACGGATTCAGAGGCGGACATGATATCATCCGGAGAAGAAGAGTTACGAAGAAGGAGATATACCCGCGAGGACGACGGAGGAGAGCGAAAAAGGAGACGAAGTGAAGAAAGAGAACTGAGAAGGGCATTGGAAATATCAGGTTGGGAAGATCAAAGGTGGAGATATGAGGAAAATGATAGGAGGCAAGAAGACGAAAGACAGCGGGAGTTCGACCGGAGGAATGAGGAAGAAAGGAGGCATGGTGAAGGAAGGCTCGGCGTGATGAGAGGAGGTCGTCGGGAAGAAAACGGAAGGAACCTGAACCAGGAAGTCTTGGATGAGCTGCGAGATATGAGGACGTTGATAAATAATTCGCGAAGAGGTGGCAGAGTGCAGCTGGCAGAGGCAATATAAGAGTCCGATAAATCTCTATTTACTTATGAGATAATGTACGCGGACATCCCAGAGAAATGTGTGCTGCCAACGCTTCCGAGCATATTCAGCGGATCCGAAAGTGCTGTGCAGCATTTGAAACAATACACTCTTTCGTTGATGCAATGGGGACGAAATGATGCGGTACTTTGTTGATATTTCCCCGCGAGCTTGGACGGGGAAGCATTGGCTTGGTTTGATGGGCTACCAGAAAGATCAATTTCGTCGTTCAAAGACTTACAGAGAATATTCCTGACCACTTACATAACTACCAACATGCTGAGGCCAGGGATTGAGACTCTATTCAATTTAAGAAGGAGACCTACGGAAAGCCTGCGAGGATTGGTAAAGAGGTGGAGGACGGTATGCAGCGAGCTTGCAGGGAGAGTTGACGAGAAAAATTTCATCCTAGCTTTTGTGAACGCGTTAATCCCAACTAATTTGTTGTACACTCAAATATTCATTATTCGAAACTCATTGACGATGAATGAATTAAGAGAGTACCAAGAGGAGTACATAGCGTTGGAAGAAAAGCAGAGGCAAGTCAGCGAAGCAATACCGATTCCAGCGAAGGAAGGGCATTCAAGACTATTACCAAGGGCAGTGCATATCGTGGAGAATGATCCGAAATATGAAAAAAGGTGAGCCATCAACTCCAGTCCCATCGAATTTAGTGGCTGTATCAAGTGGAGATCAAGAGTGGATCGATCAACAGATATATGAA
Organism: Papaver somniferum; assembly: GCF_003573695.1. Taxonomy (NCBI): domain Eukaryota; kingdom Viridiplantae; phylum Streptophyta; class Magnoliopsida; order Ranunculales; family Papaveraceae; genus Papaver; species Papaver somniferum. Next base: position 130,734,663 of record NC_039368.1, on the reverse strand, counting down.
GAGTCAAGACGAAGGAATTATGAGCCACGAAGCTACAACACAGGATATCAACAAAGAAAAAACCAGGGACACAGATTTGGAGAGCGGAGACCAAATGCACCAGCCTTTGAAGACATAAAGCTCCCTAGACTTAACACAACTGTAGAAAAGGTATGGGAGGCAATAGTATTAACAGAGGAGATCCCACCACCACCAAATTTGGGAATAAAGCCACCTCCGGGGACAAGGAGTCATGAGTTCTGCAGATATCATCGCTTTCACGGGCATCACACAAATGATTGTCGAAACATTCGACGTATTATACATCGTCTGATAGAGCAGGGAAAACTCACACATTTTCTAGAAAATTATGTGCCGCCACCACCTCGTGACAATCATAAGGTATACCGAATTGAAATAGATCGAGGAGCACAAAGGCCAAATTGTAATACGATAATACATGCAGCGAAGAGTATCCGAAATTTCCATGACAACATACTCAAGATAGTATATAAGAGGGACTTCGAAGGAAACGAAATATTCAGCATCAACACGAAGGAACCGTTAGAGGAATGGCAGAAAAGAGAAATAATGTTTTCAGCGAAGGATGCACCCGAAGGAGGAAATTCGCATACATACCCTTTGGTTATAACCTTGAATTTTGGGAAATACTCAAAGTGGGAAGAAGATCAAGCCGATAAAGGGAAAATCTGGGCAATTGACAGAATCTTGGTAGATACGGGGAGCTCGGTCGACATACTCTTTTATCATACCTTTAGGACCATGGGATACAAGGACTCGTATCTCGTGCCATCGACGTACAACATATATGGGTTTAACGGAGTTGCATCTAAGCCAAAGGGAGAACTAGATGTAAAGATTTTCGTTGGCGAGTTGGAAACGAAACTCACAGTCTACGTGATAGACATAGACTCGCCTTACAATTCTCTTATAGGAAGACCATGGATACACGAGATAAAAGGAATTTCATTTACATATCATCAGGCCATACAGTTTCCTATACCAAGTGCAATTGGCGAGATAAGGGGAGATCTTAAGGACGCGCATGATTGTATTAAAAAGGATGTCCATAATTGTGAGGAGAAAATAAGGAAGAGAATAGAACAAAAAAAGGAGGCATGCGAAGAAAGAAGAGCAGAGCGGCTGATGGTATTCACGATTGGGACAAGTGAAAAGCTAGTTGCATCACAGAAAGACGTAGAAGAAGCGGAAAAAACAACGACGGATGGCGAGAAGAACCGCGAGATGACTCCGGAAAAGGGAAGCCAAGATGAAATTGATAGACGCATTTATGTGTCTATTTTCATCTCTATTGTGTATATTATTAGTACCTATTTTTGTACTTATTTCGGTATTTTATCTTTTTGTAGGTGTTTTTGGAGAAATAAGATTTTGCGGCGAAATTGGCTCGAAAAGTTGTTAAAGGCACCTGGGAGGACATTTTCTATTCGGACTCTTGCTTTGGATAAGGGGTAACCCATTTCTAGGCATGTGCTAAAGGGACACCGGAACTGGATAGGGGGACACCCTTCTTCTTCACGTTTAAAACGGTTTTTTGGCGGGAAAAATGCATGCGGACGCTGTTGATTTTGGATTGAAGATTTGAACGAGTTTCAGGGTGATTCAACACTTGAAATCGATTGGGCTGGACTTGATATGACTTAACAAGTTCATTAGAAACAATTGGACCGATCAACTTGGGCTGGAATGGCCAGAAAAAGGAAATAGAGTAAAAAAAGGAAACACGGTCCCTGTCGAGTTTGTTTTGAACATTCAGAGAGATTAAAGGCAAGAAATTCGTTCCAAAGGTACATATTCTATCTAAGGAAGAGTTTGAGATAAGTGGGTAAGCTCAGAAACGCGTGAAACAATTTATGGAAGGAATTATTGTCGTGACTGCCAAGGAAGGAAAGAAGAGATTTCGAAGCGATTTGGGAGAGATTTAATCGCTCTGTTGGCTATATATAAGTTGCTGGGAGTTCAAGGAAGGGGTTCGAATAGTTTGGGGTAATTTAGAGAACCACAGGAGACAAAAATCAGAGTTACAGACATTCGTTTCTGCTGGTGTAGAAGGAAGAACACGAGGAACATCGACCCTCACCTAACTGTCGCACAAAACTGTCGTCCTTCTACGACACTTAGCTTCTATCGTTCTGTAACAGTTCCGCTTATAACAGAAACAGTCAGTCTATAACGCTTATAAACGTTGCAAACTGTCTGCTTATTACTTTTTCATTCTTTTAATCAACTTTTGGGCTATAAACATGTATTTTGAGAAAGTGATTAATATGAGGAGCTAAATCCCATCACTGGGACGATGGAGGAAGCCTTATTTCACAATTGTTTGGTAATTATAATTGATTCTTCATGACTTTTGCACTTGATTTAAATTGATTTATGGTTTTTACTAATTATTTGTGATTTCGTTTGATGTCGTATGCTTAGACTTAGAGCTTTGATGCGTCATGCTTGTGATTTACAATTAATGTTGTACAAAATCTACCTTTGGCAAAGAAATAGAGTCTATAAAAGAGCTAGAATTGTTTTGAGTCATTATTTGAACCAAGTGATTGTGATTAGTGGTGAAATCCTAAGTCTCAGTACCTCTCGATATTCGTGACAACCTTGTGAATATATTTTTAGTATTTTTATTCTTAGTTCTTAAATCAAACCTTTACACAATCCGAGTTGAACGAATCTTATTACCACTTTTTCTACAACAATTAAAACCACATCAATTTTTGGCGCCGTTGCCGGGGATTTGTATTAGGTTTTAGGTTTTAGATTTATTTTATTTCTTTTAGAATTTTTGTTCTCTTTTTTATGCCTTTGGTATTTTTTTTTGATTCTTTTCAGATTTAGAACGAAGCTACAAGAAAAAAAAAGTGCTATAAAAGGAAATCATCACCAAAGAATGAAAGAAAAGAGGAATCCAAAAGGAGTGAAGAAGAATATTTTGTATATATTTATTTTGTTTTATTTTTAGAAACTGTAAATAGGGTTTTAGTTTTTGTAATTTTTCTTTTTATTTTTGGACACTTTTTGGACTTTATTTTTGGACTGGACATTATTTTTAAAACCCTAAGGAAGGGTTAAGATTAAATATAAACTGTTTGCAGGGAAGGATGACAGTTACGATACTGTCTCGGCCCCTCGGGTTCGTACACTGACATCGGAGTCGGTGGCCTGAGTCGACTTCAACGGTTCATCGCCCGTCTGGTACGGGAGGTAAGACTCTATCCACCCACGAATCCCCTATCAGTGGGTTTTATTTTGTGTGACAACTCACACCTCTGCAATAGAATGTCGAACTGGTATTACAATAGCCAATACAACGAATATCCGACTGAGTTTCAAAATGGACGTTACTACTTTGACCATAATGTGAATAGTGGTTGGGAACATCAGCCTTTTCAAGGTTATGGCTCATACCTTGATGAGCCCAATTACTATCCACACACGCACCGGTCATACGAGCAAAATTCTTATATTTCTCCTTTAGAAGAGTCCCTCAGGAAATTAGAGGAGTCGACACGTAAGTTCGCTGAGATGAATAACTTAGTTTATGACGAAAGAGAACTTTCTGTAGAGGAATCCTTCAAGCTGATAGCTTAGACGAACGAAAGAATTGCTCGAAATAATCTTAATTTCCAATACAGTGTTTCCAATAATACCCTTGAAACTGAGGATAGTAATTTTCATAATCAAGATGTCGAGGTTAGAATTGGTAACACTACTTGTTTAGATGAGGTTCAACCATTTTCATGTTATTATGATGATTATGATGAGGATAGTTATGATGAAGAATTTGACACATATAGGCATAGTGATCAGGAATTTGTTACTCCAATTGAGCTTTACAATGATATTACTATTTCTAGTTCAAATCCAAATAATTTTAAGAATTATTCACCTATTAAAAAGGACGAGGATTTGATTAGAGATACTCCCGTTTTAGACGATGTAGTATTTCCTTATGATTACGAAGCCAACGATGGTTTGGAGGAACGAGTTTTTCTGAGAATATTGTTTTAGAGTCTAGCGATTTAGAAATATTAGTCTTACACAAAGAAAGTGAACTCGTAGAGATGAGTGAGGATGAACCATACTTAGAAGAATCAATTGACCATTTTCAGGAATCTAATGACCTAGAAATTAGGGAAGTTGTGACTAGTCTTTCTAGAGACACTGAAAACTCTAAGTTTGGGGATGATTATCATTCTCCATGTGCTTTAACTATTATAAAGGTCCCTCACTTGGGACTTGACATATGTGCCTCAACCATTTTACAAGATTATCTTCATACACGTTTTCCTGAACCTAGTGATGTCCATAAGGAAGTTCAGTTGTTAGAAACCCATCCTCTGGTTGATGAGGTTAGACCAGTCTAACCTCCGATCGATTTGTTCTACAAAGAGATAAAACGTGTATGAAGATACCCCCACATTTGGAAGAAAAGTATTTGGTGGGAAAACAAAATCGATCTTAGTATCATAGCCTGGTCTAACCTCATCAACCAGAGGATGGGTTTCTAACAACTGAACATCCTTATGGACATCACTATGTTCAGGAAAACGTGTATGAAGATAATCTTGTAAAATGGTTGAGGCACATATGTCAAGTCCCAAGTGAGGGACCTTTCTAATAGTTAAAGCACATGGAGAATGATAATTACCCCCAAACTTAGAGTTTTCAGTGTCTCTAGAAAGACTAGTCACAACTTCCCTAATTTCTAGGTCATTAGATTCCTGAAAATGGTCAATTGATTCTTCTAAGTATGGTTCATCCTCACTCATTTCTACGAGTTCACTTTCTTTGTCTAAGACTAATTTTTCAAAATCGCTAGACTCTAAAACAATATTCTCAGAAAAACTCATTCCTCCAAACCATCGTTGGCTTCGTAATCATAAGGAAATACTACATCGTCTAAAACGGGAGTATCTCTAATCAAATCCTCGTCCTTTTGAATAGGTGAATAATTATTAAAATTATTTGGATTTGAACTAGAAATAATAGTATCATTGTAAAGCTCAATTGGAGTAACAGATTCCTGATCACTATGCCTATATGTGTCAAATTCTTTATCAGCACTATCCTCATCATAATCATCATAATAACATGAAAATGGTTGAACCTCATCTAAACAAGTAGTGTTATCAATTCTAACCTCGGCATCTTGATTATGAAAATTACTATCCTCAGTTTCAAGGGTATTATTGGAAACACTGTATTGGAAATTAAGATTATTTCGAGCAATTCTTTCGTTCGTCTCAGCTATCATCTTGAAGGATTCCTCTATAGAAAGTTCTCTTTCGTCATAAACTAAGTTATTCATCTCAGCGAAATTACGTGTCGACTCCTCTAATTTCCTGAGGGACTCTTCTAAAGGAGAAATATAAGAATTTTTCTCGTATGACCGGTGCGTGTGTGGATAGTAATTGGTCTCATCAAGGTATGAGCCATAACCTTGAAAAGGCTGATGTTCCCAACCACTATTCACATTATGGTCAAAGTAGTAACGTCCATTTTGAAACTCAGTCGGATATTCGTTGTATTGGCTATTGTAATACCAGTTCGACATTCTATTGTAGGGGTGTGAGTTGTCACACAAAATAAAACCCACTGACAGGGGATTCGTAGGTGGATAGAGTCTTACCTCCCGTACCAGACGGGCGATGAACCGTTGAAGTCGACTCAGGCCACCGACTCCGATGTCAGTGTACGAACCCGAGGGGCCGAGACAGTATCGTAACTGTCGTCCTTCCCTGCAAACAGTTTATATTTAATCTTAACCCTTCCTTAGGGTTTTAAAAATAATGTCCAGTCCAAAAATAAAGTCCAAAAAGTGTCCAAAAATAAAATGAAAAATTACAAAAACTAAAACCCTATCTACAGTTTCTAAAAATAAACCAAAATAACTATATACAAAATATTCTTCTTCACTCCTTTTGGATTCCTCTTTTCTTTCCTTCTTTGGCGATGCTTTCCTTTTATAGCACTTTTTTTTTCTTGTAGCTTCGTTCCAAATTTGAAAAGAATCAAAAAAAATACCAAATGCATAAAAGAGAACAAAAATTCTAAAAGAAATAAAATAAATCTAAAACCTAAAACCTAATACAAATCCGCGTCGGCGGCGCCAAAAATTGATGTAGTTTTTAAGTGGTAGTAAAGTTCGTATAACTCGGACTTGATAAGATTGGGTTCTAAACTTAAAATAAAAATAGAAAATATATATATACAAAAGGTTTGTCACAATGTCGAGAGAGACTGAGACTCAGGATTCCACCAAATTCCATTCATGCGACTCAAATAATAATTCCAATCAATTATAGTTCAAATAATAAAAATATGGACTCTTGTTCTTTGCCAAAAATAGATTTTTGAAAAGCAATGACTGTAAATCAAAAGCATGATGTATCAAAAATACATAGACCAAGCATACACCATCAAACGAAATCACACCCACTCAATAAAAATCATAAATCGATTAAAAATCAATGCAAATAGTCATAAAAGAATTATTAGAATTACCACATGCGTGAAATAGGGCTTCCTCCGTCATCCCAGTGTTGGGGTTTAGCTCATCATGATAAAAACACGCTCAAAATATTTATTTATTGCTCAAAGGGTGTTTACAAGGATGAAAATGGAGATGAAATAATAAAACAGTGAATGTGCGACCCACAGAAAGCGTCCAAAATGAACGACACAGAGGAAATGCTATTGTTACTGTATCTCTAAGAACCACACCTAGGACCCACGCCTGTGAGTCTGTTTCACTGTTGATAAACGACTGCTGGTGCAGGTCCGTTCTTCATGTTCTTCATCTTCATCACGAACAGCAGCAGCAACAGAGAGAATTCGTGATTCTTCCTCTGCAGCTTCCTCTCTTCTCCTCCCAACTCTCGACACCCTTTCTCTGACCTCCAAGGGCTCTATTTAAACCCGAAGCATGCATCGAATCTCCTCCATAACTCCACAAATCCTCGGCAGTGAAAGAAAATATTTCGGATATTTTCTTTCATGTTTTAGATTTTCAAGTATTTTCTCTGGTCCAGCACGCTCCAATTCGATTACACATGCTCCAAAAGGTTGCTCGATGCATGAAACACGAGCATAACACACACAAAATCTTCCAGAAGTCGTAGAGAAACTCTTCTGCATGTGTTTTACCTGTTTTGATCCCGTGAATTGGATAGCCAATTCTAGCCAAATTTGAGCTAAGAGAACAGTCACAACAGCTTTTCCATGTTAAATCACAACTTTTCACCAATTTTCAGCGATTGAATCGCACTAGAACACCTTCATTTTGCTGATTGAAAATCTGTCAGGAGTGAAAATGGTTTTCCCGCCAAAACACGAATTTGAATGTTGAAGATGATATGCCCCCTATCCTGAACTGGGGTGCGAATAGCAGATGCCTTGGGGGTGACCAGGGGGTGCCCCTTAGTAATTAGGTTACCCCTTATCCAAAAGCGAGAGTCCGAATAACACTTGTCCTACGGGTGCCAAAATCAACTTTTTGAGCCGAATTTTCCAAAAATGTTTATTTCCTAAAAATACATAAAAACACAATATTAGTACAGAAATAGAGTTCCGATAATACAGACATTGAGGACAAAGTAGACACAAAAATGTGTCTATCAAATACCCCCAAACCTATTATTTGCTAGTCCTCGAGCAAATCTAATCTAAAAAGTAAAATGACTACACTTAGCACGTGCAGCAAAATCGATCTTAGTATACCGAAATAAAATCGATACTATAGAAAAAGTATTTGGTAACTTCCAGATATCGATTATCTTCATACACGTTTTATCTCTTTGTAGGTGTTTTTCGAGCCAATTTCGCCGCAAAAGCTTATTTCTCCAAAAACACCTACAAAGAGATAAAATACCGAAATAAGTACAAAAATGGGTACTAATAATATATACAATAGAGATGAAAAAAGACACATAAATGCGTCTATCAGAAATAAAGAAAAGCGGAAAGACAAATAAGGGAAAAACGGCTGAAGGAAGCGAGTTAGCGAGAAATGAGAAAGAAACCCCTGCCATCAAGGAAAAACAAACCCCGCGAGGAGGAGCAAAGACAAAAACCTCTAAGCGCAAAAAAGTATCGATCCAAGAGGCTGAGGGAAGCTTCGAATTACATGATTCTCTATACAAGGGAGGAAAGGCTTGCGAAGAAGAAGAGATGGAATGATTGAAGAAGGAACTCTATCAAGAAAGACGAAAGAAGAAAGATTTGGTGAGGGAGCGTATAAGGTTGGAAAGGCAAAATGAGAAACTTTTAATTAAAAACGATCATCTAAGAAGAAAGCAAGCAGAGAGAAAGTCACTGGCATTAAAAACTGTAGGACGATGCGAATACCGGCGAGAAAACAAGGGGCGAGGGGAACAAGATGAACGGGAAGACCTAAAAAGAGCATAGAGAATAGTATGAGGGAATTCAGAGAAAAAGAGTATCTAATGCAGCAATCAAAGATGGCCGGTAGGAAAAGGAACAATATCCCAATGACTAAAAGGGCAACCGGATTGCAGCCAGAAATGATGGACAAATGCGCAAAAAACGAACCATGCAAGCCAGAAATAGCGGCACTGTTCTCGTTGAAGAAAAGGGAAATTGAAAGTTTGCGAAGCCTAGTAGCGAGATGGGATGCGATTTGTAGAGAATTAAAAGGAAGGCTCTAAGAGGAAGATTTAGTGCGCTCGTTCATCTATGCGCTGTCAACTAGACAACCATTATTCGCGATTCTGTTCAAGATCAGGAACGAAGTGAAGATGAAGGAGTTGAAAAGATATCAATCTGAGCACATTCGCGTAGAAGAAGAACATTGATAATCGAGGAAGGGTCGTAGGAATAAGATGAATGTACTTATTTTAATCCATCAATTGATAATGTATCAAATTTTCAAAAGGATAGCAATGAAATTTTGATGAATTGTATCATGAATATACATTTTCAAACTTATAAGAGAACCAAAGAGAAATAAGACCTCACATTAGGAGGCAAATAAAGATCACGAAATAAGCAATTTCTAGGGAAACTTAAAACCTTCGCCTAGGAAGGCTGAGAATCCAAGGCATGCACCCTAGTTAGCATTAAAGTGCAAGACCTAACCCATGTCATGAACAACTCTCAGAGAGAAATTTAGGGGCAATGATAAGACCTATCCGCCGAGGGTCCCTTTTATGATGGACTTCGATAAGGGGTGCATAAATATGACCAAGGCGCCGACGTATTCGGTTGAGCGTGGATGCATGGGACGTCTGGAGCGTTACCGTCCATGTCCGTATGGCAAGTATTGGCTACGATGCATTCGATCCCAAAGAAACCTCACTTAGGGTGTGAATTCGTAACCCCAAGCCATATCGGCGAAGGTGATAAGAAGTCACAAAAACAACTGAATGTCGTAATAACTGGATGGGAGGAGACCAGCATGCATGTTAGGGTTAACCTCCTTGAAGGGGCAATCAGGGGGAATATAAAGGGATGGCACCCTCCAGATTAGGGCGCTCTGTGACCAAAAAAGACGGCAATGTCATGGGACTAACATTCATGGGAATGGGTAGACCTATCGCTTTGTCGCGATATGGGGAAAAATAAATGTTAAGGCGAGGTTGAGGGATTATTATTCGCAAGAGTAATAAGCGCCTGAGACTTCGCTGAATTAAAATCCTTAAAAAAGGATGAGGCACAATAAGACCTTAATTAGGAGGCGCAATAAGACCTTGTATAAAGTAACATGTAACAACGAGAAAGTGAACAAGAACTAAATACGACAAGATGCTTTATGGATTCCAAAAAAAAGGAGGGTAAATAAAAGATTTAGCGAGATTCAAAGCTTGTGAGGACGCAATGAAATAACAAGAACAAGAGGCAAAGTTACCAATGGAAAATAATAGTTTTATCTACCTCGTCTTGATCGGCTAATGCTCAACAAGAACAAGAGGCGAGTATATACCTTTACATTTTATGTTTTGCTTTAGCTTTATCCTCGCAAGACTCAGCATTTTAAGAAAGTCGAAGAAAGGCAAAGGCAAGAGCAAGTGAAATAAGAAAGTCAAAGAGGGAGACAACGTGAGAAGCGCAGACGAAATTCAGAATAAGAAGCGGCGAGATGCCTCGTGAACCCCAAGGGAAAGAAGGATCTCGTAAGGTTCAAAGCTTATAGAAGCACAGCTGGGGAGGTATTGATTAATTTTACACCCTACATCGGAAATTCGCAAAAGAATAAGAGGAAAGTATATACTTTAAATTTCATTTTTCTTCTGAGTATTTCCTCGGTAAGTATATACTTGACGAAATAAAAAATTATAATATTAACATAAAATTCAATCAAAATATTACCCAAAGAATTAAGATGTTTTACCCAAGATAGTTAAGCATAAAACTAAAATATGAAGGAAGAAAAACTAAGGTTGTTGCTGAAGAGGGACGTCGTCAGAGGTAACATCACTCGCTCCACCAAGACCAGCACCAGTACTAGCAGAGGCACCCTTGGACTCTTCCTCCTCGACCTTCGCCTCGTCAATCTTCTGTTCCTCGCCATCTTCACTAAGCCTCTCTTCTTCGCCGGAGATGATCCTATCGTCCTTTGATTGCTCGTCATCGGAGAGCACCTCCAGAGGAAAAGAAGGATGAGGAAGGCCATGCTCATTGATAGACACTTTTTTGTGTCTAATTTGATCTCAATACTGTATATTGTTAGCACTCGATTTTGTACTAATTTTGGTGTTTTGTGTGTGTTGTACGTATTTTTGGGCAATAAATATTTTTGGGAAATTCGGCTCGAAAAGTTGATAAAGGCACCCTCGGAGCACATTTGCTAAACAGACCCCTACTTTGGATAAGGGGCACCTCAGATGGGCACCTGCTATTCACACCCCCAGTTTGGTTAGGGAGGCACCATCTTCATCGTTCAAATTTCCAGTTTGACGGGAAAACTGTCTGTGATACTGGCAGATTATGGTTCACCTTTTGGACGCGATTTTATGAGACTCAATAGCTGGTATTGCATGGGCAGACTTGATTGAGCATAACAAGCTTGGTTTGGGTCTCTGAGTCAATTGGATTTGACTAGTTAACTCGTGTTGAAGTCAACAGGGGAGTACGTGAGCAACTGAGATATTCACAGGAGTTCAGCGTAGTTAGACGTGCGCTGCTCGCGTTTGGATATCACTTGGTCTCTGCAGAAGCGTGGAGAAGTTAAATAAGGAAGATTCAGAAGCTGTAAATGCGTGAAGATTTAAAACAGGGAAGAAAATTTCCGTATCTTGCATGGGAGTATTCGTTATTGACTGCTAGGATTATTCGGAGTTATGAGGATATATTCTCGGTCAGAATGGGTATATATAGGCTTATGGGATCACATAGAAGGATTATGGAGTGATAGGGGCGCGAACAGAGAGTTGGGGATGGAGAAAAATCAAGTTGCAGAGACGAACCAGTTCTGCTGGTGAAGAAGAACACGAAGAACATAAGACCATAGAAAACAGTCGTATTTTAACAGTACCAGCGACACTTCATAGTTATCGTTCTCTGTAACAGTTTGGTTTGTAACAAATATAATTGTTACAAACCCGGTTTTTATTAATTTTCTCCTATTTTCATTATTGTGAACAACTTTTTGAGCAATGAAAAACTCCTTTGAGTGTGTTTCTATCATGCAGAGCTAGAACCCATCTCTGGGACGACGGAGGAAGACGAATTTCATACATGGGTAAAATTATTTAATTCTTTTTAAGACTTTTGCATTGATTTTAATTGAAATATGATTTGAATTAATTGGTTGTCATTTAATTTGATGAGGTATGCTTAGCTTAAATGTTTTGATACATCATGCTTAGGATTTACAACCAATCTTTTGAGAATCTACCTTGGCAAAAGCAGAGTCCATGTTAATTTTATCTATTAAGCTTTATTTGTTGAGAATAAATAAATTGAACCCTATGTTATGAATTCGACGAAATCCTAGTCCCAGTAACTCTCTTCATCCTGTGACAAATATTTTGTACATATTTTCTTCTTTTTAGTATTTTTTATATGTAAGCCTAGAATCAATCTCATTAAAGTCCGAGTGAACGACAACCTTTTTACCACTATCTAAAATTCAATCACTCATCGTAGAAATTACCAAAAGGAGAAACAAGATAGTTTTGAGTGTTCTTGCGAGCTAACTTTTCTACCTTCGCAGAAGTTTCAATCATCTCGTCCATGTCAGCATTCAGATCACTGACCTCACTCTTGAGGCGAGAAACCTCTGTGCGAAATTCATCCCTTTCACGGGAAAGGCGAAAGACTTGGCTCTTATGGCACTCTTCGGATTCTGCAAAATCAGATAAAACTTCACTAGAAATTAGAAGTTTGACATAATCAATAATATTCCGCACTTCACCTAAAGCTACCTTCCATTTGAAATATAGTGGTGTTCAAGGTTTCTTGGATGTCGGTATGCAAATGATCCAGCCTGGAAATCGTTATATCCGACTCGTGAAGTTGAACACATAACTCGTGATATGCATTGTACCAACCTTTACCGTGACCAGACTTCGAGGTATCCTTGTCATATTGAATGACAAGAGCACTTTTGTTTTTGTGAGGATCTGCAGACTTGGCTTGAGTGGAAGATTTGATAGACTTCGGGAGAGATGAGTTATCTAGCTGAACTTGAAGAAGTTCCACTTTATTTTTCAGACAGTCAATCTCTTCGTTTAAACCAGTTACTTTATTACGAGATTTGCGAAGATCAATCACAACTTTATTTTTACTGTTGATCACGCGCTCGTTATCTTCTTCTAGTCTCATATAGGCAGCCAATGACGAGGAATGAAGGTTCCTCGAAGTAGTGAGGGAATTACTGACCCGTTGAAGTTCAAGCTTAAGACGCTCATTCTCGTCGTGAAGATGATAATTCAGTTCCTCGTTACGAGAACAATCGATAGACAGGCGGTCCACTTGCGAAAAAAGAGTCTCGGCATTCTCATTCAAAATCTGGTTCTCAGACACATAACAATCATTCTGGGTCACGAGGTTCAAATTCTCATCACAAATATCTTCTAGTGAGGCGGATGTTTCGGAGGCACCCATTTGGCGTTGCATACAGCGAGCTTGACAAAATACGAAATAAGAAAATAACAGAAGTAAAACAAAGGCAAAGAACGAATCTCCGAGGAAAGGGAACTTACTCAAAAGATTCTCTATCTTATGACTCTGCTTGCTGGAATGCTCCTCCTCCTCTTGAAGCCCCTTCGTCAAGACCTTGATTTGAGCCTCGTCCTTCTTTGCTTTCTCGCGAACAAGCCTAATTTCCACGAGGTTGGCCATGTGACGGTTGACCTCCTGCGAATTGAAGAATTGAAGCTCAGGAGATGAATCTCGGGACAGATAGAAGACACAACGGAAATAGCATAAAAGGCTCACCTGGTTCATCAAAGCTAAGTGTTGTTGAAGAGACAAGTTCATGGATGCATTTAGCAGTACGGATGATTCCTGAGAGAGGAAGTCATCAGCACTGAAAGTCACTAGAGATTTTAAGGCACGTGACCTCGTGGTTGGGTGTTCACGAGCTTTGTCGTAGATGTCTTGGAGAAACTTCATGTCAGGATCGAAGATAGGGTTAGACAGTACCGATGAAGCTGCCTGCTTCTTCTTCTCACCAGTAAGGGGATCCTCTATGAATCTCTTGGGACGCTCAACCTTGGGTTGAACAGGAGGATCAACAATTTTGGGAGAGGTAGTTGTGCAAGACTGAGAAGGTTGAGGCTTGGGAGGAGTAGAGAGACTTGTAAGTATGGCAGAGTTTGGAACTGCGGTCAAATCAACTAGATCCAGGATCTTTCGTTGCCTTTTGGACCTGCCAGAAGGAGGGACACCAGTCTGCGAAATAACAAGTTCATCCTGGAAGGTGACTAAAAGGTTGAAATAAGCGAGGTGACAGTAATGACGAAGTAAAGATACCTGATAAGAAGGAGGAGGAGGAGGAGGAGGAGGAGTAGGATGAGGACGCCTTTTTCGCCCCTTAGTTGACTCAAGAACATGCTGCTTAGCGGGGAGAGTGTCATCCTATGAAGAACAGAAGGTCAGAATTTAAGGATATCACGAGAGGAAAATAATAGGCATGGTAGATACCAGTTCGGGAGTTGAAGACTCGGTAGTAACAACCTTTTACTTACACGTCTTGAGAAGACCAGCGGCAGGCATCACAAACTGAAAGAAAAGGGGAACATAAGAACAAATCGGGCCCTAAAACGAGATGAATCATAAGGAAGAAAGTCATACCTCGGCTGACACAGTCCACCGAAATCTCCAAGGATCGCAACCAGCGAGATAGCAATGTTTAGGAAGAGGGCCTTGGCGAGGAACCCCCTTTTCGTCAAAGCCCCAAACAAAAGGGCCACCAACCACCATAGGAAACATCACCCAATCATCATCTCAAGAGAGGCGAAGTTGGGAATCCACATATAACAGAAGAGCTTTGGTCGGAGCCACAACATCATTTCGAACAAGATCAATGCCCCCACTCCTGGTACTCTCTCATGCTGGTGCATTTAGCTGAGTAGTTGGCCACGAAAGAGTCCACATTGAAGTCGCGAGAATCGAATTCTTCTGCTGCTGATGGAACTGGTGAAGTACCATTAGCTGAGCGAACCATAAACTCGTTGGAGATGCGAATTATGTTACCAGAGAGTTGAAAAACTCCACACTGCAGCTTACCCATAATCTCAAGAAAGATGGGGTTAGAAGGGTCGTAAAGCGGGAAAGATAATCCAACCCTCAATTGGCCCACAATAACGGTCATCTTGTCAGTCGTCCAAGTTTCCGACTGAATCCATCTATAGTTCAGTTTCATGTCTTGAGTAGCAGTAACAGATGGACTCACAGAAGAATCAACAACAGGAGTTAGGGTTAAACCCATCTTTTGAGAATCCGCTTGGAATTCCTCAAAGGATTTAAGTGAGACAGTTGTGGAACCTTCTTGGGAGCCATGGTAAGGAAAAGAGAGTAGAAGGTCGAGAAGGGTAGAAACAATGACAGAAGATGAAGAAAGTGCAAAAATCAGATAAATACAGAGCAAAGGGAGGAAGAAGAGGAAAAGAAACCCCATAC
This sequence comes from Papaver somniferum, assembly GCF_003573695.1. NCBI lineage: Eukaryota > Viridiplantae > Streptophyta > Magnoliopsida > Ranunculales > Papaveraceae > Papaver > Papaver somniferum. The sequence continues at coordinate 130,719,552 of NC_039368.1, read as the reverse complement.
CTAAGTCAAGTTGGATATAAATAGCGCAGAAAAGATGACTGGCTCAGCGGGTTGACGACACGTTCGAGGTATATTGACCGGCAATAAGCGGTTACCCAGAGAACGTGATCACGTGGAGGCAGGAAAGTGGAGAACGTGGGGGCAAGGGAATCCAAAGCGGTTCTTATTCCATTCTCGAACGGCTCGAATAGAATAAGAAAAGGAAAAATGTGGATACACGAAATAGGTTCGCCACGTGTCGGACATAAAGGGAAGAAGTATGGCTAGAGAATCTCACTTAGATATCCCAGTCAGGGACTTGTCAATTCAAATGTCAGAATTACCTCATCCCCGATCAATCCCGCGAAGTACAAGAGACTTACACGAAGAATCTAAGTTACGAAAGACCAAGTTAGAGTACCCAACAAGATATCAACGACGAAACAGAAAGGGCGAAGTACGGTAACTTGGTTGAAAAGATAGATTGCGAAGTAAATATATTGGGGAGCAAGAAAAGAGACAGGTGTCCCGAGGAACCCATGTGAAGATAGCGAAAGAAGGGGGGAAACTTTATTGAAAATGGCCCGGGGGAAGTATAAAGCACTCCCGAAAGAACTTGGCGAAGTAAAATGAGTTGTACCCCATTAGGATTGATTGGCCTATAAATAAAGGTCCTTGGGCAAGAGAATGGGGATTGGATTTCGGAGAGAGAAAAGAGCTTAGCGTAGAGAATGAGATTAGGGTTTCCTTGTGTTCAAGAACTTGTATTTTATTTTCTTAGAATTTATCAATAAAGATTTTCTAATTTATATTACTTAACATGTTTTAGATCTTGATCACTTTCTTTTTGGATGTACTATGGATTTCCAGCAGTTACATTGTAACCTACATGTTTCGTATACAACTTCTTTTAACACAACTATGCATAGAGTAAAGTTTAGTGGACAAAAAAAACAAGAAGACAATAGCCATGATCTTCAGCTGCTACCACCCACGATGACTCTTCATCGAAGAACATCAAGACAAACAATGGCTGCAGGATTTTTCTTATATTTGTCGTCGTCTCTTGTATTTTGAATTTATATGTATCTTTTGCAATCGTCACAAATAGAAATATAAATACAATCTTATCCTTAATTCATCACCTTATATATGTATGCTATTACAAAATAGATAGTAGTAAATCTCTACGTACGTCGTGCTATTTGCATATTCGCAGCTGACATGAATTTTGTCTCTGATTTCATCACGGCATATGTAACGAGAAACAAAAAAGTCTGGTTAGCCTCTACCAACCGGTGGATAAATTTGGTCGTTAAGAACGGTAGAGACGGGTAAGCATATTATCGCTTTGCGATCGCACAGAGCATAATCTTGTTTTGTAATTTTCCATCCATTGTATAAAATCCGCATTCCATAAAGTGAAATTAACTTTAGCCAAAAGAAAAGGTCTTATCTATTTCCCATATCCACTTTTCCTAAATCCCATCCAACCCACATAAATCATTACAGTATTTGTTTTAACTATTTATAGATTGGATGAACAAAACTTACCGTATCGGTGACTTCATCAACCACGACCGCTACCGTCTTTCTTCTTCCTCTCTCTCTCTATCAGCATACGGCTACTACCCTCTGTAATAGGCATATTATTGGAATACCAATCAGGATCCTATCACATATGCACCACCGTGACACCTCATATATCACTATCAGTGCATCGTTGCTGGTAGATCTTTATTATTCCAATCATCTAAGCAGTGTTCTAATGATCTCACATAACAACAAACTACATTGAGATCCGACTTCAGGTGGTGGTGCCTGGAATGGAATGTCATGATTTCATTAGAAGAAGTTACAATATATTGACTTACAAGGGATAAGTCTGATAATGGTGTTTTTCACACCTTTCAGCGTTTGTCACGAGGTGAACAGGATCTATGCTCTAATAATTTCAACTGTTCATCAAATCAGTTTCCCTGTTGACGGTGATTTTTTTTTTTAAATTGACCCAAGCGCAAAGATCCTATTGACGATGGTTTTACATAATTGGGAAGATAAGAAAGTGAGTTTTGTTTACGCAGTTTTAAAAGAGTTACACAAAATATTGTTTGTGCCATGAGAAATAGGTAAAACCAAAGAAAATAATTGTGGGAGTTTTTTTTTTTTTTTGGCACTTAGGTGATCGACGTTGATGCATGGATATATTGATGAATGCAAGAGGGCCCAAATGAGGTCGTGGGATCAAAAGGGAGGAAAAACTCTAATATAAATCATAATAACGTCTTGGTTAGTAACAGATAAGATAATTTCGTACTTATAAACTCAAAATTTAAACTTGCGCGGAAGAAGATTTAAAATTGTCGTTGAAAGTTATGGCAGACAAACATTATCTAATCCTCTTCTAAAATTACTTCTTCCATCACAAATTCTTTTCCGATCCGCTTTTAAATTAGTGATAGGTGTAATACCGTGATAACATTATAATTCTGGAGACTTAAATTTGAAACTCCTCATCACTAGATTTATGGTAGGTTATAAATGTCAAGTACGGTAAGTTACCTCCCCCGAGCAGCTTTGGTGTTCCATAGATCATCTTCTTTTGTTGCTGTGTGTGTACACATATATCTCACTATCAGACACGTGTATACAGAAAGGTACGTGGAAAGCATGCAAGCCAAAACATCAAAACATGATGCGTCACGAAGCACCAAATAAACCCCTAGGAGTTGCTTTATCTCATCCCCAGAAGAGGGGCCAAGATCAACGGTGGAGAGAAAGTTAGCTGACACGGACTGACAGGGGCAGAAGACACTTGTCTGACACGAGCAGACCCCTCAACTACCCGCATTAAACACTCTGAGCAGTGCACGTGTCGACCAACCTGTGGAACGAGCGAAGATGCCTCCGCGGGATCGAGGGGGAAACGCAGACCTCCGCGTGATGGACGCAAGGACACGAGAAGATAAGGTTCCAACGGCCTTCAGAGATGGGTCTCACGTTCCAACCTTATAAATACCCAATCTCCACAAAGAGGAAGGGGATCGAAAAAACATCAGGAGAGAAGGAGAGAGAGAGAGAGAGAGAGAGAGAGAATAGTAAGGGTAAGTTAATCCCTTAGTGGAGAGAAATATGTAAACCCAAAGTCATTCAACTATTCGTGTAACCGTGAATAATATAGTAGAACAACAAACCCCGTGGATGTAGGTCTTAGTGCTGAACCACGTAAACCTTGGTCTTATTTACATTTCAGCACTTTACATTCATTTAGCTCCGCACGTATTTGCTTATATGTTTTGTTTTCCTTTAATACTTGTATCCCCTGCATGATCGCCACGCACGGGGAAGTTGGAGGAGGCCATGATAAACCCGAAGGTTTTGAGCCAATGAATCCACATCAGGATATCATCATCGTAATCTCTTTAGACGTTAACGATTGATTGTGGGCATTCGGACCCCCACGTAGTTCGTGTGTCCACAATTTGGCGCTAGAAACAGGGACCTCGTCCCGGTAAAAGATTTATCTTGTCCTGTGATTTCATTCTAATTTGGCATATGATTGCTCCGATTTTATCAGCTCGGACCGTATAGATCATTCGTCAACTGTATTATGTTCAAAAACCCACCTTTTGCCTTCGATAAGAGTTATTGTTCCAAGCAAGGGTTATTGTCCTAATCCGTCGGATTTACAATTTTCGTAGTTTTTTTTATATACTGAGGATCGCCTTTAATGAAACTTTAACCCATATTTTATATCCGTCTGATTTACTATGGTTTTTTTTATACTAAGGATCGCATGTCCCATATTTTATAGTCTGCGGGTATTAATTCCCTCTTGAAAAATTGTATTTCGCCAACTAACCCGCTTCACGCGGATATTCCCGTTTCTGTTTGAAATAATTTATACAGAGAAAACGTGTTGTGAGTAAAGAAGGCAAGTTTACGCGAGACTTCGTCATCAACAAAAGGGCACGTGATGGAGAAGACGCAGGAAGCAGGAAAGTCCAAAGCTTTGTCAAAAGAAACACCCCGGACAACCCCGATCATCACCCGAAGCAAACAGAAAGGAGATAAAACTAAAATGACCAATCGAAGGCAGGATACCGCAGAAATCACTTCACCCATGAACGCTAATTCTGTTGCAGTGGCGGCTCTCAGAGCAGCAACGATAAAATACGGGGAAGCTGCGGTAGTCCCGAAGGCTGCGGAGGCTAGCAATACCTTCGCCATGAGTCAACTTAACCAACCAAGGGAAAGGGTGGATGAATCCAGAACATTCCAACCCGCGCATCTGCTAACCTTTGGAATGCCGCTAACAAATAACCAGAATCAAACCATACCGGCGGCTCTGGCACCGCAGAGGGGCGCTCACTCCAATTTGGAAACACCAGCAACAGAAGCTGAACCCCTGCCACCTTTAGTACAGACCATGGAGGAGGGCGGCGCCACGGCTGTAGCGGCACGCGCGGGGACTCCCAATCAGGGGTCCAACCAATCACACCAACTAATGGCTGAGCTCGAGGAACTGAGGAGGAACCAACAGGTTTACGCAGAATCTGTAGCTCTGTTGGCCAGAGAAAATCAAGATTTAAAGGAGCGGATTGCTCTAAGCACAAAGACCAGCCAACAACTTGATGAAGCAAGCTCCAAAGTACCAGAGCCAAACCAAGACTGTAGAGTCGTCCTAGCGACTAATGAAGACGCGACAAGGAGACGTAGCGTATCCGACCCGGATTATGACGATGGAGAGTCAGACGGAAATGAGCTGAAGAATTTAGAGCACCAACGCGCAATGGAGGAACTGCGGGATGAGATGATGGCAGAGATCAGGCAATTGAAAAATAAACAAGGTGGGGGAAGGTTAGAAGAGGTCATGAGAGAAGCTAACTCCACTCCCCTAACGCATCGCTTAGCCAACACCCCTATTCCCCTGAAATGCCCTGTCCCGACGTTCGAATGCTATGATGGGTCTAGCGACCCTGCTGCACATGTTCGGTACTACAACCGTGTCTTAGCTAGATGGGGACAGAACGACGCCGTACTCTGTAGATACTTCCCGTCAAGCTTGAAGGGATCGGCGTTATCATGGTTTGATAATCTGCCACCAAACTCCATACACTCATACGACCAACTTGCAGAGAAATTCTTAAGAACATACATGTACAACAAGACTGTAAACACCTGGATGGATAAGCTCTTTTCACTAGCAATCGGCTACAAGGAAACCACGAGGGAATACACAAACAGATGGCATAGGATCTTCCAAGCCATAGGAAGCGTGGACCCAGTGGTAAGCATCAATTGCTATAAATGGGGCTTAGACCGAATGAGTCCCCTATTTGTTGAAATTCACGGGAGCGTGCCCAAGACAGAAGGCGATCTCCGAATAATTATCGAGAAACACGCTCGACTTGAAGAAATTCAACGGGAAAACCCGAGGGCATATCCGCAGAGGTCTCATCGCACCAATTCAGCAGAACAAACCAATGGGGCCAAAAGGGGTTGCTCAGATGAGAGACCTCACGAAGATAGAAAGGAACGGAGGGATGAACGAAGAACAGGCGACCGAAAATTCGAAGATCAAGTTTACACGAAACTCAACGCTAGCTATGCTCGTATCCTACGAGAGATCAAAGGGAGGGAAAACTTAGAATGGCCATGGTCTAAGGGAAAGCAACCCCCGAGATCCGAGAAGTCTAAAGATTACTGTGAGTATCACTGTTTCAACGGACACCAGACCGACAAATGCAAGAACCTTAAAATAATGATCCAAAAATTAATTGATGCGGGAGAGCTCAAACATTACATACGGAAGGAGGTTACCGAGGACAGATCCAAACGAACCAAACCACTCCAACTTCCGGAAGAAAACCGAACAATCAACACCATCTCGTGTTCCGAAGCCACATGACCCTCACTCACAGCACAGATTGGAAAAAGGTTACGGAAGCAATTCGAAGATCGCTGCGAGTTATATAAGGTCGATGGGATAACAGTGGACGAACATGAAAAATGGATGGAATTTCCTGTCATCTTCGATGCCGAGGATATCGAAGAAGATATGGAAGACCATAACGATCCCTTGGTCCTAACATTACCAATAGCTGGATGTAACCTCAAAAAGATCCTCATAGACGGGGGAAGCTCTGTGAATGTCCTATTCTATGATGCATTCAAGCGGATGAAGCTCCATGATGAACAATTGATGACCTCTTATCACACCATCTACGGATTCAATGGAGCGGCCACGAAGCCCTTGGGAGACATTGTGTTACAGGTTAACGCAGGGCCCATGAAACTGGATACCCGATTCAGTGTGGTGGATACCCCTTCCCCCTACAACGCCATTATTGGACGACAGTGGGTACACAAGCTCAAAGGAGTGGCGGCAACATACCACCAGTACCTAAGATTTCCAACACCTGAGGGAATTATGGAGATCAAGGGAGATCGAATCGCTACACGAGAATGCCAGGCCACTCAGGATCATATCAACAACGAGCAAGAAGAACAGCGAAAAATCCGAAGAGTAAGAAATCAAGAAACCACGCAAGAGAAAGCCGTAGAACTATTCCTTAAGGAAACCACAGGAAAAGGCTTGATGATACAGGGTAATGTCCGAGGCTCGGAAACAAGTACCTCAACAATCAACAAAGAGCAGAAACACGCCAAATAGCAATTAAAGAGCGCCCCAGTCCTCGGAAACCCAAGGCCTATGTTCACACCCGTGGAACCCACTAAGGAAATCAACATAGGAACGGAAGAAGACCCAAAGAGGGTCAAAATCGAAAACATCAGAGGAGAGAGAGAGAGAGAGAATAGCAAAGGTAAGGAATCCCATAGTGGAGAGAAATATGTAAACCCCAAGTCATTCAAACTATTCGTGTAACCGTGAATAATATAGCAGAACAACAAACCCCGTGGACGTAGGCCTTAGTGCTGAACCACGTAAACCTTGGTCTTATTTACATTTCAGCACTTTGCATTTATTTAGTTCCGCATGCATTTGCTTATATATGTTGTTTTCCTTTTATATTTGTACCCCATGCATAATCGCTACGCATGGGGAAGTTGGAGGAGGCCATGATAAACCCGTGGGTTTTGAGCCAATGAACCCACATCCGGGTATCATCATCGTAATCTCTTTAGACTTTAACAATTGATTGCGGGCATTCGGACCCCGCGTAGTTCGTGTGTCCACAATTTGGCGCTAGAAACAGGGACTTCGTCCCGGTAAAAGATTTATCTTGTCCTGTGATTTCATTCTAATTTGGCATACGATTGCTCCGATTTTATCAGCTCTGACTGTATAGATCATTCGTCAACAGTATTATATTCAAAAACCCACTTTTTGCCTTCGATAAGAGTTAGTGTTCCAAGCATGGGTTATTGTCCTAATCCGTCGGATTTACAATTTTCATAGTTTTTTTTTATATACTAAAGATCGCCTTTAATAAACCCGCTTTTGAAAAATTGTATTTCGACAACTAACCCGCTTCACGCGGATATTCCCGTTTCTGTTTGAATAAATTTATACAGAGAGAACGTGTTGTGAGTAAAGAAGGCGAGTTTACGCTAGATTTCGTCAACAAAAAGGCACGTGATGGAGAAGACGCAGGAAGCAGGAAAATCCAAAGCTTTGTCAAAAGAAACACCCCGGACAACCCCGATCATCACCCGAAGCAAGCAGAAAGGAGATAAAACTAAAATGACCAATCGAAGGCAGGATACCACTGAGATCACTTCACCCATGAACGCTAATTCTGTTGCAATGGCGGCTCTCAGAGCAGCAACGATAAAATACGGGGAAGCCGCGGTAGTCCCGAAGGCTGCGGAGGCTAGCAATACCTTCGCCATGAGTCAACTTAACCAACCAAGGGAAAGGGTGGATGAATCCAGAACATTCCAACCCGCGCATCTGCTAACCTTTGGAATGCCGCTAACAAATAACCAGAATCAAACCATACCGGCGGCTCGGGCACCGCAGAGGGGCGCTCACTCCAATTTGGAAACACCAGCAACAGAAGTTGAACCCCTGCCACCTTTAGTACAGACCATGGAGGAGGGCGGCGCCACGGCTGTAGCGGCACGTGCGGGGACTCCCAATCAGGGGTCCAACCAATCACACCAACTAATGGCTGAGCTCGAGGAACTGAGAAGGAACCAACAGGTTTACGCAGAAGCTGTAGCTCTTTTGGCCAGAGAAAATCAAGATTTAAAGGAGCGGATTGCTCTAAGCACAAAGACCAGCCAACAACTTGATGAAGCAAGCTCCAAAGCACCAGAGCCAAACCAAGACTGTAGAGTCGTCCTAGCGACTAATGAAGACGCGACAAGGAGACGTAGCGTATCCGACCCGGATTATGACGATGGAGAGTCAGACGGAAATGAGCTGAAGAATTTAGAGCACCAACGCGCAATGGAGGAACTGCGGGATGAGATGATGGCAGAGATCAGGCAATTGAAAAATAAACAAGGTGGGGGAAGGTTAGAAGAGGTCATGAGAGAAGCTAACTCCACGCCCCTAACGCATCGCTTGGCCAACACCCCTATTCCCCTGAAATGCCCTGTCCCGACGTTCGAATGCTATGATGGGTCCAGCGACCCTGCTGCACATGTTCGGTACTACAACCGTGTCTTAGCTAGATGGGGACAGAACGACGCCGTACTCTGTAGATACTTCCCGTCAATCTTGAAGGGATCGGCGTTATCATGGTTTGATAATCTGCCACCAAACTCCATACACTCATACGACCAACTTGCGGAGAAATTCTTAAGAACATACATGTACAACAAGACTGTAAACACCGGGATGGATAAGCTCTTTTCATTAGCAATCGGCTACAAGGAAACCACGAGGGAATACACGAACAGATGGCATAGGATCTGCCAAGCCATAGGAAGCGTGGACCCAGTGGTAAGCATTAATTGCTATAAATGGGGCTTAGACCGAATGAGTCCCCTATTTGTTGAAATTCACGGGAACGTGCCCAAGACAGAAGGCGATCTCCGAATAATTATCGAGAAGCACGCTCGACTTGAAGAAATTCAACGGGAAAACCCGAGGGCATATCCGCAGAGGTCTCATCGCACCAATTCAGCAGAACAAACCAATGGGGCCAAAAGGGGTTCCTCAGATGAGAGACCTCACGAAGATAGAAAGGAACGGAGGGATGAACGAAGAACAGGCGACCGAAAATTCGAAGATCAAGTTTACACGAAACTCAACGCTAGCTATGCTCGTATCCTACGAGAGATCAAAGGGAGGGAAAACTTAGAATGGCCATGGTCTAAGGGAAAGCAACCCCCGAGATCCGAGAAGTCTAAAGATTACTGTGAGTATCACTGTTTCAACGGACACCAGACCGAAAAATGCAAGAACCTTAAAATAATGATCCAAAAATTAATTGATGCGGGAGAACTCAAACATTACATACGGAAGGAGGTTACCGAGGACAGATCCAAACGAACCAAACCAGTCCAACTTCCGGAAGAAAACCGAACAATCAACACCATCTCGTGTTCCGAAGCCACAGGACCCTCACTCACAGCACAGATTGGAAAAAGGTTACGGAAGCAATTCGAAGATCGCTGCGAGTTATATAAGGTCGATGGGATAACAGTGGACGAACATGAAAAATGGATGGAATTTCCTGTCATCTTCGATGCCGAGGATATCGAAGAAGATATGGAAGACCATAATGATCCCTTGGTCCTAACATTACCAATAGCTGGATGTAACCTCAAAAAGATCCTCATAGACGGGGGAAGCTCTGTGAATGTCCTATTCTATGATGCATTCAAGCGGATGAAGCTCCATGATGAACAATTGATGACCTCTTATCACACCATCTACGGATTCAATGGAGCGGCCACGAAGCCCTTGGGAGACATTGTGTTACAGGTTAACGCAGGGCCCATGAAGCTGGATACCCGATTCAGTGTGGTGGATACCCCTTCCCCCTACAATGCCATTATTGGACGACAATGGGTACACAAGATCAAAGGAGTAGCGGCAACATACCACCAGTACCTCAGATTTCCAACACCTGAGGGAATCATGGAGATCAAGGGCGATCGAATCGCTACACGAGAATGCCAGGCCACTCAGGATCATATCAACAATGAGCAAGAAGAGCAGCGAAAAATCCGAAGAGTAAGAAATCAAGAAACCACGAAAGAGAAAGCCGTAGACCTATTCCTTAAGGAAACTACAGGAAAAGGCCTGACGAAAGAGGATAATATCCGAGGCTCGGAAACAAGTACCTCAACAATCAACAAAGAGCAGAAACACGCCAAATAGCAATTAAAGAGCGCCCCAGTCCTCGGAAACCCGAAGCCTATGTTCACACCAGTGGAACCCACAAAGGAAATCAACATAGGAACGGAAGAAGACCCGAAGATGGTCAAAATTGGGACCATCATGGGCGAAGGGAGAGAACATTCCTTAACCAAATTACTTAAGGAATATGCGGATGTGTTCGCCTGGAAGTTAGGAGATATGCCGGGGATTGACCCAAAAGTAATCCAACATGAACTACGCATCAAACAGGGCACGCCCCCGTTCAGGCAGAAAATACGAAAAGTGGCTCCAGAATATCATGAGGCGGTAGAAACGGAACTTCGGAAGCTACTAGACGCAGGATTTATCAAGGAAGTCAAGTACCCTACCTGGATATCCAACATGGTCATTGTTCCTAAGAAAAATGGAGGGGTTATAATATGCATCGACTTTACTAATCTCAACAAGGCATGTCCAAAGGACAGTTATCCCCTGCCGAGCATAGATCAACTGGTTGAAGCAGTTGAAGGATACGAGGAGCTGTCGTTTATGGACGGATACTCTGGTTACAACCAAGTAGCCCTGGCAGAAGAAGATCAGCCACACACAGCATTCTATACACCACATGGCCTTTATTGCTATACCAGAATGCCTTTCGGGATCCGAAACGCAGGGGCAACATACCAAAGGATGGTCGATGCTATCTTCAAACCATGGATCGGAGGAACCCTAGAAGTCTACGTGGACGACATGCTCGTCAAAAGCAAGCTGCGCAAAAATCACCACCAGGACCTGAGGAATATCTTCAATGCAATGAGACAGCATCACATGAAAGTAAATCCGGAGAAATGTACTTTCGGTGTCACCTCGGGGAAGTTCCTCGGTTATCTGGTGACGAAAAGGGGCATCGAGGTAGACCCAGCTAAGATTCAAGCCATAGTAGAGATGCCGTCACCAAAGAATCTGAAGGAAGTGCAGAAGCTCAATGGGTCCATAGCAGCGTTGGGCAGATTTATTGCACGGTCTTCGGACAAGTGCAAACATTTCTTCAATATTCTTAAAAAAGGGAGCAGGTTCGAATGGACCGCCGAATGCGAGGAAGCATTCCAAAGGATCAAAGAACATCTGGCTTCAATCCCCATCCTGCAGAAGCCAGACCCTGATGAAGTTTTGGCACTGTACATAGCAGCGACGGAGGACGCAGTCAGCGCGGTATTAGTCAAAACCAATACAAAGATAGAACAACCTATTTATTACGTCAGCAAGACACTCAATTCCGTGGAAAGAAATTATACTAAGATTGAACAACTCATCCTCGCACTGGTATGGGCTACCCAAAAACTGAGAACCTACTTCCTAACTCACTTCGTCAGGGTACCATGCAAAGCACCATTGGAAGCAGTCCTCAAAAGCACGGGAAAAGTGGGCCGAATAGCCAAATGGAACACCCATCTGGATCAATTCAACATCATTCATGAAATTCAACATTCTCAGAAGTCCCAAGTTCTGGCAGATTTCTTAGCAGACCTCCCTCTAGACAACGACGAAGAGATTAAGGGAATACCGGAAGCCGAGGAAGCAATCAAGGATCCAATGGATATCCTCGAACCTGCGAGTCATAGACAATGGGAAGTCTTCGTCGACGGATCTAAAAATAAGGAAGGAGCAGGAATAGGTATTGTCATTATCACCCCAACTGGAGAAAGGATCATACAGGCACTTAGATTGGAATTCAAAGAGCATACCAATAACATTGTTGAATACGAAGCTGTCGTACATGCCCTACGTATAATAATAGAGATGGGGGTAACCGATGTAAGGATGACAAGTGATTCGCAGCTGGTCATACGGCAAATTGGGCTCGAATATAATGTGTACGATGACACCCTTTCAGCTTACATGGCATTGGTCCAAACATTGGCATCACAAATCCCGAACATTAAGTTCCGGCACTTATGCAGAAGGGACCTCAGGCACGCGGATGCCCTAGCATACATATCATCCATGCTGAGGGACAAAAATGCCGAAGGTATTAAAATAGCAAGGGTATACGAGCCTTCGATTGCATCTCAATTCTCCTTCGCTACCAATCAAGATACGATGGAAGAATATATTGAAGACCAGGTAGGAGAAGACATCCATAACGACTTTGATGAAGAAGACATCTTGTCAAAAGCAAATCAAGACGAAGATTTCAACAACGAAGATGACTGGAGGGTGACAATACATGCCTTCCTCGACAAAGGAAGCCTACCTGCGGATCGGAAGCAAGCTAGGAAGATGCTCTCCAAAGTGGGAAGATACGATCTTCGGGAGGGGGTCCTGTATAGAAAATCCTTCCTCGGACCATTACTACGCTGCTTGTCCCGGAAAGAAGGGCATCGAATTCTAAATGATATCCATTATGGTGACGCAGGGAATCATAGCGGTATGAGATCTCTAGCTGACAAGGAAAAAACGCAAGGATATTACTGGCCGACCATGATACAAGACGCTGCGAGGATGTCCCGACGATGCGAAGAATGTCAGCGCTTCGCGAGAAAAATCCACGCGCCGGCAACAATGTTAAACTCTGTCGATAGCCCGTGGCCATTTGCAAAATGGGGAGTAGACATCGTTGGGCCTTTCATCGAAGGATCAAGGAAGAGACGATTTTTGATAGTAGCCACGGACTACTTCAGTAAATGGGTCGAGGCTAAGGCCTTGGCCAGGATCAGAGACGCGGATGTGTTCACTTTCATATTCCAGAACATCATTTGGAGATTTGGTATACCTGCTGAAATTGTATCTGATAACGGCAAGCAATTACAGGGAAAAAATATAGACATGCTCTTCGACACCTTCAAAATAAGAAAGAACAATTCCACCCCCTTATACCCTCAAAGCAACGGACAAGCGGAAGCTACCAACAAGACCCTCGCCCTTATACTCAAAAAACAATTAGACGAGCATAAGGGAAGATGGTGCGAACAACTGCACAATGTCTTATGGGCATACAGGACAACACGAAGGTCCGCTACCGGGGAATCCCCGTTTCTTCTTACTTATGGAGCTGAAGCAGTCATACCTACGGAAATCCTCATGCCAACTACGAAGACCGAAGCCTGGGAGAAAAACCTCACAACAGATATGATGTTAGAAAGGTTGGACGACTTGGAAGGAAGAAGGGAAGTAGCATTGCAAAAGATGGAAAATTATCAACGAAGACTAGCAAGGGAGTACAACAAAAAGGTAAAGCTACGAAATTTTGTAGAGGGACAGTATGTGTTGAGAACAATCCCACGATATCAGCAGGAAAAGAAATGGGGAAAGTTAGCACCTACATGGGGAGGACCGTTTATGATCCACGACATTGCGGGTAATGGTTCCTACTACCTTAGTAATCTAAAAGGTGAGGTCCTCCGGCATCCTTGGAATGCTAAATGGCTCAAACCATACTTCCCATAGAAGCAACGCAGATTTGAATCTGCTGGGAGTGTACCAGAAGAAGAAAGGAGCCTAACCGCCCCACATGTTTCTATCTCTGGAAGAGGAATTGCAGACCTCAACTTATCAATCAAACAAGCTTTCAAATTATCAAGTCAGTGGAATCTACCTACAATATTGGGGAAAGTAGTTAATCTACAATCTCTCAGGGCTCCCCCATCAGTGTCCATAAGTGTAGGACCAGGGGGAAGGCACCCAGCAGAAAGAGATACCCAACCAATCTTAAGGCAACGGGTCGACGGAATGGGTGCGTACATATTTTACACCCTATATCCTAGAACGTTGCCCCGGCCCCCACCGTCTGGGAATCCTCTGGCCCAGGGTTTGCCAGCGGGGTGACAGGTCTCAAGACGATCACGAAGGTACCTTCCTTCAGTATCGCACTCAAAAACACTTAACAACTTTTGTTTTGATTTTTCACAAACTTAAAATACAAACACTTAAAACAACATTGTAGGTATATCAAGAAGAGGATTCATTTCATAAAGGGTGATTACAAGAAGTGAACGGCCAAAGCCAAGGATACACAATCAAAAAACATCCTTGTTACATGGTTACAAAAAATATAATTATGTCGCGGACCCTACAGAACGCTGCAATCTCTACCTAGTTGGCGGTCCCGTCGTCAGGATTATTCCGAAGACTTGATGGGACACTCCCACCAGAAGAGGGGCCCGAGGAGCTGGGCAATGCAGCAGGAACGGGACGACGAGGATAGTTCTTCACGAGACCATGTTCATTCCTTAGGCCAAGTTCTATCCTCTCCAGCATCTTGTTCGTCTCCTCAGCCAATTGACAACGAGCCTTATGTTTAATAACTGTTGTCCGCTGTTGGGCTTGGGATAATAACGAAGATAGCCGATTCACTTCTCTGGAAGCAGCACCAACGGCCTCCTCGCGGGTGGCTGCTAAATTCTTGAAGTGATTGGTTTGTTCCTCTTGCTGTGCTAAGGAAGATTGAGCCTTTTCAAGTTCTTCATTTGTGACGCGAAGGCGTCCCTCGAGCTCTGAAAAAGACAACACCACGGAGTTAGCGTAGAAAAAAAACAAGATCACACTCGATGAATTGGGATTATACCTTCGACACAAGCCGAAGCCTCTTCATACTCATTAACAACCGCATCTCGCGCTTCATCAAGATGATCATATTCCACGGATAATTTCTTATAGTCTACTTGAAGGTTGGTGAGAGTCAATTGACAGGCATCTAATTCTACCTGCTTCATCGAGTCCATATGACGAAGGTGGTCGACCTCTTTGTTTATCTCTGAGACCCCTTTGCTGAGTCTGTACATGCACACTTCAAGATTCCTCTCAGACTCAGCAAGACGAGCCACATCGGCACGAGACGCGGAAAGAGCATTGCTGAGAGCGTAGACTTCAGCACGAGCATCATCTCGTTCCCTGGCAAGACCGAGCATATTATCTTGGACCCATGAAAGAGACATGGATTGTGCCGTCTGTAATTCTTCTTCCAATAGCTGAATCCTAGATTCCAACAAGGAAGTACGCTCACGGGCTTCCCGCAGATTATCACTGGTCCACAGCAGTGTGCCATTAAACAAAGCACGATCATGGTTGTACAGATTTTGCATGTCAACCATCTGAACATGCCGCGCGCGCCATACCTCAGCCCGAGCATCCCATTTCTTAGCCTCACTCTTAATCTTCTCAACCAAATCTCTAATACGAGATTTTTTCCGAGCTCTTTCGTTTCGAAGCCATATCAGCTCGGGGATGCCACCCACTGGACATAGGGTTGGGAGACTCAGACAGAACAACTAAGAGATAAAAGAATGACGACATACGGCGAGGGAAAAGAACCAAACCTGTGAAAGTGGAAACTTGGCTACGAGTTTTCTCTAACTCAGCGCGCACTGCAATAAGTTCTGAACGAAGATCAGCCTCTGCTTCACCCAGCTTTTCTTTCTCCTTAAGGCTTTTCTTCAGCTCTTCTATCTCCACCTCAGCCGCAGATAATTCCTTTTCCCGGTGACGAAGCTTAGCCTCGAGCTTCAGAGATTTCGCTTTAAAGAACTGATACAGCACGTGGTTGCAATGCTCGCTCCTCATCATCTACACATCAAGATGACAAAACATTATTCAACCGAAACGTCCGATTCTCACGTACAAGCATGTACGAAAATTTACCTCCAGCACACACTGCTGCGGGAAGCCATATTGATACCCGTCGGCAATAGCCATCATATCGGCAACAGAAGTAGGAGGCTCCGGTACGAGGGTAGCTTCGGGAACAGTCAACCTTTTTCCCCAGGCTTCAGACACCTGCGCCTTCGAAGACATCTCCATCATGCGACGGGTATACGCGGTTGATTCCTTTTCCCCCACAACCACAGGAGCGGGATGAGAGACAAACAGAAGATTCTTCTCCTTAAACCAACTCATGATGGCGTCCTCACCCTCAGACATCGGCGACTGGGGAAGACTATCGGCGGGCGCGTCAACAACAGATTTTCCTTTCTCTGACTCGACCCCCTCAGCATGAATGTTGGCATGCTCCTCCGCGCCTACATGCACAGCAGGCTCCTCCGCACCAACACATCCTACAGTAGCATCCCCATTACCATCACCACCAAGAACATCCCAATTATCATTAGGGGAAAGCAAAGAGAAGTCCTCGGGAAAATCGAGGGCTTCGTCAAAGAACTCCCCCGTGGAATACATCCGATCGAAAGAAAATTCTTGAGAAGTGGGAAGGGTATCCGCGACATCACCAGCAGGGACGGAAACATCCCCGATGACAACATCGTCCGCCACCACATCTTTGTTCCTTCCTTCTTCACCAGCGTGACCAACGAAGACCTCTTCTTCGACATTGATAGGGGAGGTACCAGTACGTTCCTCCCCATCTGTAATCTCGTCCTCAGCAAACTCTTCGTTCACTGTACTGGTAACTTCCTCTTGGGCCTCAACCTCGCCCGTCACCGTAGTAGAAGACTGCTTCGGCCTAATCTTTTTCTTCTTCAATACCTGAAACTGACACCACAAAAAGAATTATTCTTCACGTCTGATGGAAGTTATAAAAACGAAGCGCAGCTAGAATCTGCGTACCTGAGCAGCTGAAATATTCTTCGGTGGGGGTATAGCACCGGAACCATCCTCCTCGTCTCCCTCTACGACATCCAGGGCATAAGGAAAATTCATGCCCGCAAAGTTCAGACGCCAGGGGCAGAAATCTCCATAGCGAACAGGAGGAGATTCGCGCGGCTTACTATTCTCGGTGGGCCGCCATCCGCGGGGACCAGGAATCCAACCGTAAGCCCACGGACCAACTATCTCAATAACAGTGGCGTGCCACTCATAGTCATGATCGCGTTTGATCCTTTCTCGCGCGGGGAAGATTTTCAGACGATTGGACGCCTCCGTGCCAGGAACATACTTCAGCTTGGCATCGCTGACCTCATTTAACAGACGAATCTCGCCTCGAGGAGCAGGGAGATTCCGAAGGCTGACACTCCACGGCTTTCGATTCCTACTATTGACGTAATCACCGAAGGAGTTATTGAAATTCTCAGGAGTATACCATTCTTTCTCCAAGGGATTGGGGACGTAGAAAGTCATCGACGTCTCCCCCTTACTCCGCAGATAGCATTCCTTCAGGGCGCGAAGATAATTTCCCGATAGTTGGGATACGGAACGGCTATGAGTATTGGTGGAAGAACCCTCACGACTAGCGAGCACGTCGTAGTAAAAGGAATCACCCGATTTGTACAAAGGCAGCATCAGACCAGCCTCGAAGGCTCCAACCGTCGTTAACAAATGAAATTCATCGAATTCGTACTTGGAGATAAGCTCATACGTAATATCATCCTCGGGGGCATAGAAACGAACCCCGAAGGCTTGAAGCTCATGCTTTTCCTTGAATATTTCAAGATCGATATGCTTGAAGGTTACTTTTTTCCTGCTGACAGAGACACTGCGTATCAAGGGAGCAGCTTCATCCTCCTCGGCGGGGCCGGACGAACTAACAAACGCTTCAGACGCTTTTCTCTTCACGGGGGGATTCTTTGAAGATTCAACCCTAGGAGCTATGCCCTTTGTATTCTTCCCTTTAAAAGTTGGAGAAGACCGTAGATGATGCTCGGGCACTAACGAACGTAAAGGAGGAACGTCAAAAGCAACAGCGCGGGGCGGAGCCTGCGTACTCCTAGTATCTTCACGAGGACGCACCATTGACTGATTAAAGACTCTTCGTGAACCAGACGGAATTATCGAAGGAATCTCTTCCCGAGAGGACGAGGCTTTCGCTCCAGAAGAAACTCGACTCCGACGAACATCATCTTGAGACTCTCGACGCTGAGGAGATCTCGACAACCTAGAATCAGGAGTCTCATAAGTAGGCCGCGGACGGTCAGACATGGCTGCGGAAAGAATAAAATCAAGAACAAGTTACACACGATAACCAAAAATCAAAAAACACATCCATAGCAATACAACAAAGATAACATAGCAACTCTAAAATTAGGATACATGCTCAATATTTCACCCTCGAAGTAATGGCTTCCTTCATTTAAGATAAAGAACAGGGGCAAACTAGTATGCAAGCATCAGAAAAAGTTCTTCATCACAAACAAGGAACAACAGTAGCAGAAAATTCATAAATCAACACGGCATAAAACAGTGAAATAAAGAAAAGAAAAACTCACCGGCAAAAACAGCAAGTAGAAGAAACGAACAGGGGAAGATCACAGGTGCAACGAAGGGAGAATTTAAGATCACAGGTGCAATAAAGACTGACAGAATGTAAGATCACAGGTGCAATGAAGACTGACAAAGAATTTAAGGTCACAGGTTCAATAAAGGCAGGCAGGAAATTTAAAGGAAGAACGAACTGAGAGAGTGTTTAGGAAGAATGAAATTAAATTTCCTCTTTATCCTTAAAATACCCGAAAGAAAAGAGGAAATTAAGGGAGAAATAGGAAAACGTGCCCGTTACATAAGCAGTTAATGCACGAATAAAAGACGTGCCCAAGTATCTAGGAGAAGTTATTAGGAGTGAGAAGAACGTGCGACGATAGTTTTTCTTCAAGGCACCCATTAGCCATTTAAGCCCGAAGAAAAGGGGCAAATTGTGTATACATATATCTCACTATCAGACACGTGTATACAGAAAGGTACGTGGAAAGCATGCAAGCCAAAACATCAAAACATGATGCGTCACGAAGCACCAAATAAACCCCTAGGAGTTGCTTTATCTCATCCCCAGAAGAGGGGCCAAGATCAACGGTGGAGAGAAAGTTAGCTGACACGGACTGACAGGGGCAGAAGACACTTGTCTGACACGAGCAGACCCCTCAACTACCCGCATTAAACACTCTGAGCAGTGCACGTGTCGACCAACCTGTGGAACGAGCGAAGATGCCTCCGCGGGATCGAGGGGGAAACGCAGACCTCCGCGTGATGGACGCAAGGACACGAGAAGATAAGGTTCCAACGGCCTTCAGAGATGGGTCCCACGTTCCAACCTTATAAATACCCAATCTCCACAAAGAGGAAGGGGATCGAAAAAACATCAGGAGAGAAGGAGAGAGAGAGAGAGAGAGAGAGAATAGTAAGGGTAAGTTAATCCCTTAGTGGATAGAAATATGTAAACCCAAAGTCATTCAACTATTCGTGTAACCGTGAATAATATAGTAGAACAACAAACCCCGTGGATGTAGGCCTTAGTGCTGAACCACGTAAACCTTGGTCTTATTTACATTTCATCACTTTACATTCATTTAGCTCCGCACGTATTTGCTTATATGTTTTGTTTTCCTTTAATACTTGTATCCCCTGCATGATCGCCACGCACGGGGAAGTTGTAGGAGGCCATGATAAACCCGAAGGTTTTGAGCCAATGAATCCACATCAGGATATCATCATCGTAATCTCTTTAGACGTTAACGATTGATTGTGGGCATTCGGACCCCCACATAGTTCGTGTGTCCACACTGTGAACGAGAAAAACTAGCAGAATCATACAGTTGAGTTGCCTTGATATTCCGACCAACAACAACGGTGGTTTCATTTCATATTGACCGTGAAATTAGCATCAAACCCGAAAAACCGGCGGCGGCTCATTGAAGTGGGAAACGAAAAGAAACACTGCCGTGGCGGCGTGGCCGTAACATTACCGGAGATCATCCGCTAATTGCGGTGCTTTGTCTCGTTTGTTTTGTCTTATTCTAATAATTGCTTTTTCTTTTCATTTTTCCCTACAAAAATTTGAAATGAAGAAAGAAAAAGAAAAGTTTTCTTACAGGTGATGGGTGCAACAGGGAATTATTACTCTTCCCATAAAGGAAGGTGGTCTTGGCATTTACACTATGACAGACACTCGTAACAATTGTTATTTAGCATGTCAGAGTCAGACGGTCTCGGTTCAAAAGGTGGTCCTTGATAATTTATTTTCTTCAGACAAAGGTTCCGTCTATCAGGCGGCGCTTCAAAATTTCATCCAGGTATGTGGTTTACCTTCTAACTATTGCGTTGATAATAATGCCCCCCTTCTATGCACTCCCTGGCAGTCACTTATTTTGATGCAGTTAAGAAGCAAATCCCAAACCAATACTCTATGTCTGCAAGAGATTCTATTTTGTGGCAATGTAATCGTGTTAAGCATGCTCAAGACTACCTTTTGGCCGTACCCATTAGTGGTTTGAATCAATGTCTTGGACCAAGACAGTTTAGAGCCGTAGTGTGCTATCGCCTTGGTATCCCATTGTTTGCTAAAGGTGGCCTATGCCCAAGTTGTAATAGTATTTTGGTGACCACGCTCTTCATTGTGCCAAGGATGTTGGGATAAAGTTTCGGCATGACTTGGTACGTGACGTTATCTTCGATATCTGTTATAAAGCAGGCGTGCCCGTTCGTAAGGAAGCTGCTCTTGGGTTTTTATCTGATGATAATAGAGATTTGCGCCCGGCTGGCATTCTTGTTCTCAATTGGGAGAATGGTCAAGATGTTTGTATGGATGTTACAAGAGTCTCACATTTCACAGGGGAAGGTATCCGTGCCTTTGTACCAGGTCAAGCTATTTCCAATGTTTTGCGAAAACGCAACAAATATTTAGACCAGTGTGTTTCGCATGGATATGGTTTGGGTGTTCTAGCCTTTACCACGTTGGGTGAACTAGGCGATGATATTTTGTGTTTTTTTAAGAGATTGAAGAATTGTCTTGCTAGTAATGATGTCAGTAGTGGTGGAGGTAAGTTTCTTTTTTATAAATTAGGTGTTGTTATTCAAAAAGGAGTTAGTGCTCATCTTGTTGCTAGGCTACCAATCAAGGTTTTGTATGATCCCACTGATGTTTAATTTCTGAAGCAAAATCGTATCAAAGATTGTTGAAATTAAAAAAATAAAAAGTTTTACGAGAAAATAAGAAAATAATAACTACTCCTGTTTTTTCGGTTAACTACGGTTATTATTTCCATTCAATAAAATGTTAGTGCAGGTCCCACTATTTTGACCTAATCCTTTTCGAAACACGAGTGTCTGCCGTTGGATTGTTGAAGCCCAAATGAACGTTTCTTAATTTTGGACTGTTGTGGACGTGGAGAATGCCGAATAGGTCTAAACGGTGATTAAAATTACAAAAATGTTTTTTGTTTTGTGCCGGAATTTTGAACTTATCGGCTTGCCGTATTGTCGGTGAGAGGTTAAATTATTTACTCTAAATAAAAGACAAAATGATGAGTTTGGTGCGGTTTGTCGGGTATCCGAACCCATTAAACTTTGGATTAAAATGAAAAAGATACTTATTAGCAAACTATTGTGTGAACACGTTTGTGGGGTGGCCACCATTCTCCGGAACAATCCAGTAAACATTGGAATTACTTCTCGGTTAAGGATTAACCGTCTCAACACTAAATAAGCATTATCAGTTTGATAGTTAAGAAAATCCTAAATTGTAAACACGTGTTTGCTTCCATCAGTTACCGGCTCTAATACTGGCTATAAATAGCCACTGGCTTTCTTCATTTTGATGTACTTGTATAAGAAACAAAAACTGAGAAGTAATAAACTCCCCCACTTTCATTTCTCTTTTCTTAATTCTAAGTTAGTGGTCCATCTATATAATATTACGTGTGTGTATATAGTACTTCAAACTAAACTAGTTAACTAGCTTGGTATACTTGAACACTTGATCCGAATTCTCATGTTCGGTCATGGACCGACAAAATACAACACGTTATCAGCACGAATTGTTCGGTAATTACGGTCGATTCATTTTGGTTGTTCGGTGGAGGACAACGATGATCATTTGGCTGTTCGGTGGAAGACGACGATGATCATTTGGCTGTTCGTCAACTCCATTAGCGTGGAGATACTCGCTTCACTAATGATATATATACTTGTGAAGTCTATGTTGATGGAAGAGGAACATACTCTTTCTCCTTTTACTTCTCTGTTTCATTAATTGAAACACGGTTATAGTTTTGATTTTAATTTGTTTGTTTTAATTGCTTTCCGTTTGTATCTGTGGTGGTCAGGAAATCACTTAACCGAACAAGGTGTTAAATGTCAAGGCAAGTGGAAAGCTAGAGTACTAACTCCACAAGTGATACCTATATAAGTCTGTGATGAAAGTAGCGTGCTTATTTTTAAAACCCAAGCGCCAATAATTTTTGGTAAGCATTAGCGGGGTCACAGGTATGAAAGGAAATGGTGAGAACTCAAATTTGTCAAATTTTAACATTTCTCTTTTTATTTATTGTGGTACTAACGGTTAATACCAGTTGACTATTGAGCGAGAAATTGTCTCTTCTTTGGGGATAACATAAATTTGATTTTCTCGGCTTTAATAATCTCCAGAAATTTGAAATAATTCCACCAGAAGCTGGAATATTGTGTGGCATGGTATGGGTACAAAAGGCTCGTTCCGCAGCAGGCCGGTCCCAGAAGTGACCTGTGACTGATATTGAGGAGTTTTCCTATAAAACATGTATCCATTTGCACACTTGTAAATTAATATTTCGTCGACCCCAAAGGTGACGAAAATGGAGATTTGTTGTTTCTATTAGTACCATATATGTCTGTGTTTCCTTTATTTTTAAGTTCTGTTTATTTTACTTGTTATGTAAACAATGGAGAAGCAATCCATAAGGTATTGACGACTCCAGAAGCAGTCCAACACGTAATTTTTGGTTTCCTGTAGTAATCCGTATTAGACTCCAGAAGTGGTCTATGGGTTCCAGGAATAAGCCATAAAATTTTGGGTTCCCGAAGTAGCCCATAATTACCAAATGTTTTTGTTGATGGCTCTGCTATCTTTCTCTCGTCTACATGTACTAACGAATATGGATTCCTGAAGTAATTTTTCCATATTTAATAGACGATGGAGATATTTGTCTCGAAGACAAGGGAACAACAAACACAAATTTTCGAACTATTTTTGTAACCTTGTAGAGGTTTTGCGAAATGTAAAATATCATTTCAGGTTCGAATAGTATGATAGACGTCTGCACAAGGCGTATATCATTTTATCTGGTGGTGTAGTATTTGCCTTATATTCTATCAGGTTCCAGAAGAATCCGTTGAGTCTTAGAATATTTGGTATTACCACCTTGAAACCATAAATGAGCATTTTTGTGGAGTATTTTGTTACTTCATTTGTTTTTTGTACCAGAAGCACGTTGTAAAGAAACGTAAGGCTCTCTATTATGGGGGTGCCATAGGAGAATTCGAACAGTCGAATTCCACGTTGTCATTAGCCAGAAGTTTAATGACCCTTGAATTATTCATGCTTGGGCATGTGTGATTTGGACACCCAAGTTCTACCAAAATGAGTAGAACGATACGAAATGCTCATAGACATCCTCTATAGAACCAAAAGCTAAGGATGTAAATTTTGTTGTTTGTTCCCTGAGACATTTGGGTATTTAAGTGACATTAACAGAAGCATTATGGTAATTCGTTGAATCACCAACAATCCTGTATGGGATTTATGGTGGCATTTGTAGGACTTATTCACCCTACACTATGAACAAGTTTTAAATACTTTGTGGTATTGAAAGACACATCCGTTGGATGGTATCTTGTTATATTAACACGTAATGTTAGATTTTGCCAAACTGTTTGTGCAAATCTTGTGGTTGCGTATCCATTTTTTTGGACTTTCCAGTTAAGTCCATTTATTTTGGTGGTAAATTTATAGGCTTTTGATGCTTTGCCTTCAGTTGATATTATATCGAGCTTATAATTAGCACATGTGCGCACTCGACATGGTCTAGTTGAGTTCTTTGCTTAAGCATCTTTAATTTATTGCTCGACCAACTACTTACCATCAATTATGTCTTGCGAAGCAACCTTACAATTCACGTGTTTGTTCCATAGCGTCACCTAGCTATGTATGTTGGTTTCGATTCATAAGACATTTAAAACCATGTGTTGGTAATGTCTTACTGAAGATGAGATTGTATTCCCGCCGTTAGGGGAGGAAGTAAGCCGTCAAAAAGGAACGGCGTGAAATATCTCATCTCTTGCCGAGCCTGCAGCTGTTTTTAGGTAGTTTTTGTGTAGTTAAATTAAAATCCAAAAACTATCATGAGTAGAACTGCCTTTGAAAATCGGGAAATTATGGGACCAGAAGTTTCCATAAATGAGATAATAATATTTCCGCCATGATCAGGAAGACTAAAATGCCACCAGAAGTTGGCATGACAACCCGCCACCAGAAGTTGGCGTGACCAAGGTTGATAACCTTAAAGGTTCTTCTACTTTAATCAGGGGGAGAAAAGTCACCACAAGAGGACGACGTTGATCACCTAAAAAGGTTCCCCCGTCTTAACCAGGGGGAGAAAGACTGCCACTTGAAGATGGCAAGCATTATGTCGACAAATTTAAGGGCTTTCCTTTAAAGTCATGGATATGACAGGCATCACC
Source organism: Papaver somniferum (assembly GCF_003573695.1). Taxonomy (NCBI): domain Eukaryota; kingdom Viridiplantae; phylum Streptophyta; class Magnoliopsida; order Ranunculales; family Papaveraceae; genus Papaver; species Papaver somniferum. Next base: position 130,694,918 of record NC_039368.1, on the reverse strand, counting down.
TAAAGGTTGCAGTAAGAAGTCGACAATTAAATAAGTTATCTAATCAAGTTTTTATCCTGATCAAAGAAAGTTTGGCTGCCACTAGAATTGGCGTGAAACATCTCATTTGTTTTCTCACACCAAGATATTGGACGTAATTGAGGTGTTGGAGATCACTCGTGATTAAAATAAATAACTGCAGTAGCTCCGGGAAATTATTGTTCGTCACTTGCTTGAGAATGCAGACACAAGAAGTTGTCACAGCAGGTAAATCATGCATCTCGCAGTGACCAAGTCGTGTGTTAAGACACGTTTGAGGCACAGATGACTGCCTCATATATGCCTTGTAAAATAGATTTTGATCACTCTTATAATATGTGGTGCTCTTGAAGAGACTACAGATAGTGCTCCTGGAGACTATCAGAATATGATCCACACTCTCTAAGTATATACCTCATTAAAGATGAGGGATGATAATGCCCCTGAAGTGGCGTTGCTACCAGTCTATGAAAATTTTAAGTATGCATGCATTAGAGAAATGTGTGGGATCTATATAGTTGTCGATTATATATTTACAATGATGGTTATGTACCTCTTTTCAGAGGAACATCGACATTGTGATCGGTAGGCATATGATCCGTTCCCCTCAAATTAAGGTAGAGGATGGAATCTCTCGAAAAAGCGCAAAAGATCGGATCCGACTCACACCGTAAAATTGTGAGGCCTGAATGTTACAGGGTGGTGTTTGAGATAAAGCGCAGAGAGAGTACTATTATCGCTTTAAGCGCGATACAGGGTTTCCTGCTGAACCCCATGATTGGTTCTGTAAAACTAAAGTATTCCCCTAATATTGATGCACTTTAGCGTGGTAGTCCTTGAAGGACTCTGATTGCATCTTGCTACGACTTATGATTGGTGATTATATTTGAATCTTTGAAGGATTCGATTTGCTGAATCAGGCAGCCACCTGACTTTGTGAACCATGTCAGGCTTGAAATTTAATCATAATCACCATCTTGAAAAGGAGAAATTTATGAACAATTCTTTGTGTACTTTATGTTCTTGATATAATGTTAAAATCCGGATGAAACGATGATATCATTTTTGGCTTTTAAAAGAGCCCTTGGTAGCGGTAAAATCCACGCTTGAACTAAATTTTGAGATCTCGTCGAAATTGAAATATTTCTCGGCCAGAAGTTCGAGAATATGTTAGCACAGACTAGAGTATCTAACTTTTGTTACTGGTAATACTTATTGTGCTACTAAAATTAACACCATTACTATGTGATTCCCCAAAATGGGAAGTGATCGATCTATCTGATACGTATGTCGAAATAATACTTTATGGTCTAGAAGTACCATATACGAATATAATGCATGCATTATCTTGTTGTTTTCTAACTATTGTTTTGCAGGTTACACTTTTAGAGGCTGAAATTGATTCTACGGTATTTATGAGTTTACAAAAGGCCTTTCTTTGTTATGCCTGAAGTTAAAGCGGAAAACTGAATTTGGTGTGCAATGGGCGGTGGATTTTAAATGCGAAGTCTACAATGGCGATTGTTCACCTGGCGCAAAATCTGGCAGTCAATCCTCCATAAACTGAACTTAGTAAAGCAGTTTTTCTAAAGGCTGTAAAATGTCCACACCACCAACCGCTTTAAGAAGTCATGCTTCAGGAGGAGTAAACTCGTAGAATCTTTGGCTGAGCTTAAACGCGCTGTACTCTTTTTCCTTCATCAAGGTTTTGTCCCGAGGGGTTTTTCTTGTCAAGGTTTTAACGAAGCAGCATATGCGTGTCCGGTACCATTATTAGGCGACGTCTGTTGTACTCTTTTCCTTTGGTCTGGTTTTGTCCCATGTGGTTTTCTAGACGAGGTTTTTAATGAGGCAACATTTGCATCGACGTCGACATTATTTTGAATTTTAGGTGCTCAGGTTTTGTCCCAAGTGGTTTTCCTGACGCAGGCGTGTAGGTTTTGTCCCAAGTGGTTTTCCTAACGCAATTTGTCGGAGGAAGTGTTTCCTGGCACTCAGGTTTTTGTCCCAAGTGATTTTTCCTGATGCAATTTTGACGGAAGTCATGGCGATGACCAATCTCACTCCAAGTTCAGGTTTTTCCTAAATGGTTTTCCTGACACAGTTTCAGCGACGGGAGAAAACGTGTGACTACCATCATCACTTTGAAGCTACCGATGTTGTATTCTTTTTCCTTCGACTAGTTTTTGTCCCAGTTGAATTTTTCTGGCAAGGTTTTGACGAGATAACAAATTTTTGCTCGGGTTTTGGCCTATCAATCTTTACCAGCAAACCTTGACAAGAAAACATTTAATCAGAAATAGTGGTCCAAGGGGGAGCATTGTGTGAACATGTTTGTGGGGTGGCCCACCATTCTCCGGAACAATCCAGTAAACACTGGAATTACTTCTCGGTTAAGGATTAACCGCCTCAACACTAGATAAGCATTATCAGTTTGATAGTTAAGAAAATCCCAAATTGTAAACACGTGTTTGCTTCCATCAGTTACTGACTCTAATACTGGCTATAAATAGCCACTGGCTTTCTTCATTTTGATGTACTTGTGTAAGAAACAAAAACTGAGAAGTAATAAACTCCCCCACTTTCATTTCTCTCTTCTTAATTTTAAGTTAGTGGTCCATCTATATAGTATTACGTGTGTATATAGTACTTCAAACTAAACTAGTTAACTAGCTTGGTATACTTGAGCACTTGATACGAATTCTCATGTTCGGTCATGGACCGACAAAATACAACACAAACTAATTTGCCAAAAAGACAATTAGACATATATTCGAATGGAACAGGGAGAAGAATTTGGAGAAAATTGAGTTTTGAAGTTATTCCTCTCGACAAAAGCAACTCTGCACAAAATGTGCTAATGTTTCTATGTGGAATTGAGAGACATGCATCTAAATGATAGTAAAGAATCATTCATGGATAAACATTCAAAGTTTTAAACTTTGAATATAAAATTTGATCAACATGAACATCTAGTTTAATGACGATTTTTTTTTTACCGGTAACTTACAGTTACTGTGCTAACAAACTTCAAGCTCGGATTTTTATATTTGCGCCTAGAATTACCGAAGCGATATAATATATACTATGAAGAGTAAGACTAAGTCCTATGGGTTGCCTGCTAGGTTAACCAAAAAGCGTGGCAGAATAAAAAAAGTGTTGTCTATTTATTAACACTACTTCTCTTTTTAGATATATTTCGCATGTGAACTAGTAGCGAGATAGTTTCACTAAATGGTTCAGCGTAGGTTGATTTATTTTTTGTTCTGACAGTTGAGATGGTTGCGATGTTCCATTCAGCACAACCTACTTCTATTTTTTACTATTTCATTCAACGCATCTAAATGCTAAATTGGAATCACTATATGACTTAGCTGCCAATCAAGATGCTAGATTACGATTCTTTATCTGTTGACCATTCAAGCAAAAGGGAAAAAAATACTGATCATGGAGCATCTCATGAGCTGATACGATGATCAGATGATGTCTACAGATGTGGGTAATCTTTTTGGTGGATCGTCTTTGAGTGTGGATCATTTGTCTTATAGTATTATTACTTTTCATTCCCACCCACCCATCAAAATCCGGTCTTTCTTATGCCATAATGTGCTATTTAGTTAGCTAGTCGGAGTCCAGGCTTCTGATCGAGTATGGTGCGCTTTGAATATGGCTATTGTTTTCTCACAAGTTCACACAATATAAATATTCAAGAACGTACTTTTGGAGGAGATATAAAGCCAAATAAAACACCAAGTAGAAGTAGGAGCAAATCAGGGGAAATGGTGGCTGACCAAAGCTGATTGGTTTTATGATGAGAAGAGGGAATTAAGGATTCAGCGTTGAAACCGGAGAGCTAATACCCGGAACATTACTTTCTTACATCCCCCTTCATCATGCATTACGTAATCAATACAAGTTGCACACACGATTAAAAAGATGGATATTTATCCAACTCCCACTTTCTACAAATAAATGTTTATGGAATTGTACTTTCGTTCTTTTTGATGGTTTGTAAGAGAATTTCGAGAGGGCTTCTTTTTTATCCTCGCATTTTTAGGGGCGACCCGAAAGGAATTAGGGGCGATTTTTTTATTCCCAACCTATACACTACGTTAAGGGATGTCCAAAAACGCGGAGAATACGTTAATGCCCTTACATAATCGGAAGCTATATTGTACCCGATTGTAAATACCTAATCGGAAGGTTATTAACTAGATTACACTACCGACTAAGTTCGTTTATGTACCAAACTCGTATCTGCCTTCTATAACAATCGGGAGTAACAAGATCCTCAAGAGACTACCGATTGTTAAAGTATAGAAATTAGAAATCTTTAGATTTTTGGAATGGTGAAATTTGGGGCTCCTATATAATCAGACGAATTAAAACCTGTCTAAGCTAACGATTTGGGGCTTCCCATAATCGGAAATCTACGAGTAACAATACCTCCCGATTATGGTAGATTTCAAATTCATTAAATGGAGGATTTTAGAAGAAAACTTATTTTGGGGCAACCTATAATCGGAAGTTTATGTAATCCATATACCTTCCGATTATGACTACATCCAAAACACGAACCAAATGGTTATGGTCGACTCTGTACCCTCGAAACCTATGGAATTTGGCAGTGGTTCGATTTGGGGATTCCTATAATCGGTAGGCATATAAGTAACAAACCCTAACGGCTAATTTGACGAAAGTTGAATGTGGAGAAACCAATAATTGGTAGGTATTGTATTTAGCATATCTATCGATTATGGTAGCTTTCAAAATTTGAATTTGGTGCAACTTATAATCGGTAGGTTTTGTAATATATTTAACTCCCGATTAACGCTGCATCCAAAACACGAACCAAGTGGTTATGGCTGGCTGTGTACACTCAAAACGTATGGAATATGTCAAGTGTTCGATCTGTGGCTCCTTATAATCGGTAGGTTGTTAAGTTGTATTCTCTTCCAATTATAGCAGGTTTCAAAATTCAATACATGAAGGATTTTAGAAAAAACTCATTTTGGGGCAACTTATAATCGGTAGGTTTTGTAATATATTTAACACCTGATTAACGCTGCATCCAAAACACGAACCAAGTGGTTATGGTTGGTTGTGTACACTCAAAACCTATGGAATATGGCAAGGGTTCGATCTGTGGCTCCTTATAATCGGTAGGTTATTAAGTTGTATTTCCTTCCGATTATAGCGGGTTTCAAAATTCAATACATGAAGGATTTTAGAAAAACCTCATTTTGGGGAAACTTATAATCGGTAGGTTTTGTAATATATTTAACTCCCGATTAACGCTGCATCCAAAACACGAACCAAGTGGTTATGGATGGCTGTGTACACTCAAAACCTATGGAATATGGCATGGGTTCGATCTGAGACTCCTTATAATCGTTAGGTTGTTAAGTTATATTCCCTTCTGATTATTCCAGGTTTCAAAATTCAATACATGAAGGATTTTAGAAAAAAACTCATTTTTGGGCAACTTATAATCGGTAGTCATATATGTTGGATAACCTACCGATTATAAAAGGGATTATTAGTCGAAGTATCTACACTATAATCGGTAGGTACATTTTCAATTTAACCTACCGATTCACATCTAACCTACCGATTATGGTGTAGGCTCCCGATTATGTAAGGGCATATTGGCCATTTCGAAAAATCAGAGATAAGGGGTAGCTTAGAATTACGTTTGGGTGACCTTTTTTGTCTTTTAGTGTCACCCCTAATTTCTTTTGGGTCCCCCCTAAAAATGCCAGTTTTTTATATACAAAAGGTGAATTTAATTAAAAGCACACAAGTAACCAAGTTGTATCAAAACAATAACAATAGAAGGCTAGCAAAAATCCCTGAAAAAAAAAATTAAAGAAATGGAAGCTGGATAAAAACCTTTTGTTTCTTCAAATTTTTTTATACTGGCCTGGATAGAAAAAACTAGCAACTAACTCTCACCACTCTGGTGTGAGCTCTTCCAGAATAATCCGCAAACAGCAGACTAGAAACTTCTTTTGGTGGTTGTACCATCTAGACACCTTCCATCTCCTTCACCGCACTAGCCTTTGCCAAATAATCATCCAATGAATTATCCTCTATGTATCTTTGTTTGAACACAATATCTTCAAAACTTTCTTTCGTAATTTGAATATCTTTCAGCAACCCTAGCATACTCCATGAAACCACACATTCTTCTCTACATAGCATCAAATCAAAGGTAGAGTCACTCTCCACTTCAACCTTTTTTATTCCCATGCCCTTTGCAATCGTCATACCAGCTCTAATAGCCCAAAGTTCTGCTATATTATTGGTGTTCTTGAATATATGTTTTGCAAAATAAGCTTTAGATGCCCCACTATCCTCTCGGATTACTCCTCCAATTCCAGCATCCTTTGCATGATTTGATGCACCATCACAATTAAGTTTGAAGTAGCCAGAGAGTGGACATGTCCATGGAACAGCCACTTCTTTCACTACACTGCTTATCCTTCCGATTCTACCTTTAGTTTGAACAAATTCCCTGGCTTTCCCCAAATCCCAAGCTAATATCTTGTATGGCTGAAACTGAATATTGTTGAAAATCCAATCATTTCTGCCCCTCCAAATGGACCAGAGCACAAAAGTGAAGATAACTTTCCATTGTGCCTCTCCAATATTACCACCATACCTGCACATACTTCTAAAAGTAGTTTCGAAATACTGTTAGACTCTGGTTGAAATCCAATCCAACGAGGGATTTTCCTCCATAAAGGTCTAACCATGCTGCAATCAAAGAATAAATGATAAGTAGTTTCAAAACCATTGTTGCAAAGAGTGCATTCCGGATGGGAGTTTATATGTTTCCTGTAAAGAGATTCATTTAAGTTTAGTATGTTATGACATAACAACCACAAAAAGAATTTAATTTTCTGTAGTTTAGTATCCACAGAAACCTCCAATAATTATTAGGTAAATCATTACCCATCATATTAGAGTTAGGATAATTATAAGCTTCTCTTACAGTAACATCCTCATTCTTACCATGTGACCAGATTATCTGATCTCCACTACCATTCATGTCACTAATAGGCTTAGCTTTAATCTCCTCTGCCACATGGGCAGGTAAAAATCCATGTATAGCACTCAACCTCCATGTTTTAGTTTCCGAGTCTATAATATCCTTAACCCGCATATTCTATGACTCGGAACATTTACAATAGCAGAAAGCGGCATATCAGATAGCCATGGTTCATTCCATAAATCAACATTACTACCATCCCCTATATTCCACTTAACGCAAGATTTGACTGCATCTCTCCCTTTGAGAATTCTTTTCCAACTAACAGAACTAGTCTTCTTACATTCACATTTCCAAAAATCATTATCGTAGAAAAACTTAGCCTTTAAAAGCATCGAGACTTCTATATTTTGGACGATCAAACACTATCCATGCCATCCTAGCAAGGAGAGACAAGTTGTTTAACTCCAAGTCCCTAATTCTTAAACCACCATACTCCATAGGAGTACAAACCCTACTCCATTTAATCTTATGTAAGCCTTTCCTATCCTTATCCCCTCCCCGCAAGAAATTCTTCTTATACCTATTAAGCCTAGAAATTAAACCTTTCGTTAATTTAAACATAGACATCATGTGATTAGATATGGGATCAAGAACAGACTTGAGAAGAGTAGTTCTACCAGCAATATTTAAGTTCTTTGTTTTCCAGCCCTGTAGTTTATTTATCATTTTCTCAGTCATTTCACTATAAGTTTTTTCACTAATTCTCCCCCATTGAAGTGGAATGCCGAGGTACTTACCTGGGTTCTTCGCTAATTGAACCTTCAAAGCATTTGCCATACCTCTAGAAAAGCTTTTCCCAAGGTTTTCAGAAGTAAGGAGAGTGGACTTCGGCTCACTAATAACCTGTCCAGACCACCTACAAAAAATATCCAGAATTTTCCTCAGATTACAAGCATTTTTATATGTGGCCTTAAGGAAAATTATGCAATCATCAGCATAAAGGGAATGTGATATAACTGGTGCTCCCCTAACAATAGAGATACCGGTAATATACTTTTCCTTTATGCCCTTACCAATCAGTCTCGAAAGAGCTTCAAGACAAATAATGAACAAGTAAGGTGACAAAGGGTCCCCCTGGCGAAGTCCATTATTAGGTTTAAAACTTTTACTTGGCGAACCATTGATTAGAACCTGAAAAGAGACAGTGTTAATGCATTTTTCTATCCATTTAGTGAAAACATGATTAAACCCAAGACTCTGTAAAATCTTAACAAGAAATGGCCAACTGACTCTGTCATAGGCCTTATCAAAATCAAGTTTAAGAGTCATCCACCCTTTCTCCCCTTTTTTATGTTTAAAGGAATGAATAACTTCATTACAGATAATAGCCGAATCAAAAATAGACCTACCAGCCACAAAAGCATGTTGACAGGGAGAGATTATCTTATCAATAATGGCCTTGAGTTTATTAGCAATGATCTTAGTTATGATTTTCATGATGTAATTACACAAGCTTATAGGTCTGTATTCCTTAATTGTGTTAGGACATCTGTTTTTGGGAATCAAAACAATAAAAGTCTTGTTCAATCTAGAGTCTAACCGGTCATTTTGGAAAAATTCCATAACCAGCTTGATAACACTCTCTCCTACCTGATCCAAATATTTAGCAAAGAAAAAACCTTGCAGTCCATCAGGTCCAGGTGCCTTGTGAGCACCTAACTGTTTCATGGCCAATTTAATTTCTTTAAGGGTAACATTCCTAGTTAACTTGGCATTATCATCCATAGAAATAACAGAAGGAAAAAGACATTCAACATTCTCATTTTCAAAGTCACCAATACATGCAGAAAACAGGTTACAAAAGTGCTCAACAATGTGGTTCTCAATGTCAGAGATCTTATCTAACCAGTTACTATTATTATCCTTAAGCCTAATTATCATGTTCCTACATCTTCTAACCAGAGTATAAGTATGAAAAAACTTAGTATTCAGATCCCTTCAAGCAACCAGCTAATTCTGGATTTCTTCTTCCAAAACATCTCCCCCATCCTGATAAAATTGAGATATTCACATAAATAGTTAGTCATCCAGGCTTTATTAACTTCTGAGGGGTCTTTATCAAAATCACCTTGGGCATTATTCAAGTCCTGTAAAGCATTTTCAATATTGTTTCTAAGGCTACCAAAAACATTTTTGTTCCACTTCCTAGAATGTTTTTGTAACCTATCAACACAAATTAAATAATTCTGACTAGACCCATTAGTTGCATTTGCATTCCAGGCTTTCTTAAAAACATCAAGAAACCTATTATCCTCGGTCCATATAGATTCTAGCCTATAAGGTCTGTTTTTAAACTCCTTTTTAGGCTCAAGATCAATAAGAAAAACCCTATGATCAGAATCAAAGTAGGGTAAGTGTAATACCTGGGCGTTAGGAAACCTAGAGCACCAATTTGGGTTAGATAAAACCCGATCCAAACTCTCCTTGATGTGTTCCATTACCCACCCTTTTGTTGTTCAAGGTCCACTTTGGTCCATGAGACCCTAAGTCCACCAATCCATAATGATTCACCACTTTGTTCAGCTCCTCAAGCTTGTTAGCAGTAGGAATTCTACCACCAGATTTTTCTTTCTCACTACCAATGGTGTTTAGGTCACCCATAACCATCCATTCAGCATCTGGAATCTCAGCAACACCACTCATTTCACTCCAGACTCTCTTCCTGCTATCTTTGTTAGTACTAGCATAAATAGAGGATAAAATTCATGGATTTTGAAACTTTGCCGTGAAAACTGCATGTACCGACCACCTTGATTGCGAGGTATCTTGAATCTCAACCTCATGTTCATTCCACAGAATACACATACCCCCAGAGAAGCTTACCGGATCTACTAAGAGTGAACACTAACTCTTTTGCATGAACTGCAATTGTTCTAGTCTCAAGAAGAACCACAATTTGAGGTTTGTGCCTCTTAATGAGATGTTTCATCACCTTATGGAAAGAAGGCCTCGCCATTCCCACCATCGAATAAAACTTTATCTTGAACACCCTCTGCACTCCTTGTTCCAAGTCCAATCTGGAATTGAAAAATATCACGAACTTCCAGAGTCATCTTGGGCTTCTTATTACTGCCGGAGTCTCCACCATTGACGAATGGTATACTTCTAGAACCGTTGCCTCTAACCATGTCTTTCAAACGCATTCTAGCTCTGCTCTCTTTTCTTGAAGAAACTCTATTGGGTCCACATGATTCCATTGTGAAGGTGAAATCCTTATTGGTTTCAAAATTCTTTGTATTTGAGCAAAAAACTCCACCCAGGTGCACTTGATTTGGAGCATGCAACAACTGAGGAAGGATTTTCAGCAACTGCCTCTGAAGTTGGTTCACCTCCTCCAACATCTGAAATATGTGATCCATGCTTGTTTCTTGCTTCATTATTATCTTCGTGAGACTGTTTTGTATTGCTTGTAATTCCACTTAAGCACTACGCACCAACAAGTCTTCTACCATCCATTCATCTACCAACAGATTTGGTAAGTCTAGTGAAAAGATGTTGAGAGGATTTCTCTGATTGTTCATCTTTGCTACTTTCTTTATGACCTGACTGAGCTTTTTTCTTTCCTTTATAGTCAAATTCCCTGCCTTGAATACCCTCTCCATTATCACCATTATCATGGTCATTAACTTCCCTGGTTACATGCATTTCAGTTACACATTCCTCATCACCTTCCTCATTAAGACCACCACTGATTAAATTCTCATTTTCTATAACTGCAAAAGGATTAATATTCTGCTCCTTCAAATTCTTGAACCTGTCAACTTTACCATTAGTATTCCTTTCCTTCCAACTCCAAAACCATTCAAGACCTTAGTTGTAACAACATTTTTCATGGATGAATCTCCAATCTTGAATTGACCTATGAGGAGCTGGCTCTTGACCCAAACTGGTTGGCCCCAGACCTTGTTGACCCAACAACACCATTTGGTTTACTAACCACCTTCCACTGCATATCATTGGATGTGTTATTCATACCACCAGCCCCCACATCTTTTTGTTTGCTTCTATCATTGCTTCTTGAGACTTTTCCTTTGTGCTTCTTATTCTGCACAATCATCCAAGGTCCATACTTCTCCCCATTTTTAGTTGTACCTGCAACATCAGAAGTATTATGGGAACAACCATTAGAGTTATTACATGAGTTAATCAAAGGACAATTATCTTTCTTATGATTAATTTTACCACAATTAAAACAAATAAGGTTTAAACCTTCATATTCAATCGTTTGTTTGATTGATCCTATCTGCACATGAGATTTAAGAGCAATACTTGTATCAATTTTCAACGCAAACACGAGCATATCTACCTCTCATAACAAGTTCAGTATTTCTATCAACCTTAATAGGTTTCCCTAACCTTTTTGCAACTTCACGAAGCACAAACTCATCATAATACTCAAGTGGTAATTCAGGCAACCTAATCCAGACCACAGTTCTATTAATGGATGATTCAGAAGGTTTGAAGTTAATGGACCATCGCCTCATAGACAACTGATGTCCATTGACAAACCAAGGACCTTCCAACAGAGCATGCCTAAAATCCTCAGGATGTTCAAATTTAAACATGAAAAAAATCACTTCCTAGATCAAGAATGTCTAACTTACCTGTTGGATTTCGTAGTTCACGGGTCTTAGCAACAATATTTTTGAATCCTACTGTTTTACCTACCACCTTACCAATCAAACAATTCTTCCAAGGCTGAATGATCGTTCTTCTTGTTTATGCATCCAATTTGATAACTTAGATTTCGTTGCTTCCCTCTTCAATAACTTCTTCACTCTGTTCTTGATCCGGAATTTCTTCCTCCAAATCAGCAATCCCCCATTTCTTAAAACACTCAATCCAATTCCCATCTCTTTGATTGACGATATCCTTGTAAGAAATCGACCCACTTCCAGCAGCGATTGGGTTTTGGGAATTTTTAGGGTTTCCTTCATATACCTGTTCACAATCCATACCTATATCAGTGTCTTCCCCCAATTTATTGACATAATCTTCAACCTGACCTCCTCCTGGATCAATACTACTCCTCAGATTCCCTAATCCTACTGAATTTTTGCAATTGTTGAACATTTTTGAACAAAATTTTTCTTGACTCATGATCGCTGTCGTATGCGTCAAAAATAATTTCACTTTCCTAAAGTATATGATAAGAAATAGTTCGTGGTTAGAAACCACCCGGTTAGAAACCTCGGCTTGTCCATTTGTTTGTGGATGGTAGGGTGTTGCAATCTTATGCGACACATTGTACTTCCTTAACAAGTTTTGCAAGAACCTGTTTTTGAAGTGCGAACCTCCATCGCTAATTATAGCCCTTGGAATACAAAATCTTGTGAATATATTTGCTTGCACAAAATCTGAAACAACTTTAGAATCATTAGTTGGGGTGGCCTTAGCTTCCACCCATTTCGAGACATAATAAACAACAAGCAAGATATAATAATTCCCACTAGAATTGACAAAAGGGCCCATAAAATCAATTCCCCATACATCAAAAGTCTCAAAAAATTAAATAATAGTTTGTGGCATTTGATTTCGAGCACCTAGATTGCTTGTTCTTTGGCATCTATCATATGTGATACAAAATGCATGCGCATCCTTAAACAAAGTTGGCCAAAAGAAACCACATTCTAGTACCTTGAGAGCGGTTCTCTTTCTCCCAAAGTGTCCTCCACAAGCATATGAGTGGCAAAAAGACAAGATAGAATTAAATTCTGATTCGGGAATGCACCTTCTTATTACTTGGTCACTACAATGTTTCCATAAGTATGGATCATCCCATATATATTGGTTTCCTAACTTCTTAAGTTTGTCCCTCTCATCACGACACAAGTTCTTTGGGATTTGTTTAGAAACTAAGTAATTAACAATATCAGCGTACAATGGTTCTCCAAAGGCAATTGAGAATAGTTGCTCATCCGGGAAACTTTCACGCAATAGGATAGCTTCCTTGTCCACAGCAAGACGGATCAAATGATCTGCAACGGTGTTCTCAATTCCTTTCTTGTCTTTTATCTTTATATCAAATTCTTGCAAGAGCAAAATCCATCGTATGAGCCTCGGTTTCGCCTCTTTCTTCATTAGCAAGTACCTAAGTGCTGCATGATCAGAAAAGACAACAAATTTTATACCAATTAGATAAGAGCGAAACTTTTCTAAAGAAAAAACAATGGATAACAACTCTTTTTCAGTGGTTGTGTAGTTTTGTTGGGCTTCATTGAGTGTCCTAGAAGCATAATAAATGGCATGAGGTATCTTCCCCACACGCTGCCCAAGCACCGCACCCACCGCATAGTCACTTGCATCACACATGAGCTCAAAAGGTTTGCTCCAATCTGGTGGTTTGATGATAGGGGCTGAAATCAAAAGTTCTTTCAAACGATTGAATGCCGCCACACACTTATCATCAAAGTTAAAAACCACATCTTTTTGCAATAAATTTCAAAGTGGTGATGCTATCTTGCAAAGTCCTTGATGAATCTACGATAAAAACCTGCATGACCAAGAAAAGAGCGTGTCTCCCTCACCGTAGTGGGAGGGTTTAGAGCACGAATAAGGTCTATCTTAGATTATCGACTTCCAAGCCTTTAGAAGATATTATATGGCCTAAAACTATGCCATGAGTTACCATGAAATGGCACTTCTCCTAATTCAGTACAAGGTTTGTTTCAACACATCGTTCAAGGATTAATGATAAATTTTGCAAGCAAAGGTCAAATGAATCACCAAAGATACTAAAGTCATCCATAAACACTTCGATTATGTTTTCAACATATTCTGAGAAAATACTTACCATACACCTTTGAAAGGTAGCTGGAGCATTGCACAAGCCAAAAGGCATCCTTCTATAAGCAAAAGTACCGAAAGGACAAGTGAAAGTGGTTTTCTCTTGATCCTCCGACGCTATCACAATCTGATTGTAACCTGAATAGCCATCAAGGAAGCAATAGTAAGAGTGTCCAGCTAAACGTTCAAGCATTTGATCAATAAAAGGTAATGGAAAGTGATCCTTCCTAGTGGTGGCATTCAATTTTCTATAATCAATACAAACCCTCCAACCGGTTTGCACACGAGTTGGAACAAGTTCATTCTTATCATTCTCCACCACCGACACACCTGATTTCTTTGGTACTACTTGTACCGGGCTTACCCACTAGATATCGGATATGGGGTAGATAACACCCACATCCAAAAGTTTGAGTATCTCTTTTTTCACAACTTCCATCATGGGAGGGTTCAAACGACGTTGCGCTTCCCTTGTAGGCTTTGCATCGTCCTTCAAACGGATCTTGTGTATACAAACGGCAGGGCTTATACCCTTGATATCGGAAATTATCCATCATATGGCCGTCTTGTATGTCCTTAGCACCCTTAGAAGTTTTTGCTCTTGTAGTTCACTAAGCTCATTAGAAACAATCACAGGTAATTCTTCGTTATCACCCAAGTACAAGTACTTTAAGTGACTTGGAAGAGGTTTCAATTCTAACTTTGGAGATTTAACAATAGAAGACACAATCTTTTCATCATTGCAAGGTAAAGCAGCATATAAAATATTCTTAATTGCTGATTTTTCCGGTAATGAGTCAAGAGAACCAATGGTTTCTTTAATCTCATCACCATACTCTAAACCATCATCAATGGGTGTAGTGAGTACGGTTTCCAAAGTATCAACACCATTCAACTCTAACATTTGTTACGCCAATGTATCCATCACATCAATGGAGAAACAAGAGTGGACATCACTAGGATATCTCATCGTCTCGAAAATGTTGAAACGTATTATTTCTCCATCAAATTCCATAGTTAGCGTTTCCTTGTCCACATAAATAATGGTTTTCGCCGTTTTCATGAAGGGACGCCCAAGTAGAAATAGAAGAGATGAGTCCGGTGAACCTTCATCCATCTCTAACACGCAAAAGTCAGCTGGAAATACTAGTTGATTAACCTGCACAAGAACATCCTCAACAATACCCATTGGGTAAACATTAGAGTGATCGGCTAATTGCAATACAATTCTAGCCTTTTTAAGAGGACCAAGATCGAGTGAGTTATACATAGATGCATGCATAACATTAACGGATGCACCTAAGTCGAACATAGCTTTGTTAAATGTGGTGTTACCAATTGTGACGGGAACGTCAAAGCTACCGGGATCCTTGCACTTTAGTGGGAGTTTGTGTTGTAAGATTGCCGAAGCATTCTCCCCCACACTTAGAACTTCATTACCTTTGAGACTTTGCTTGTTGGTACACAAGTCCTTCAACACCTTTGCATACTTTGGAACTTTCTTGATTGCATCTATGAGTGGTATGTTCACATGGATTTTCTTGAGAACATCTAAAATCTCCTTTTCTAGTTCCTCCTTCTTGGAATTTGCAAATCTACGAGGAAAGGGTATAGGAGGAACATAAGTAGAAACCGGAGTTTTAGAGTTAGAAATAGGTACCTCAGAAGTTTGGAGAGAACCCTCATTTTTCTCCTCCAAAACAGGTTCCCTTGGTGTTTCCACCTTGCCCGAGTCAGTAACTTCGGGTTGCACAAGTTGTGTACCACTTCTCAACGTAATTGCATTGACACCCTCTTTTGGGTTGATAGGTTGAGAAGGGAGTTTCCCACCATTTTGTGCCTTCAACTGATTCAACTCAATAGCCATAGAACCAACTTGAGTTTCCAACTCCTTAACCGTGCTCTCCGTTCTTTGCATAAAAGATTTCAGCAACTCTTCCATACTTGACCCCTGATTTTGAGGTTGTTGTTGCTGTTGTGGAAATTGTTGTTGCTGAAATTGTTGTTGTTGTGGTTGAAATCCACTCGGACGGTTGAAAGTAGGTTGCTGAACCGCTCCTTGCCTGTTAGCATAGCTAAAATTAGGGTGATCTCTCCATCCCGGATTGTAAGTGTTGGATTAGGGATCATACCGTCTTTGTTGATTTGGAAAGACCACATTAGCTTGTTCATTGGCGTCTTCATACCCTTAAAGAGAACTTGGTATCATCGCGGATACAACTTGTTGCATCATTGCTGTCATGTTACCCATTTGTTGACGAAGTTCCTCGACCTCGCTCACTTCATTTACTCTCCTAAGAATCACATCCGAACCACGACTCAAGAATTGTTGGGAGTTCGCTGCCATGTTTTCAATCAACTCTCTAGCTTGTGCCACCGTTTTGTTCACTAGTGTACCACCACCCACAGCGTCAAGAAGATTCATATCACTTGTTTGGAGTCCTTCATAGAAGTATTGGATTATCATAGCGTCACTGAATTGGTGGTGAGGGCATCTTGCCACCAATCTCTTGTATCGTTCCCAACATTCATATAAAGATTCTCCCACATTTTTCTTCATCCCGCAAATCTCCTTGCGAATTTGAGTAGCCTTTGATGCTGGAAAATATCTCTCTAAAAAGAGTTTCTTCAACCCATTCTATGTTGTGACACTTCCGGAGGGCAAGTAATACAAACAATCCTTAGTACTATCCGCCAAAGAGAATCGAAAAACTTTCAACATTGCACAATCCGCATCAGTGTCCGCTGGAAGCATGGCCATGACAATGGTGTGGAAGTCCATAAGATGCTTGTTTGGGTCTTCATTCACCATGCCATGGAACTTTGGTAATTCTCTAAGCAACCCCGACTTGATCTCGAAAGTAGAGTTTGTTTGAATACACCATTGTTGTGTATCCAGCTTGTGAGAAGCCAAGTCCTGGACTGTACGATTTGCATCACCCATTGCTTCTTCATTTTCTTCAAAAGGTGGTTCATGTTCAACCGGAACCTCTTGTTATTCTTCTAGTTGTAACTCTTCTTCCACTTCTAACTCTTGTTCTTCCGTCGTGTCTTGACTTTGTTGGAGTATTGTGCCTCTTCGAGTAGATATCCCGCACCTTGGATAGTTCCAATCTTTAGAAACCAGGAATTAGGTACCTGAAAAACAATTCTCACAAACAAGTAAGAAAAACGAAACAAGAAATAAAAAACAAATATGGAAGCAAAGATGATGATAAGAAACTAAAAACTTATAACTAGCCGTATTCCTCCCCGGCAGCGGCGCCAAAATTTGATCGTTGTCGTATGCGTCAAAAATAATTTCACTTTCCTAAAGTATATGATAAGAAAGAGTTCGTTTCCACGTTTCCACGGAGAGGTAATTGTAGTTATTATATATTCAATTTCCTAAGGTAACCAATTAGGGGGATTTCTGATTTTTATGTAAGCAATAGAAGTAAATTAAAAGCTAAGTATATTGGAGAAATAATCAATGAGAGAAAGATATTGGTCAAGGAATTCATCTTCAATCTTAAACGAGTGCTTGCATACATGATTAGAATTACAATTTAATCATTTCATCATCAAAATCCTAGAGTATCAAGAGAGTAAGATATTCCATTAATTTCCTAAGTTCATCAACACACACATTAAAGTTGCGTATGTGAATTCTACCTAAAGAATAACCTAACGCCTTGCACTAATTAAGTTCAATTCCTAGGTGCATTAACTTTTTGAAATAGGCTAATCAATGCAATTGTCATACATTGTGCATGACAATTCGGACAATGGTCAAACTCTACATATGATGACGAGAGTGTATCACTACAAACCGTAATCATATCATGTTACTTGTATTTAGGGTTATCGCTCGATGAAAAACCCTAAAATAGTTATGGACAAGGATGCAAGTTCAATTAATTGGCTACTTAACTAAACGAACACCTAAATCGTATCATAATACATCAATCATGTGATTATTTAAAACAGTAGAGATTTGAACGATAATCAAGAGAGAAAACTAATGCATTAATCAAGCACAAGTTGCAGATATAGGACTACATCCTTAACCAATAATGAAGAAATTAGCTACTCATAGCTATGGAGTTCATCAAAAATATATTAATTGAATAAAAGAAGATGAACATAAGCAAATCCTAGTAGAATAGCCGCCCTCTCCTTAGCTCCCAGTAGAATACATCTTCAAAGTTATAGAAGTCTTTCCTTTTGTAGATCCTCTTGTTCCAAAAGTAGGTCCAAGTCTTCAAAGTCCATCAGATAAAAATCCACCAAGCCCATATGTGAGAAAAACCCATGTAGAAATCTTCCCAAAAATATGTCGCCGGAAACTGGATCCATCGCCGGAAGTTGGCCGGAAAATTGTCCAGAGAAGTATCTCAGGTGACCGGCAAAGTCCACCCGATCACCGGTCAAATCTCAGGTCAACTTAGTTAACTCGGGTCAAACACCGAGTCGAACCGAGTCAGCTGAGTCAAGTCAGAGTCAGCTATTCAGGTAAGCTAACTAGGCTGACTTATCTGACTTGCCATGGCTTAAGCCATTTTGCACAGGCAATACTCAATGTTGCCCCATCATTGCACTTCACTGCTTCAAAGCCAACTATGATGGCTTCTCATTACTAAGCTGCAGCCATTCCATTACC
The DNA here is from genome assembly GCF_003573695.1 of Papaver somniferum. NCBI lineage: Eukaryota > Viridiplantae > Streptophyta > Magnoliopsida > Ranunculales > Papaveraceae > Papaver > Papaver somniferum. The sequence goes on along the minus strand of NC_039368.1, from coordinate 130,676,415 downwards.
ACCTGACCATGTAGCAACTCAAATAAAACCAGTTCCATTCATTTGCATCTCTGTAATCTCATCTGCATACACCATCAGTCTCTTAACTCCAGCTGCTGCTTGTACTCATATTCAGTACCTGAAGCACACCTGCGACCGCTCATACATTCAGCTTCATTGTCTTTCCCAGCCATTGCATCACTGCATTCTTGAACCGCTTCTGTCACTCATCACCATTACCAGCTGGTCCACTGCAAATCTCAGTATCACCTTATGCTACACCATCTCAGTTGCCTCACTCTATCCACATCCAAGCTGTAGCATTTCAGTCACCACCAAATCCATCCTCTTGACAGAACCTTGCCTGCAATTTCAACTTGGGCACAACATCAACTCCAACTGCAGAACAGAATGACCACCTGCAATCTCTTGTCACAGATAAGACCATCTGCATTCCATCCTTGCCTTATTACAGTTCCATTCCAAGACCTAATCCATCGATCTAACCCTCATTTCAGCTGGTTTCTTTGCTCCTGCAACAGCTGCTCCGATAACTGCTCAATTCTTGGTTAATAACCAACAATCCAACAACACCCATAACTGCTACAAATCAATTCCAACACACCCACTGCACAACATCTGAAGTACCTGTAACACCATCAATGCCAGCTGCAATTACTTGAACTGCACTTCAAGCATCACCACCATTTTCATTTTAATTCAGTTGCCACCTGCAACACAACATTCACCTGCAACTGCAAATCCTTTCCCTGTATTGCCATCTCTTGCCATTGTGTACATTTGTTCACTAACTCCTGTTACAACAACCCAGCTCAGTTCAAATCCTTGACTGCAATATCACCTGAACTTCAACTCAATCACCAAAATCACCAGTAACAACTTGAAATTCTCCATTCTCAATCTCATCCACATAACAGCAACATCCAATACCCATCTCCTTCTTTAACTGCTTCAACCCATTACCAACTCCAGCAACATCAGGTTCAAGCACAAACACATGCCATCACCTGAACCTTCAGTTCCTTAACAGCTTCACAAACCAATTCCTCCATCTGGGCTTCCAAATCTTCATCTCCATGAAACCCTAGGTATCAACAACAACAACTCATAATCCTGGTCATTGTGTTGCTCAGCTCAAACCCTTCAGCTCAGAGTCTTCTCTGTCTTGATTCTAGGGTAACAGATCCCAAATTTCTCACCATCTTCAGATGCTTTATCACTCGACCCCTACAGATCCACCATCTTCTTAATCTTCATCTCAATCACTAACAGACACTGGGTTCAGCTCAAATCCAGTAAAACCTATCTTTGATTCCATGAATTTATTCTCTGAGTTTTATACAACCTCAGATTCTTGAGATTAAACACATACCCACGTTTAATCAACCCTTGAACCAATCATTAACATCACCAAAATTCTTAGATCGATCATCTTCAGAAAAACCCTAACTTCTCTTAACTGGAATCTCAGATCTCCCATCTGTTCTTCATCAGTTCATCTTCTCTGAGATCTCCTCCAACACTGATGTCAACAACAACCAAATGCTTATGTGAACAACCATCGTCGATCTCTGGTTCTTCTTCATTTTCTCAATTTTTCTTTGAGTAATAGCGGTGCCGCCATTGTTCGTACCAAGAAAAGAAAAACAAGAAATTATTTCTGCTCTAATTTTTAGGTTTTGTGTAGTAATAGGAATTACTCAAAGCACCCAGAATGGATAAGGGACGCCATCTGATATTTGGCCTGCCAGCTGTGAATAACTGACAGCCTAATTCTTAGTTCAACTGTCAGTTCCGAGGAACTGGCAGTTCATTCTTCACCTCCTTCTTGTGCACCTTAGCCCACTCCCAGTATAGCTCGCTTGTGAATTGATGTGTTTGCCTTTACGCTCCACATGGACGCTTTCTCCTTCTTTCGAGTTCCTCCGCCAACAACAACCATCTTTTATTTCTCAAATTCACTTCTTCTATTCAATATCTCTTCATCACTAAAGCTGTCATGCTTTTCAGAAAGAATTTGCATCACTAAAGACGACATGCTTTTCAGATAGAGATGAAGAAATAAAAATAAATAATGAGAAGTAATTTCGCCACCAACAGCAATTGCACATGAGATGAGACTTTTGCGCTATTTTTTCTTCTTTTGTTCCAAATGACTTCAAAGTACCTAAATACTCAAAAACAAACATAAGATACATAATTTACAAGAAAACTTAGCAAAGAAAGCATAAACAATAGATAAATATTAAGGTGTTTTAGACACCTATCAACTCAGTAACCGATTCAATTCCCGATTTACAGACTTTCTCTTTCTTCACCCCTAATCTAACACAGTCTTTAACTTTGTGTTCATTTAACTATTTTGACAACTGAGTATGAGTTTGACATAAAATTGTTGCATTTTCATTTTGTCCCTTTTGTGCAATCACAAATGTCATTTTTAGATAATTTTTTGGTGCGAAAAAACATTTTACTGAAGTTTATATTTAAGTTATAAGTGTTGTGTTAGGGTCTAGTTTCCAACTTCCAACCTCCAAATATCAAAGAGGAATATAAATGTTTGAATAATAACTAATAAGTTGGTATTTAGATTCAAAGTAGTAAATTATTGAGAAATTGGAGTGGATGTCGTAAAAACAACATAAGTTATTAATAACCTAGGCATAGTATGGACTATTGCTATAGCTGAGGAAAGAAAGTTTCTTTGGGAGGATTTTTTTTTTGGTAAACACTATAAAAAGTGGTATTTTATGGATCTCGATTCAGTGTATAAAAATTTGGTAAGAAGTTGGATAATTTAAGTTTGATATAAAATATATAGTTATAAACATAAAATTCTCCTCCCATAAAATTTTTTTCCCTCCATATACCAATATGGTTCAAAATATATATAAATTTCAGAGGCAAATGTGTATGAGGATTAACAATTCGAAACCAAGTACGAAAGATTAGTTACTTCAACGTTTGATCTTTGGGATATTTTTCAAATAGCATTCAATTCAATTGCAATCACTTTATCATCTTTGTAATGTTAATTTAAACTTTTCAACCATATATTTTATCTGGACGGCTATGTTCTTCTTTTCCTGATACTTTTACTTGGTGATTCTTTTTTTTAAAGCAAAGGAGTACATACTTTGATATTTCTGCAAGTACAAAGTAAAATCAACAATGCCTATAAATGAATGATGTAACATCATAGCAAGTTTACGTGGATTACGAGAAATTATTATTCAAAGCTAGCAAATCAGTGAGACGTCGAAAAAATAATGAGACATCAATTGGAATCTGGAAAAACACGTAATATGCGTCAAAGTGTAAGACAAACAAACTTATTGAAAAACTGCATCTAGAGGTTGAAGAATCAAACACGTCTCATGAGTGGGTATTACTCGGTACAAGTCTCAGGAATAGTTTAACCCTTTTTTTCTAGTCCCATGTTCTGCCAAAGAGTTATTTAGCGCAATGGTAAACGACCTAGCATGCATCAATACTCATTGTCACTTCACTTCCGCTAGCTAACTGGTATTATCTCAGGTTTTGACTTCTAAATTTTGTGGAGAGTATTACACTCTAAATTCTATCATTCAGACTTGTAATAGATACAATACAATTGAACTTCAAATAAAAATATTATCGGCCATGAAGTATGAATTTATCTTATATGTACTTTCAGTATGCGTTGACAATCATACCATTTTACTTTTCTTCCACTAGTATGACATTGTGTTTCTTTTCATTTTTGTCTCATATATTCATGCTTAATTTAATATACCACAAATCCAGTCCAAAGTTCATGAATTTGCACATTATGTTCATTTGTCTACTTTCCTTTATGCAATCAGAAAAGCGTCAATTTTCATGTCATTTTAATGTGTGAATAATACTTGGTAGAATTTACTATTTAATTGTTGCTTTAGGCTCTAGCCTCGCGATGAAGAAATAAAATTATTAAACCAAACAAAGGTCGTTATTCAATGGAGTAATATTAATGAGACGTCGGAGGAAATTGAAGTAGAATTAAGAAAAACCACCGATTGGCATGAAAGTGTAAGCTAATTGGACTTGTCAGAAAACTGCTTGCGGAGATTGTCTGACCAAAATCTAGTCATATTTGTGGTATTATACATTACACACTGATCTGAAAGAATTGAACCATTGCATATGAAATATGCATTGCCGCTTTCACTAGTGCTAACCGATTCAAGTTCAGATTTCATGGAAATGAGTAGAGGATTCATAAAGACAATCATGTAGAGTCCCTGTTTCCTTCATGAATGAGCACGTTATATTTTGTTTTCTAAGTTTCTTTTGTGCAATTACAAACATGTCATTTTCGCATGTAAATAACATTCACTAAAGTTTACCACTTAAAGTGTTACTCTAGGCTCTAGCCTCCCATGAAAAACTAAGATACAAATTAAAATTAAACAAAAAATGATATTTAAAGGAGTGAAATTAATGATAAAGTGGAGGAAATTAAATTAGAATTAGGAAAAATGATTAAGCGACACTTAAGTGAAATGCACTTAAGCGACACTTGTTCGGTACATGTTTTTTATAAGAATTTAGGCATATGGTGCAATGAGTAAGGGAGACTAACAGGATTCGAGTTAAGTTTTTATCTCGATTTTAACTAATATTATCTAACTCTAAGGTAATTAATTAGTTGATAATCTTTTAGACTTCATTCCAAAATCCTTTCACTCGATTGGTTTTGATTCAAATAATATAATTATATTATAATACTAGTTGGACCTTACATCCTTCATCATACATTGTGTAATGTAGTACAACAGGTTGCACACACAATGCTTATGGAACTGTACGTTCATTTTTTTTCATTTGATGGTTTATAAGAGAATTTCGAGAGGTCTCTTTTTTGATCTGCAAAAGTGAATTTAATTAAAAGCACACGGGTCGTGTCAAAGCAATTGCAACAGAAGGCTAACAAATATCGGAAGAAAAACCAAACAAATAAAGAAAATACAATAGATATGGAAGTTGGTATGTTTCTTAAATTTTTTGCTCGCTAAACTAATTTGGTAAGAAACTCATTCGAAAGTTTATGAGTTTGCACATAAAATTGTTGCATTTGCATTTGTTTCTTTTGTGTAATCACAAATATCATTTTTCATGTAATTTTTGTGTGCGAACAACATTTTATTGAAGTTTAGTATTTAAGTTGTAAGTGCTGCATTAAGATCTAGTTTCCAACTTATAACCTCCAAAGGTCAAAGAGGATCAAATAAAAAACGGACAAAAGTTGGTATTTAGATTCAAAGCAATAAATTTTTGAGAAATTAGAGGAAATTGAAGAAGATGTGGTAAAAATAACCTAAGTTACTGATATTCTAGGCACAATATGGACTATTGCAATAACGAGGAAAAAAAGTTTACTTGGGAGGTTTTTTTCTTGATAAAAACTTTAGAAAGTGGTATTTTATAGATCTCAATTCAGTGTATAAAAATGTGATCAGAAATTGGATTAGTTAAGTTTGACATAATATAGTTGTGTTTATAACCATTTATAAATTACTTCAATGTTTGATCTTTGGTGTATTTTTCTAATAACATTCAATTCAATAGCAATCAGTTTATTTTCTCTGTAATGTTAATTTAAACTTTTCACTTTGTGATTCTTCTTTTTAATGCAGAGGAATACATACTCTAATGTTTTTACAGTACAAAGTAAAATCAACAATGCATATAAATGAATGATGTAAGATCATAGCAAGTTTATGTGGATTACGAGAAATTAGTATTCAAAGCTAGTAAATCAATGAGACATCGATCAGAGGAATTCTTTCGTTGCTAATAATTTTCGTTGATAAATGGTATAACGAGTTACCAGAGTGATGTCATACCAGTTTGGGAACAAGAAGTAGTAATCAGTCTCCATAATCAGAAGCAAATCTAAATTTTTTTACTTATTTTTTAAAAGCAATTGTAAAATTTCCTCTCGGCTAAACTTTTGGCTTCTCGACTTGTGATTAGATTAGCAAAATCAATTGCTAAAAATCACAAGGGTTTAACTGTGGAAGAAATTGATGAAAATCCTACTTAAATGTTGTTTGCGTTCTTGTTTTAATTCGCAAGTAACAATGGTGGTTTAGTTTCTAAGATTTGTAAGTCTTTGTTGGTTTTAGCTTATGCTTGGAATTTTTCTTTTTGGTTAAGGTTGTTTTCCCCTCTTTTTGGTATATTCGCTCGTGCACAACTTGTGTACTTTTTAATGCAATTCCATTTGAACGATCAAAAAAAAAATGGTAAGAAAACAATTAGTAAAAAAAATCAACTGTGAGGTTGATGATAATGTAAGCTTGAGATACCGTTGCATTTTCAATATCAATCAATCAAGTGATAAATAAAATATGAGGTCGATAGGTGAGCTAGTGGTATGCACATGACACATTGCACAAAATGATTGCAGGGAGCGGTATCATGGGAAAATACCTTATCTACCAAAATACAACATGTACGTGTCTATCAGCCATCACATACGACTACCATTCAACTAGACTGTGTGAATGAGAAAGACTAAAAGATTCACGCACATGGTGGCAGGACATTAACCGGTAAAATACAGATTCTTCTGTCCCTTCCAAAATGTTCGAAATTACACCTCAACTCTTCTGATCTTTAGGGTAAATAAAGAATAACCAATACACCAAGAGATACGATAAACACTTAATCAATCACACAAAACACGAATTTACGTGGAAAACTCCAAATCGTGTAAAAACCACGGACAAGAACATAATCTATTCAATTAATCACAAGGATGATTACAAAGAAGACTCTCACAGCTCTCACCTTATTCGCAGAACAAGAAATTCACAAAGAGACCGAAAACTAGCTTTAGTTATCCCACTCTTAAGAACTCTTCACAACTGCGTATTAAACACTCCTAAAGTCACCTATTTATAGTGGACACCTCTTATTCTCCAAGTAATCTGTTTCCTAATCTAAATTGGGAAACCATCCTCAACTAGAAATGTCTAACCTAATTAGATAATACATCCTCCATAAAAAATCCATACTAAAACAGGAAGCTACCATAAATAAGACTTATAGAATTTGCTAAATCTACATAACTTCTACCACAAAATTTTACGAGCTTTTGGAAAAATCTATTTTCAGGCTCCAATATGGAGTAGAAAGAAAATGAGTCAACTCAACATTTATGCTCTCTCTCGAACTTTGAGAGTCTGGTCTAAAGTTCTGAACCCGGATCTTACATTATTCTTGGGAGATGTTGTTGCATTAGTTAACTATCAATCTAGTTGCGTTAATCAAAAAAATCTTTACTAGTTTGTTATACTCTACAACGCATCTATTATAATGATACTAGAGGGAGGGGGGATTCTCATTCAAAAGAGGTCAACCAAATGTGACCACCACCATTACCGTTAATTTGTTTTCCGAAGGAAGGTTTGTGACTTCAATCTCGTAAACACCACCACATGTTATCAGAGAAAGGATTCTTTTTTGTAAACTAGATTGTAACTGAAAATGCCCGGAAAGCATCGGTGTTTTCGAAGTAGAAATAGTGTTTTGCATTACCTAAATACTCGAATCATATTTGAGTAATAAATTTGTCGAGCTGAATACGAATCATTAGGACCATACCTTTGCGACCTAGCATGGAAGACAGACCAAGTGGCGCTTAACACTCTTGTGATTCCAACACAAATATGAGATATGCATATAGAAATAATGTTGTTTTAGAGGACAAACAAAACAAGAAGATAATGGCCACGATCTTCAACTGCTACTACCCATAAAGACTGTTCTTTGAGAACATCAAGACAAACAATTGTTGCATGTTTCTTTTTGTATATTTAGATTTTCTCATTTTTATCCATCTCGTCGTCTCTTGCATTTTGCAAAGGATATCTGTCTCTTTTTGCAATCGTCACTAATGAAAACATAAATCAAATCTTTTCTTCGATTCACTTTATTTCTATGAGCTACCAGCCTACCACAGAAAATAAACATTAGTAGAATTGCATATTCGCAGCTGACATGATCATGATCATGATCTCTGATTTTCTTTTCGAAATAAGTAACGAGAAACAAAAACATATATAGCCACCTAGATACCTACCCGTGGGTGAATTTGGTTGTTTGCTGTGAAAGCCAACTACACCATTAACACATAGTTTTTTATAGCCAACTTAACGCCACGTCTCAAAAATGATATCTATGTTGGTGTAGAAAATATTGTCCTATAATTCATTAAGAACAGTGTGAAACGGGTAAGCATATTATTCCTTTGCAATTGCAAAGAGTCGCTTCTTGTTTTGTGATTTTTCATAATAAGATAATACTCCAACCACAGTCACGACTAAATTTGGAGACTATACCAAAATTTGATCCGAAAGTGTAGCGCAGTGGGACGGACCATAAGTATATTTATTCTGGAAAACTAAAGTTTGAGACTAAATGTAGTCGTCAACCCAGACTAAATCAACATATAGTGCGGTGTAAGTATTAAGAGCGTGTGTGTTTAGTCGAGAGTATAGTGACTGTTTCGTTTTGGGCGTGAGTATAATTAACGTACGAGAGTGGAGCGGAGATAAAATAAGTGTCTGAATGAGGCGTGCTTATAAAATCCGCTGGGAAAAATATATACAATACATTGTGAGGCGCTAATACAATGTTCGCCTGGTGTGGAGCGATGTTTTAATGTTCGCCTGGTGTAAATCACACCTCACTACATGAAGCTAATAAATCCGCCCCTCAACAGGCGTGTTTTCTATCTCGGTGTCGCATTTGGCGTGGGTAATAAATACGCCTCACATTAAGTGACCACAATACCTGCGTCCCATTCATACGGATACAATACATACGCCTCACCGTCAAGCGCCCATAATATGTGTGTCCAGCTTCAAGCGTTGTTATAAGGTCCGCCAGACTAAATTTTAGTCGTTTGCCATTGCGGTTCACCTCAAAAAAAAACCATTCTTTCTTTTTAGCTTTTAGTATGACATTTGGTCTTTAGTCCCCCTCATGACTATGGTTGCTCATAGTAGTATGAATTTCGGCACTTACGTGATTGATGTTGATCAATGCAAGAGGGCCCAAATGAGGTTGTTTGGGATCAAAAGAGAAGAGAAACTCGAATCTAAAATGATCACGTCTCGATTAGTAAAAGATAAACTCGTACTTACAAATTCAAAATTCCTAAACACAAAACTTAAACTTGGAAGAAGAAGTAGAATTGTCGTTGAAAGTTATAACATACAGACATTATCTTCTTCTGAATTCCTCCTTCTATCTCAAGTTCTTTTGAACCGACTTTTAAATCAGTGATAGGTGCTTTTTGTCTAGCTATAACCTACTCCGTTCGTCCCTAATTAGATGACCTAGTTGTAGTTTGCACAATTTTTAAGAAAAGGATGTTAATAAAACTTAGAAATGATTTATCTCTTAAACTATATCACGGTTTTCCGTAAACTTTATACCGTTGAAAAACATTTTAAAACACCTACGTAACGAATATAAACATAACTATCAAATTATACATATTTTCTTATAGTAACAAAAATAGTTCATCTATTTATGAGACAAAACTTAAAACCAAGTAGGTCATCTAATTAGGGACGGTGGGAATATATTCATAAAGACAACCTGCTTCTTAAATTCAATTGTTTTCCCTCTCAACATGTTTTGGGCAAACACTGTAGTTGATATTTTTCTTCCATTTTTTTTTGCACTACTCTTTCATTTTTATCAAAACGGAGGCAGTATGTGTGATACAGCAAATACTAGGTGTTGAAGCTCACGATCTAAAGACCAGTACAAACGGCTGAAAACACTAAGTTGACGACCCATAAAATTTAGTAACCATTTCTAGCAGTCCTGTGGATATAGAGGGAGGTGATGCCTCCATGGGTCAAAGAAGGACTCATTTAAACTCCAAAATTTTCATAATATCTGAAAGGAAAATCTTATGGAGGGTCCGAATGTCGTAGTAAGATCTTCGGTTGGTACAGACTGCACGTGTAAGTGTTGAATCTAATCGTACGTACTTGGATTATCAGCCATGCAAGCACGCTTTAGCGATGTGTGGCTTAAGTTGGTTTTAATAATCAAATATATCTACCTCTACTTACCTAATTAATATTCCCAAGTACATATGTTTCTCGGGTTACGTATGTTGTTATTTATTGTTCCCGTATTACCATGGTACAGTTAGATAACATATGATTTCATACAGACCCTGAAATTAGTATGAAACCCGAGAAACCGGCGGCGGCTATCAGAAGTGGGAAACGAACAGAAACACTGCCGTGGCCGTAACATTACCGGAGACTATCCGTTAATCACGGTGGTTGTCTACTTTTTGGTATTTGTCTTGTCTCGTAAAAAAAAGATAATGAAAGAAAAAGAAAAAGCTTTTTTCAAGAAATGGTAAACTACCAACTACTCCTCTTTTTTCGCAGAAGGCCGTTTTCCGTTAATTACGGTTATCATTTAAATAACCTGGGCCCACTGACGCGAGTTTCCGCCGTTTGATAAATTCAGACAGTTGTGGACGTGGCGAATAGACCTAAAACGTGATTAAAATTACGAAAATGTTTTTGTTTTCTGCCGGAATTTTAACTTTTTTACTTGCCGTATTGTCGGTGAGAGGTTTAATTAAATTAAAGACAAAATGATGAGTTTGTGCGGTTTGTTTGGTATCCGAATCCATTATAATTTGGATTCAAATGAAATGAAAAAAATATATTTAGCAGACAAAGAAAAAAATTTAAAGAAAATTTACATTCCAAATGAAGACAGTGAAACATACATTCCAAATATAACAGGGAGATAAAAATTTAAAGAAAATTGGGCTTTCATGGTCTTTCGCCATAATGTGCTATTTAGTTAGTTGGCCGGAATCCAAGCCTGTGATTGAGTATGGTGGTGCGCTTTGAATATGGCCATTGTTTTCTCACAATATTAAATAATGAAGAACGTACTTTTGGAGGAGATATAAAGTCAAATAAAACACCAAGTAGAAGTAGGAGCAAATCAAGGGAAATGGTGGCTGATCAAAGCTGATTGGTTTCTGATGAGAAGATGGAATTAAGGATTCAGCGCTGAAACCGGAGAGCTAATGCCGGAACATTACTTTCTTACATCCCCTTCATCATGCATTACGTAATGTATACAAGTTGCAAAACCATACCAATACAACAAAGAACATATGTACTTTTCATGCACGGCTCGCGGATAGTGCCATTTTGCTTCTCTTATACTAGCATAACGTTTTGTGTCTTTCATTTTGGTTTCATGTTAATGCTTAACTTAATCGGCCACAAATCCGTTCCGAGGTTCATGAATTCCCCCGTTATGTTGTGGTATGCGTTTCTTTTGTGTGATCACAAAAGTGTCATTTTTCATCCCATTTTCGTGTGTGAATAACATTTAGTAAAATTTACTATTTAAGTGTATCTTTGGGCTCTAGCCTCACGATGAAAAAGAAAATTAAGAGAAATAAAAAAAAAATGAAGTTAAGAGTAAAACCAAATAAAGGAGGGTATTCAACGGGGTAATACCAATGAGACGTAGGAGGAAATTAAAATGGAATCAAAAGAAACCATTAATCGGCATCAAAGAGTATGATAATTTGACATGTCAGAAAACTGATTGCCAAGTTTGTCGGATTAAAATCTAGTCTTATGAGTTGTATTATACAGTATAGGGATCCGAAAACATTGAGCCATTCTTTGCCATGGGTAGATGGAATATGCATTGCCAGTTTTACCATGCTGACTGATCTTAGTTTCAGACTCATGGAAAGGAGTAGCGGATTCATATAAACCATCATGTAGAGTCTCAATTTTAAAATGTGTCCAAAATTGGATTCGTATTGAGTCGTTCAACTATATAATAGAAACAATACAATTCAACAGCGAAACAAAAATAAAAGCTCTGGCTAGTTTGGGGCTACGGCTACGAGATAAAAAAAAATATTTATAAGTAAAATGGATAACCCCTTATCCAACTATTTTACTACATGACAAAACTATCCCTGATCAATTAAGGCTAATTTTGATGATTAAAGATCATTTAATCAAGTTAATCCTGAAATTAACTGCCATTAATTCATCATCAAAACTTGTTTTTAAAAAAAAAAAAAAAATCGATCCAGAATTGGTTGATGTTAGTGCAGTTATAAACCGATTCTGGGTTGAGTTTTTTCGAATGACGAAGTAAACCCAGAATCGAGTTTTTTTAATATTCACATAAACCGATTATTGGATTCGGTATTTATGGATGTCCACATAATCCGATTATACTTTACTTTCTGAAACAAAATATTCATTACATAGTTTAGGAAATTAGCGCATTTCATATTTAGGACAATTTAATATGAGAATTCTAGAATTTGATACATCGGTACAACGTCGTATATTCTTTTTGGTGAATGAACTTTATAATAGAAACACTACAACTCAATTGGGAGGGAAAAGTAAAAAAAAACAAGTAAAAAATTTATGGGCCGTGAATTACGATTTTATGTTGTACACTTATTACTTTTACATTTACTCCTCTAATAATCGGCTTTTTTTAATTGGTTTCACCTATTCACCACCTATACTTTTCCTAAATGTCACCCATGGTAAAAAAAAGCTAGCAGTTTGTAACCTTGCCAAATGTGAGTATCTAACACCCACTTGAAAACTGGAGTATTTTAGTATTTTTCCTTCTATGATTAATCACCACTAAAACCCTAGACACACTGATGCCGCCATATCCCACCACCATCACCTAAGGTCGATTGATTCAATCTCAATCGGAATGTTATCTTTTCCAGTAGAAAACCGACATTTCTATGATGTGGTGACTTAACTTGGATCCAATGTTTAACTTTACCAACAATCTGATCAGTAAACATTAGTGTACAGACTTAACTTGGATCCAATTTTTAAATCACCGATCAGTAAACATTAGTTTCTTATGATAATTAATTCACCTATACATTACAGACTTTAAAGTTTCCTCCAAGTAATAATCAAAACGTGGAGGTGATGAATTGAGCATCGTGGTACTTCAATCACATATACAGGTGATTGCAAATTAAGTAACCGATACTATTAGTCACGAGAACTGATAAACAACCTCATCTGTTTATAGTTGATTAATTATACGAGATGGGTTGGAAGGAATCCAATCCGATTTTTGATTTCAATGGATCAAGAGCTAACAGAGATAAAAGTTAGATCCTTGTTTCCATTTTATTTAGACGGACCAATGGAATTTTTGTTGTGAAGTCCGATTTACTACCATTATTGTGGTGGTGGTGGTGATTCAATAGTCTTGTCACTTGTGAGGCTTCAGGCCGTTCCATAATTACAAAGGAAGAAACAAAAATAAGTTGGGTTATAGTCACCCAGATAAAATATGGTTAATAATCAAAATGAAATTCGGAAAATGGGTTATTTGTCCAAATATTTTTAAATCACGGTTCAAATGGACTAGTAAACAATAGTTTGGATGAAATGGCCAAAAAAAAAAAAATAGTAGGGATGAAACTGGTTTCATCCTAACTTAAATTTAAAAAATAGCAAGGATGAAACTGGATACATCCTGTATAAATTAAAAATAAGAAAAAATATTTGAAAATGGGAACGATGAATCTGGTTACATCCTGTCTATTTTTACATTTTTGTCCATTTAAACAGTATCAAAATCTAACTGTTCATTTCACCCAGGAATTGTTTATATTGGTCTTTTTAACCAAATTTGTAAATGAAATTGTAGGGTGGGTGGTATTTAGGAGAAACATAGGTGGTAAATAGGTAAAAAAAAAATTCCTTTGTTTTTTCTGTTCTTTTTCCCGTCACTCCTATACTTTCATGCTTATGACTTAATGAACAACACAACAATTCCAAAGTTCATAAATGAGCACGTTATATTTTTTTGTCTAAGTTTCTTTTGTGCAATCACAAAACTGTCATTTTTCAAGTTATTTTCATGTGTGAATAACATTTATTAAAATTTAATTAACACTTAACTGTTGTTCCGGGCTAACGAAGAAGATACAAATTAAAGCTATACAAAAAATGGTAATCAGAGGGGCGAAACTAATGAGAAATTGGAGGAGATTGAACTGGAATTAGAGAAAACGACTGACCAACACCAAAATGCAATGCATTTCAGTCTGTTGGGAGACTACCGGCGACATTAGATAAATGAAAGTCGGGTCTCATTTGTGGTATTGTTCAATACATGTTTTTGAAAGAATTTAGCCATATGGACTGCAATGGGTAAAGGTGTCTAGTATGACTTGAATTTTTATCACGATTTTATCTAATATTATCTAACTGTATGGCGATTAGTTGATAATTTTTTAAGCTTTACTCCAAAATCTCTTCACTCCATTGGTTTTGATTGTAATAATATAATTGAATCGCAAAAAAAAAAATCTTCAAGTTTTTTTATTCAATGTCCAGAAATCCCGCATTTATGCTACATGCAAACAGGTTCCAGCGAGAAGGTTTAAGTTAAATGGGTCTTGTTAACTTGTATACCCGTATACATGTTAAGGTTTCCTAAAAAAACTATTTTTTTCATTGGAAACAAGATTTGTTTGTTTTATTGCATTGAAAACAGTGATTCTTTGCATTTGAAAAAAGATTTGTTGTTTTTCATGCAAGAAAAACCAATTTCTAGTAGAATAAGACAAAAAAACACAATTTCCAATGAAATAAAATATTTCTTTATTAAATCTTAACATGTATACGGGTATACAAGTTAACAAAGGCCAAGCTAAATTATTTGCAGTATGATTAAGAACCCCGAATTTATGATCAAAATCAATTTTCTGATTGTCAAAAGAAGAAATTAATCATCAAAACAGCTGCTATCTAGCTTGATTAGGTTTAAAATACAAATTAAACCCCCCATTATTCCCCATCTTAATTCTCTTCAATATCTTTGTAGTTCCAATAACTCTCGTTCATAATAAATTCCAATAATCTCAATCAAAAATCAATTCACGTCCATGTGAAGAAAGATTGTTTATATCTAACATTTGGGCTGTCTATATTAATTGCATCTCTCATTTCACCCCGGACACGTGGGGCAACTATCAAAGCCCCCTTCATTTGCTAAAATTTGAAAAATTAAATAATAAAAATTAAATTTCAAAATAAATAATGTGATATTTTTGTGTAAGAACCAGAACACGAGTGAATGTGTAAGTGACGGTGTGAGCACGCAAGGAAGCTGCACACAAGGTCTGTCTTAGAAATCCCTGGGCCTAACTAATCTCGAAAACCGGTTTACAAGGTTAGGATTGTCCATGACTTATTAAGCATGGATCCTAGGTTGTCCTAGGCGATGTGATACTATTTAATACCCCCCTCAACGACTAGGGCTACACTGAACTGATGGGTATGACAGCCGCTGACTGGGTTACACTGACGGGTATGATAAGAAAGCCGTTGACTGGGCTACACTGATGGGTGATACGGAAACCACGGACACACGGATGGACATGGGTGGTTGAGAGGGGCCTGGCTCTGATACCATGTTAGAAATCCCCGGACCTAACTAACCTCGAAAACCGGCTTGCAAGGTTAGGGTTGCCCATGACTTATTAAACATGGATCCTAGATTTCCCTAGGCGATGTGGTACTATTTACCGGTCTGAACAGAGAATTTAAGAGGAGACATTGATGGTCATATTATTTGATTATAGGGTTGCCCATGACTTATTAAACATGGATCCTAGATTGCCCTAGGCGATGTGGTACTATTTACCGGTCTGAACAGAGAATTTAAGAGGAGACATTGATGGTCATATTATTTGATTACCAGCTATGCTGTAAAAATGGTCGCATTATCAAGCCTCGACTCTTAATGGAAATTTCTGAGAAATTTCTTAGCATTCCTATGAAACGTTTTGATTGCACAAAACGTTTCTTTTGTGCAATCAAAGAAATGATATTTCTTTATATGGGGTAAATTACATTTACTCAAGTTTACTTATTGTAATTTTTATGGGCACTATATTTTAGGGTCGTGCAACTTGCATATTTGCATATGACATGAACATGGTCTCTCATTTTATTCACAAAACAAGTAATGAGAAACAAAAATTTCAATAACCGCCTAGCTACCTATCAGTGGGCGAATTTGGTTGTTAGCTGTGAAAGCCAAATTACGTCACTAAAACGTAGCTTTTATAGCCAACTTGACGCAATATTTTAAAAAGATGACTTGGGTGGAAAATAAGTCATACAGTTCATTAAAAATAATGTGAATAAAGCATAGTATCCTTTGCGATCGCATAGAGTCGAATCTTGTTTTGTAATTTTCCATTCATATATAAGATCACACTCCATAAAGTGCAATAAACTTTAGCCAAAAATAAATAAATAAATAATAGTATGAATTTTGGCAGTGATTGATGTTGATGCATGCATAAATTTACTCCGATTGATCAATGCAAGAGGGCCCAAATGAAGGTCGTGGGATGAAAAGGCCGAAAAACTCTAATATAAACCATAATTACGTCTTGATTAGTGCAAAAGATAAGATAAATTCGTACTTACAAACTCAAAATTCCTAAACACAAAACTTAAAGAAAAAGAAGTAAAATTGTCGTTGAAAGTTATAGCAGACATACATTATCTTTATCTTCTTTTAAATTATTTCTTCTTCTATCTCAAGTTCTTTGAGAATCGACTATTCAATTAGTGATTGCTGCTTTTTGTCTAGCTATAATCTATAATCGTAAAGGCAGCCTAACTCTTCTGCTTTTTTCTAAGGTGATACCAGTCTTGCAATGCTTGCATGGGTGGTCAAAGAGGGTGGTCAAAGAGGGATACCAGTCTTGCAATGCTTCCATGGGTGGTCAAAGAGGGACTCGTTTTAAACTTCAAATCTTGATAGTATCTGAAAGGAAAATCTTATGGAGGGTCCTAATGTCGAAGTAAGATCTTCGGTTGGTACCGACTGCACGTGTAAATGTCGAATCTAATCGTACGTAACTTAGCCATGCAAACACACTTTAGTGATGTGTGACTTAAGTTGGTTTTAATTATGAAATCTACCTTTACTTACCTAATTAATATTCCCAAGTACAAAAATTCAGTTCATTATGCAGTTGGCGTCGAAGACCTTCTCCAACAATGGTTCCAAAATCATACCGGTGGTAAATATCGTCCTTCCGACCAACTAAGACTTCATACTGCACAAGTTACAATTTTATGGTTTCACATTGTCCCGAAAAAACGGCGGCGGCTCTCAGAAGTGGGAAACGGAAAGAAACACTGCCGTGGCCGTAAAAGCACCGGAGACTATCCGTTAATCACGGTGCTTTGTCTACTTTTGACGTACGCTAATAATTTCTTTTCCTTTTCATTTTTCTTAAAATTTTAAAGAACGAAAAAGAAAAAGATTTGTTTTTTAATACTAACTGCTATTTCTTTTCCTTTTTCCGCACAAGGCCGTTTTCCGTTAATTACGGTTATTATTTTTATTGAATTTAAGTGTTTGACGTGGGTCGCACTCTAATCTTTTTCGAGACACGAGTTTCTGCCGTTGGATTATTGCAGCACGGATGAACGTTTAAGATTTGGTTTGTTCTGGACTTGGCGAATAGCTCTTCTTCTAAAAATTACGAAAATGTTTTTCCGTCTCGTGCCGGAATTTTGAACTTTTATAATTGCCGTATTGTCGGTGAGAAGAGGTTTAATTTAAGTTAATAAAAAGGACAAACTGATGAGTTTGGTCACTTTGGTGCGGTTTGTCGGGTATCCAAAACCATTAAAACTAGAAAAAAAAAATATTTAGCAAATTAAGCAGCCAAGCAAAGACCATTAAACATTTATTCGAACACAACAGGAATAAAAATTTAAGAAAATTGTTTTCCTAGCTAGCTAGTAAAGAAGAACAAGACAAGCATTTAAACTCGGAAGATAATCAAAATTGATCAACATGGACATTTTTCAAAGCTGATATTGCTTGTTGTTAATAGGAATCCACTGAGCTACCCATAATGTGCTATTTAGTTAGCCAGACTCCAGGCCTGTGATTGAGTGTGGTGCGCTTTGAATATAATAGCTACTGTTTTTCTCACAATATAAATATTGAAGAACGTACGTTTGGTGATATAAAGTCAAATAAAAAGAGAAAACAACAAGTAGGAGGCTGCAGCAACTCAAGGGAAATGGTGGCTGACCAAAGCTGATTGGCTTCGTGATGAGAAGATGGAATTAAGGATTCAGCGTTGAACCCGGAGAGCTAATGCCGGAACATTACTTACCAGCCTTCATCATGCATTACGTAGTAGTACAAGTTGTACACAACCATACCAACTCACGATAAAAATGGAGAAAATGGGTCATTTGTCCAAATATTTTTAAATCACGGTTCAAATGGACGAGTAAAAAATAGTTTGAGTGAAATGGCAAAAAAAAAACCGGTTTCATCCTAGATTAAATTTAAAAAATAGCAAAGATGAAACTGGATACATTCTGTGTAAATTAAAAATAAGAAAAAATATTTGAAAATGGACACGATGAAATTGATTACATCCTGCCTATTTTTAAATTTTTGTCCATTTAAACAGTATCAAAATTTAAGGGCCTGTTTGGTACAGTTTTGAAAAACAGTTTTCAAAAATAGTTTTCCACTGTTTTAAAAACATACCCTTTTTTCCTTGTTTTCATTTTCGAAAAATTGTTTGGTAAACTGTTTTTGAAAACAAGGAAAACCAACTAAATCGGATCAAATGTAAATATTCGTCTAAGAGATAGTGATATTAGCCATGACTCACTTGCAGTCATTCCCCATCTCTTACTTTGTTCTGAAAAGAAGAAAAGAATAAAGAAAAGAAAAAAAGAGAAAACACAGAAAACAATAATTTGTTGTTTTCATTTTTTTGTTTTTAAAAACAGAAAACAGATAGAAAACATTTTCTGAAAATGTCCTTATCAAACGCGTTTTCTCCTGTTTTCTGTTTTCTCTGTTTTTAAAAACAGAAAACTGTTTTTGAAAACTATACCAAACAGGACCTAACTGTCCATTTCATCAAGAAATTGTTGATTTTGCTCTTTTTAACCAATTTTGTGATAAAAATATGAGTATTTATGCATCTCTATATCAATTTCACTTTCCACGAATAAATGTTTTGTGAAATTGTACTTTCATTTGTTGGTTTGTAAGGTAAAGAAAATCTTGAGAGGACTTCTTTTTGATCGGCAATAGTAAATTTAGTTGAAACCGAAAGCTCATGAGTCGTGTGAAGGCAATTACAACTCAATGCATTTGCACAAATGAGAGAGCCATAATGGCCATGCTAAACTAATTCAACAACAAGCTCATTTCAAAAGTTCATGAATTTGCACACAAAATTGTTTGTTTTGTGCAGTCACAAATGTCATTTTTCATGTAATTTTTGTGTGTGAACAACATTTACCGAGGGTTAGTATTTAAGTGGTGCTCTAGGTTCCGAGTTTCAACATACAAAGATCAAAGAAGAAGATAAAAAATAAAACAACACTATAATTAAACATAAGTTGGTATCATGGTCCGTAGCAGTAAATTCTTGTGAAATAGGAGGAAATTGATATGGATGTGATAAAAATAGCAGCAAGTCAAAACCGGCAAATGCCACGCGTCCGTAAATTACGAAAATGCTAGAGAGTGGATTTTGGCCATTAGTTTTGTAGACCTATCATCTTTTTAACCTTGATCTTTTTACTTATTTGTTGGCCATGAGTTGTGAATTTTTGTCCCATCTAATTAAATTCAGGTTTTCTAGCGAGCAAACTTAATTAATTCTTTATCCGATCGGCTACAGTTTTACTGAGCACACGGGAAAATCGATAATGCTAGTCTAGGCTACTTCCTCAAGATGAAAAAAGAAGATAAAGGCTAAAACCAAACAAAAGTATTCGAAAAATAAATTAATGAGACATTGGGGGTAATTGAAATGGGTTTAGGAAAAACGAGTAATCGGCATCAAATCATAAAATAAATAAACCTGTTCGAAAATTGCTACAGAAGGTTGAGAAATCAAACAGAAGCGTCACGAGAGGTGTGATCCACTGCCATTTGACCTATGCTATCTGGTACTATTTCTTGGAAAGGTGTAGCAATTATTCGGTTTTGTAATACAAACAATACAATTAAAAAAAGAATGTTGGCTATGAATTATGGTTTTATTCTGACTTCTCCATTTCAGCATCAATTCGCACATTTATTTTGTTCTCTAAATTCATTTGAGCAATCACAAATGTCATTTTTCATGTCATATTCGTGTGCCAATAACATTTATCGAAGTCTACTACTTAAGTGTTTCCTTAGGCTCTAGCCTCACGATGAAAATTAAAACCAAACGAAATTGGCATGCAAAGAAGTAAATCGATGAGAAATGGGAGGAAATTGAAACGGAATTAAGAAAAACAACTAATTAACCTCAAAATGTATAATAAAGTGGGAAAAAAGGTTGTGAGATTAAAATCCAGTATGATGATATTATTCAGTACATGTTTATGAAAGAATTTGTCAGTTTAGTGCAATGGTCAACAACATAATCCATATTCAAACTTTCCTTAAGATTTTATAATAGCATTCGGCTTGCATCTAATATTCAGAATTACCCTGTTAATATTTATCATTTGAAGAATTTGTCACTCGGTGTTGCAAAAAAGAAAAAAAAAATCTTGTTGCCCATGAATTCCGCGTTTATGTTATATGCAAACAGATTCCAGAACTGAGATTTAAGCTAAATTATGATCAAAATCAATTTTCTGGCTGTCAAAAATTAATCATCAAAATAGCTGCCATCTAGTTTGATTAGGTTTAAAATAGGAATTAAACCCCCCATTGTTCCCCATCTTAATTCTCTTCAATATCTTTGTGTTGTTCTATTTCCAAGAGTGAAACCAATAATAAATTCCAATAATTTCAGTCAAAAATTAATTCACGTCCATGTGAAGAAAGATTGTTTATATCTAACATTTGGGCTGTCTATATTAATTGCATCTCTCATTTCACCCTGGACACGTGGGGCAACTATCAAAGCCCCCTTCATTTGCTAAAATTTGAAAAAATAAATAATAAAAAAATTAAATTTCGAAATAAATAATGTGATATTTTTGTGTAAGAACCAGAACACGAGTGAATGTGTAAGTGACGGTGTGAGCATGCAAGGAAGCTGCACACAAGGTCTGAACAGAGAGAATTTAAGAGGAGACATTGATTTTCATATTATTTGACTACCAGCTATGCTGTAAAAATGGTTGCATTATCAAGCCTCAACTCTTACTGGAAAGTTCTTACCTTGATCATAGCCCCACATTCCACATTGTCCCATAACTCACATCCATGCTGGTTCTGACACTGCATGCAGTTTCTAAGAAAGAATGCAGAATGTTGCACTTTGTCTGGTGGTCCATTGTTTATGAATACATACATAACGCTATCAGTTTAATTGATTTTGAATTTTGCGTAAGCTTTTCTTTAGTCGTGCATCTCCTTTAGAATACTGCTAATTATTTATCCATAAACATGCCTGTAACATCGCCTTAAGATTTTGAGAATCCATTAATCTACATCAGATGTCATGTTCCTCGAGAATTTACGGGTATCCTTTTGTGAATTTCGTAATCTCTTGATAAAAAAGGAAAGGTGTAAAAGAAAGATGCATATTAGGGACGGACCTACCACTGGGCTAAAGGGGGCTAAAGCCCGAGGTGATCTTGCTAGTCCATAAGCCTAATCTCTTTTCTTTTTTTTTTTGCTCGACCAAGCTTCTAGTCCGGGTCTTAAAAGAAAATTTATACCTCCTGAGTCCGTCCCTGATGCATATGCTTACTCACATTCTTCATAAGTTAGCTTGAACACTTTGGACGGATGAAATAAACATCCTTAATGGCCACTCATTTCATTTCTGGATCTAGTTCCCCACCAAGACTCAATGTTAAACGTAGTACAAATCCTTTTCTTTACCTGATGTCCCTTCCTTCTTTAATCAAAAATCCTATTCCTAATCCTTCTTTTATTCACTTTTTCATTCCTCTTAACATGTTTTCTTTAAGATGGACATTGTTTATGTCGTACTTGTAAATGTATCTTGGGATTATTGTTAACTGTAATTGGTACATGTTCAGAGGAATAATTAGCTAGCTAATTTGGTGCTAACAAAGCGGAACAAATTCCTTGATTAGAACAAAGCAATGCAGCATTTAAAGTTTTTATTCTTTTAATCTTAAACACCAATACTTAGTATAAAGGGATTAGACTAAGAATATTTTGAATTAGTGAATGATGATCATTAGAGTATGCCATAAAAATTCTCTGTGAAAATGCCTTTACGTGTTCCAAATGGAAAAACAACTCAATTGTAGGTTCAACAAGTGCGGCAAAGAATAAGGGCCAGAGTCAATTGTAGTACATGCACTTAGTGTGTAAGATCAGTGGAACTATATATACCAACAACCTTATTGTAACCATGGAGAAGATGGTGAATTGGTGCTCTAACCCTTGCCTCTGAATTTCTTTGTTATAAATTAACCGATCTAACCAATGAAAATTTAGAAGAAAAAAAAAGTTATAACTACCACCATGTTTGTTTTTATTTTTGGATCATACTCTATTTTGATTTAACTTGACTTGTTTGGATCTGATTGAAATCGTCTGACTCATCTGGATGTGACTCAATATATTTGGTTTTCGAGCTAGAACTCGAGTTAGTGGCTTAATTTCATGAGTCCAAGAAATTTTGTTAGCTTACACATTTAAGTCCAAGTCAGTGGTCAACAATGGCGGAGCGAGAGTTTATAAATGAGGGGGACTGAAAAAAAAATTCGTGGACTAAACATAAAAATTAGGTGGACCAAATCGAAAATAAATGATAGTTCTAATGATTTTAGGGAGGGGGCTAGAGCCAGGGTTAGTCAACCCTTGGCTCCGCTCCTGGTGATCAAAGTCTGACTCAAATGTAAAAAAACAAATAATCAGACATCTGATTTGCTGCGAGTTTAGGATTGACTCAAATCTAGACGCGGAGTCAGGAGTGCTCACTTGAGCATGGTTTATAAAAGGGATACCAATTTTACTAAGTGCTGATACCGTTTCAGATAAGACAAAAAAATATCACTGATCCTGATCGTTGGATTGATGAAATGATATCGGCACTTAGTAGGACTGGTATCCCTTTTATAAATCGTGCACTTCAGAGGACTAGTAACTCGTAAATGGTTATCCAAAATAAAAGTGACGCAGAGTAGTAGCATTAAAATTTGATGGTAACATTTTCAGCTGGGGTTAGGTTTGCAAGAAGAAGTAATAACTCCATGCTTGTTTGGTGGTACTTGATTAAAAATCCTCATTACACCTCAAATGGACTACACAACAAAAGTAATAAGTGCTTTTTTCTTGTACAAAGTAACTTCTTTTTGGTGTAACTATATCCCCTCTAGAGGGTGTAATGTGATGACTAATGAGAAATCAAGACTCAAAACAAACAAAAGAGGGAGGGGACATTATTGTCAGAAGACATTGTGAGAAACCGAAAAACACTTTTTTGACTGACCTATAATAGTCTACTACTGTACACATTGCAGTATTTGGATTTTGTGGTATGTTCTTCTCCTCATTTCCACACTCCACTCCTCCAAAGAAAGAATCAAAACCCTACTTTAAAAAAAATAATTAAAGTTAATTAAATTAACATTTTTTTGTTCTCATTCGCAAGCATAATGCTGATTTATTTCTCCACTAAGATTTTTCTTAAATTGTTGGGTTACTAAAAAGAAATCCATATTATAAAGTAGATAACTGGTTGAACTCTCTAATAGATTGGTAAAATTATGCCAGAAAAATCTGTAAAATGATACCAACTACTATTTATTAGAGATAATTCTTCGTTTAACATTAGTCACGTGAAAATGCAGAAAGTGCAACATGCGTTTCTGTGTTGTAATCACATGAACTAAGTCCTACAAGGATTATACCACTTCCGTTTCCGAAAAAAATGGACCGAAAACCTGGATGATTATACTAATATTCATATACTGAAAATTAACATGAATCCGGATAGTTTTACTATCTGTAATACAGTGGTAAAATCAATTTCATAATGTTCACGGGACGAACGTATAAATCAGACAAACAAGATGACATCCTAATTAAATTAATTTAATTTTGGTGTTAGGTTAATCGGTAAAATAATGTCATATGCAGTGTACTTGTTTTTATGGCCGTAATAACTTCCATTTTTCAACCACCGGAAAATTGGAATAAACACCAGAGTCACAGTGTACTAGTGTGAAAAACAACCATCATACCGTTATTAAAACAACAACCAATGTACCCTACAGCCTTCATTTATTACCCTATCCACCGACCCTATGCTATTTAGCCTGCAGGTAAATACCCTCTGTTTTTCTTCTTTTCTCTTTCAACCGTTTTTGGGCCCAAAATATAAATAAAAGTGAAAATAAAATAATTAATTTTCAATTTTTTTTGTTTGTAGATTAATTAATAAAATAAAATAAATAAAAAAATTGCTTTCACTGTCCAAAGTTCCATATATAGAGGGGTCACCGGCTCCTCATTTTCCTCCAATCTCTTCTTCCTTCTCAGAAAACATACACTAGTTCCTCTGTTTCCTACTCTGTTCCATTCTTTCTTGGTTGGTTTTCTTCATCAGAAGTTTTAACTGATAAAAACCATACCCATTCATTCTTTCAGCTAATTAGCCCTTAGAGATCTCCGTTTCTTTCAAAAGTTGTTGATAATGGAGAAATTACAGAAACCCATTGTGTTAGTTTTGATGTTTTTACATGTTCTGAGTCCTTTGATGGTGGTTAGTGCTGGTCATGATTATGGTGAAGCTTTGACTAAGAGCATTCTGTTTTTTGAGGCTCAAAGGTCTGGTGTTCTTCCAAATAACCAGAGGGTTAAATGGAGAGGTGATTCTGGTCTCAATGATGGAAAAGCCAGTGGGGTAAGAATCAAAAAATCTCTCTTTCTCACTCTTTAAACCTCTAAAAACAAAAGGTTAGCTTTTGATTTTGGAATGGGGAACTGAAATTTCTTGATTTTTGATTTTGCAGGTGAATCTAGTGGGAGGATATCATGATGCAGGAGATAATGTGAAGTTTGGATTACCAATGGCATTCACTGTAACGATGATGTCTTGGAGTATAATTGAATACGGTTCTCAAATGTCTAAAAGTGGTGAATTAGGACATGCCATGGAAGCTGTCAAATGGGGTACTGATTATTTCATCAAAGCTCACCCTGAACCCAATGTCTTCTACGGAGAGGTAACAACATCGAAAACCCAGAAAACAATTTTACCATAGATCTGTAAATTGGAGTTCTAAAGTGCAAAATCTTGGTTTTTTTTTGGTTTGATAGGTTGGAGATGGGAACACAGACCATTACTGTTGGCAAAGACCAGAAGACATGACGACTGACCGTCAAGCTTACCGGATTGATGCCAGCAGACCTGGTTCTGACCTTGCCGGAGAAACTGCGGCGGCAATGGCAGCTGCATCCATTGTGTTCCGGCATTCTAATCCATCTTACTCTAAACTGCTCATTACTCATGCTAAACAGGTATAATTATTATTAATCTCCCTAATTATTACAGTCTATTTTACTACTAATAATTACAGTCATTAGTCTCAGTAAATTATTACAGTCATTATCACTCTCACTGGAGTGTAGTAGTAGGGTTGTACTTTTTTTCTTTTTTTAACCTTTTAGATTTCACATGGGGTGCGCATGTTAGCGTAATTTCGGAAAAGCGTGATTATCGGTCTAACATGCGCATGCTTTTGATGGAATTAGTATCAGCCGTCGATCTGGTTGACTTTTGATCTTGATTTGGATTTGCAAAAATACAAAATGTTTGATGCAATACCAGCCGTTGATGTGTGTGACTTTAAATTTGAGAATCTTTTCAAAAGTTTGTTTGAAACTGTTTTTTGAAATCGTGTCGGTGCCTTTATCTAAATGTCCAAATTGCCCCTGATGCCCTACAATTTAAGGGTCTCTGTTACATGGGCCTAACAATTGGACCTCCGGAGAGGGTCCATGTATTTTGTTTGACAGGTTCTTTTTCATTTTTGTTTGTGTGGATGACAAATTGGAATTAACATTCCCCTTTGCTTATTGATTTTCAGCTGTTCGATTTTGCCGACAAATACAGGGGTAAATACGATAGCAGTATTTCGGTTGCTCGTAAATACTACCAGTCATTCAGTGGCTACGGAGTAAGTAAATTCATCCATAAGTATTGCGCAGCACCGAGTGTTTTCAAATTTGGACCTCTTTGCAGTATACCGACTCACAAATGCTGTGATGCTTTTTGCAGGATGAGTTGTTATGGGCCGCAGGATGGATGTATCAAGCAACTAATGAAGACACTTACTTGAACTATTTCGCTAGTAATGCTGATAACTTGGGAGGAACTGGTTGGGCGATGACCGAGTTCGGTTGGGATGTCAAGTACCCTGGAGCACAAGTTCTTGGTGCCAAGGTATAATTTCTAAACTCAAATTGCATTATGATATTCCAAAAGCCATAGTCATCTGTTTCATTGGATCTAACTGCTTGATTTTGCTTCATGTGCAGTTTTTATTGCAAGGGAAAGGTAAAGGAAATGCTGAAGTGTTTGAACAACTCCAAGAAAAGGCAGATTACTTCATGTGTGCGTGCCTTGGAAAGGGTAGCCGAAATGTCCAGAAAACTCCTGGTGGCCTTCTCTTCCACCAGAGATGGAACAATTTGCAGTTTGTTACAAGTGCGGCTTTCTTAATGACTGTCTACGCTGACTATCTTACTACTGCTGGGAAAACTGTTCAGTGTCCTCGCGGTACTGCCACTCCAGATGAGCTTCATGCCATGGCCAAGTCTCAGGTAGAAATTTGATATAAAATTCAGTTGGATTCGATGAATTGAGTTCATGAAACGGCTTATGATCAGATTGTATTTTGTTGAATTTTATAATGAATGTTTGATTTTCTTTGATTTCAGGTGGACTATATTCTTGGAAACAACCCAAGAGCAACCAGTTACATGGTTGGTTACGGAAACAACTTCCCACAGCAAACTCACCACAGAGCATCTTCAATCGTTTCCTACAAGGTTGACAAATCGTTTGTTACATGCCGTGGAGGGTATGCTACTTGGTACAGCCGTAAAGCTAGTGACCCAAATGTGCTCACTGGTGCTATTGTTGGTGGACCTGATGCTTATGATAACTTTGCTGATGAACGAGATAACTACGAGCAAACTGAACCAGCTACATACAACAATGCTCCACTTCTTGGAGTACTGGCTAGACTCAACGGTGGTAACGGAGGATATAGTCAGGGTGCAGTGGCAGTTATATCACCTAAACCAGTCGTCACTAAACCGACTCCAGCTCCCAAACCAAAACCCACACCGGTTCAAAAGCCAAAACCAACTCCAGCTCCAAAACCAAAATACACACCAGTTCAGAAGCCAAAACCAACTCCAGTCAAAGGTATACTTTCTGACATTTCAATCAATTCATAGTTTACAAATCCTAGGATTCGTTTAAGATTTGCTCGGTCTTGTATTATTGATTTTTCTTAGCTCATAAATTTGTTTCTTGTGTGCAGCTTCATCATCAAAGATCAGCGTCACACAAAAGGCAACAACCACATGGAATGCCAAAGGAAAAACATACCACAGATACTCCGCCACGGTAACTAACAACTCTGGGAAAACATTGAAAGAACTAAAACTGTACATAGACAACCTCTACGGTCCAGTTTGGGGACTTACAAAGTCTGGCAATGCATACACATTCCCATCCTGGCTCACATCCTTACCAGCTGGTAAAAGCATGGAATTCGTTTACATCCACGCAAACACTCCAGCTGCAGTGTCCGTCTCAAGCTACACTCTGGCTTGAAAACACAACAGATAACAAAACTCGTCAAAGTTTAGAGCAAGTAAGTAAGAAAGAAGAAGTTTACTACTACATGGCTTGTTTTTCTTGGGTTCGTAGTGTAAGAATTGTGCAGTTATACGACAGTCCTGGGAGAATGTTTTTTTTTTTAAGCATTTTGAGTGATTATGATGAGGGGAAAGAGGAGGGATAAGTAAACAAGAGAAAGACAACAAGAGTGGAAGCTTAGGGACAGAAAAGAGTGAAGAGACGGTATCATATTCGAGTGCTCATCCTCTTTCTATAAACCCTTTCCACTTTACTTTGTTATATATACTAAGAATTTGAGAGAGATACAGAGAGACAGAAAGGGAGAGATAGTGAGAGTTGAGGGGTGCATATATTATTGAGGTGCCTCTCAATTGCAGTTTCATGGAGTCTTTTAGTTTAGTTTTTCTTTGTATTTAAACAGTTTTTTTCCTTTTTGTTTTTCTTTTGATGTTGTGAGCTCTACAACATTCTCTTGTTTACTCCTTATAATAGATTACAGTTTGTGAAATCGGAATTATGGTTGATTTTCTCTTTTGAAATCATGTTTGTGGTGTTCTTCTTTTTCTCTGCTGCAAAAATGAAACTTAGTGTTCATGTAGTCCTGTTTTCCTTTTGCTTCATTTTGTGAATTTGGTCCTGAAATGTTGTTCTGACTCAAGTCTTAAGTAAATGTGAACAATGTCCAATCTCTGGAGGAAGTTCATCAGACGAAGCAATTCTTCTAAGATGAAGCTTGAGAATTTGGCGAAGATATCCTTTCAAAACCGGAATTGGGTCCGAAAACTTGTTTCCCACTAAGATATCCTATCAAAATTTAAAAATGAATACCAAACTGATTACACAAGTGGTTCAACCCAATTTCTCCGGTTAAATTGTTTCCTTAAAAGTGAAAGACTAATGAGTCCATCAAGTTTTGTGATATCTTTGAAACATGGCTACCTAAACTTCAAAACACTAATAATTAAGCAGAAGAAATCGAACTATCATCATAAGTAGTAGTAGCCCAGGTAAAGGCAATGAACCTCTTACTCATCTTTTTCCTTTTCTCCGTTGAAAAATAAAATTTTATTGCTCATGGAGTTATGTCATCCTCTTAAGTCTTAACATGAGCTTCATTCTCGTACCTCCCGGCTTTGATAGGCTTGTTGGGTTTTTGGTCCTTTTGCCTCCTCTTAAAACTAACAATGTAACATAGGTGATACTTAACTCACTAAGCAATATGATGAGTCATTTTATGTGTGCCAATCATAGTAATACTGTGTTTCATGTAAGTTTGATGTGCTAAACAATCATCTATTTTGTTTTCCTTTTATTTAAGTAATGTTCGAAGTGGAGAAATGAGAGAAAAATAGGAAAAACTATATCTAGAAAAACAAATAACTAAAGTAAACAAAAAATCAAGATCTATAAAAATGGATACCGAAATGCTGGAGGAAATTGGAAAAAAGCAAAATCAGAGTGACGCACGAGGAATATGGAAGGCCCATAATGCACATGTCTTTGTACAGATGGAACCATCCAGTGAGGGTTTGGGCTTAGACATGCTTTTGCAACTGCTTTCCATCCACATTGATTCGAGTATCTAGTAATTGCAATGAACCATAATATTGGGCATATCAAAATCTTTCAAGGCATACTGAATGAAGACAAAAAAGATTGTTGAATAGCAAAATCAGATAACCCCTTAACCCAAATTTTTTTTAATGGCAAATCTGCCCTTTACGTATTAGTGTTAATAATCTTGATTAGTGATTAAATATTTTGTTTAGTGATTAAGATAATTTTCAGAATTATAAGAGTTGTTTAGATGAAAAATTTGAGGAAAAAAAAATCAAAGTTTTGGTTTGGTTAAGAAGGAGAGAAAGAGAAGTAGAAAGTGAGAAAATTCTAATTCTTGATTCAATGGAGGATGAGGAGGGTCATCATTCATCTAAAAAACCTAGGAAAATACACATCAACTACAACAATGATCCAGAAATGGCTGATTTCTTAGATTATGAGAATGATTTTACACCCACTCAAACTCAAGCTCAAACTCAAACACAAACTCAAGATGATGATTTTTATGAGCCAAATCCTGATGATGAATACATTGATGAGGAACCCAATTCTTCTAATACACAGGTACACTTATATCCTATCCTTAATCTCACTTCTATAGCTATCAATTATCAAAAGTTAGGTTTTTTGAATCATGGTTCGGCGAAACAGGTTGAGGTTCGGCTCACATCTATGAGCCGAATCTACCATTGATGAACGGTTCGGCTTAATGAATCTGTTTACTGCATGCGCCGAACCTATAATTTCCAATTCCAACCCTTTTGCTAGACACTAGTTCGGCTTATATGAAAGTTTCATAGTAAGCCGAACAACATCCTGAATAGCCCGGAATAGAATCATTACTAATTCGGCTTATATATCCAAAATCGTATGTGCCGAACATAATTTTTTAATTTATGGGTTGAAATATTGTTACTGGTTTGGCACATATGGAGAATATCGTATCGGCCGAAACCTCTTATGTTCAAGGTTCGACACATAATATGATTATCGTCTGAGCCGAACATGAATTTGTTAATTTTTGGGTTAAAATATTGTTCGTGGTTCGGCACATATTGAGGATATCGTATAAGTCGAAACCTGTAAATGTTTATAGTTCGGCACATAATGTGATTATCGAATGCGCCGAACCTTGTTATTATATTCCCTTTCTAGTGTTTAACCTTGTGATATTCTTTGTAGATCGTGCTTGGACCCATGGAAAATCAACCTGATCCAGTAGACATAATTCACGAGGATACCAAGGATCACTTCCAAAATGATTTGGTATGTAAGAACCTTTTGTTACCTTAATGTTGTCGGAATATTCCAAAGTTTTTCTTACAAATTACTTGTTTTGGAATGAACGTAGATATGGAAAACTAAACCAGAAGTTCTGGATTGGCTTGAGGAACACGCGATGAAGATAAATTCTGTACTAGTTAAAGGACAACAAAGACGATGGGATCGGTTTGAAATGATTTGTGAGCGTAGTGGAACCGGCGCTAGCAAGGTTAAAAAGGGTACTGTATACGTTGGGAAGACCAGGAGAAACAATAGGACGAAGACGAAGAAAAGAAATTTCCCTTTCAAGATCGTTTTCAACCTCAAGAATAAGTCCATGAACAAAGAAGATCAATATTGGATAATGAATAAAGATATGGATTGTCGTCATAACCACCCACGTCCCAAAGACCTTCATGGACATGCGAAAGTAGCGCGACTCAAACATGACGAGATGCTAGAAGTGGATAAAATGACACGAGCACGTTTGCCACCTTCTAGGATTCTTAGAAAATTGAAGGCGGACAACAAGAATAACAAGTCGACTATGCAAACTATATACAATGCAAGATAAAAGATTAGAAGACTCAATTTGCAAGGTAGGATGGTGATGCAACAAGTAATGTGGTTAGGGGTGAAGAATAACTACGCTTGCCAAAAGAAGTTGGATGACTTCAGTCAAGTCACACACCTTTTCCTTGCCCACCCGGAATGCGCCCAATTGGCTCTATGCTTCCCACAAGTTATTATATTGGATTGCACGTACAAGACTAATAAATATGATATGTCGTTGATGAACATTGTGGGTCATACTTCGACAAAGGCACCGTTCACCGTGTCTTTTTGTTTCATGAAAAACGAGAAGAAAGAGAGTTATGTTTGGGGGTTAGAACAATTGAAGTTAATCTTCCGGGAGGGTGCTCTTCCTAAAGTGTTCGTTTCCGATCAAGATTCATCGTTGATGTATGTTATTAAGAAGGTATTTCTGGATGCATTCAATTTTCTTTGTACGTTTCACATATGGTGCAATGTGAGGAAAAAATGTCAACCGATAATTCAACCACTTAAGTTGAAAGAATTAGAGAATATTGCTAAGCTACCGTTGGAGACACGAGTAAAGAAAAAGAAGGAATTCTTGAAAGCATATGAACATAATGAGATGTTGTGGGCTTCTTTCCAAGGCGAATGGGAAGCTTTGATATGGTCAATCACCGAGGATGTCTATGAAGAAAATTTTAAAATGCTTATTAAGCATTGGAAGACCGCCTACCCCGATGTCATTACTTACTTGGTCAAAGATGTGTTGGAACTAATAAAGAAAGGTTCGTGAGTTGTTTCACAAATCGGCACAAACACTTCGACAACCAAGCCACAAGTATGGTAGAGTCGGCTCATTATCGGTTGAAGAAGAACCTTTTTGGTTGTGTTGACACTTTTGTCACGGTTTTTGATGCAATTGATGAATATTTCAAAAGTGATGTTGTGAGAATTAAAACCGCGTTCGAGCATGACCTTATGTTTAGACACAAGAATTATGGTACTAATTGGCTACGGGAATTAACTTATAAAGTCTCCCATCTATGCATCGACTTGTTGATGAAAGAAGTGGATTTGATTGAGACATTAGGCGCCACCTTGGAGGAAGAGTGTGTTTGTACAATGAAGACATCTATGGGACTTCCATGCCGCCATGACCTACTTCGGTACAAGGATGGTATCATACCATTTGAGGATATTGATCATTTTTGGAAACAATTAAGCTTCGATCCTCTCCCAACCGAAGACGATGAGGATGATCTAGAGATATGGGACACGACAAATGGGAAAAAATTGGCGGAGATGTATAGGAATATGTCCCGACCTCAAAAAAATTCCTATGGGACAACATGATGCCGGTCATGTATCCTTTCACCCAAGAAAATATTTTGTGGAGAAGAGTGACCCGAAAGGTAGGAAGAGTAAGAAAATGAATAATTTTCAAACTAGACAAGCCAACAAGGAACTATTGGCTACTAAAAGGAATCCATCCGGCGTTGAGTACCATGATGCAAGGTTTGAAAAGGCAAAGAAAGAAATTGAGAAGTTGATGAAGGAGGAAGAAGTCAAAGTTCCAAAAAAACGAGGTCGCCCGAGTATTCAAAAATCGGAAACAAGTAACAAAGAGGTGAATGATAATGATTGTCCGTCACAAGCTAAGGATAGTAAAGAGGATGTCAAGGGGAAGGCTAAGATGTATCCTTCACAAACTAAAGAGAGAAAAGAACCGTACATGAAATTGGTAGGATGAGAGGACCCAAAAGAGATAAGTCCGGTAGGTATATGAGGCCTATCAATTTTATATACGATAACTACTTGGAAGATCTATCGCCAATAATTCATGAGCATATTATAGCAATGGACGACGTGCAAGGCGATGGAAATTGTGGTTATTACGTCACGGCGGAACAACTTGGTCCTTTTATGGAAGGGAATAATCCGGTGCCCCCTGAAAATGAAGTGAACTATATTCGGCAACGATTGTTACAAACCCTACGTAAAAACAAAGAATTCTATAAGACAATGATGAGAACAGGTCCAAGAAAAGATGCAGGGGTGGCAGGAGTACGTTGCATTCGAACGTCGTTTGCATGGGGATTTTATCATTACCGAAGAACATTGGATGTCAATGCCCATTTGTGGGTTTTTAATAGCGGAGACATTCAATTGCGTCGTACATTGTTTCGCATGGACGGGTAGTAGCTTTACTTACGCGCCTCCAAAAACCTTACAATGATGGTGTAAAGGATAGAAGACTTGTTCTTGGATTTGTTCAAAATTGTCATTTTATCGGCCTCAAACTTAGACCCGGTTGCCCATTACCACCCTTGATGAGTGCAGCCTTTTGGCCTAGATTTGAAAATAATTTTGCGATGGATTGGTGTGCAAATTATGCGACGGAAATGGATCTTTGGAAATCTTTGCATGTGCAGCCTCCAAGTGGACAAGTAATTACGTTTTCAAGTGATGAGGATGAAGATGTTAAGAATGAGGTCAGTGAAGATGATGAGAAAGAGGTCAGTGAAGAGGATGAGATTCGTTTAGGATCTCCATAAAAAATGTTTCATTGATTTATCTTCTTATTTTGTGTCAGATTCGGCTTATAAGAAGAATTCACTGAAAGCCGAACCTGACAACAAAAATATACCAGAGTTTTTTTGTCAGATTCGGCTCATATTATTATTTCACTGCAAGCCGAACCTGACAACAAAAATATACCAGAGTTTTTTTGTCAGATTCGGCTCATATTATTATTTCACTGCAAGCCGAATCTTGAAACTTTAAAAAACCAGAATTACTTTGCTAGGTTCGGCTTGTAGTATATTTCTGAAGAAAGCCGAACCTTTCATGATTCATGAAAACAAGAATTATCATATCATTCCAAATAGACTTTTCAAATTCATAGAAATTATGGATTACATCCCTGCTACATAGTAGGCTTGCAATTAATTTCTAATATCCTAAACGGGTAATGAGAAACCTTCTAAGAATGTGGTAGTGATCTTTGTATTTGAAATTCTTTCCCTTCCATCGTCGCCATTCCTCTAGAGCTCGAACTTCAATCTCAGAGTTTGTTTCACCTTTGAGTCGATATCGACTCACAATCCGAACTAAAGCTATGAAGTCTGAGACTTTTTTCTTAATACTTATAATTCGGCAAAACAAGGACGCACTATCCCGGTTGTGAGGATTACCTGTTTCCGTGCTGAAGGCTTCATGAATTCTAACCAAGTAGTACATACTCATCAGACCATTTACTCGTCGTTCTTCACCCTTCTTTGGATAGTATGCTACATAATTAGTGCAAAGAGATAAATCTTCTTCTAGAGTAAACTTAGGAGTTGGGGGTGCCATTTGTTGAGCATATGTGGTTAAGAATATGAAAAAACATGTAGGTATATATAGAATATAGTTTTACAACGGCTATATCTTTCAAAAAAAGAGTCGTTCCTAGATTTTCGTGAAAAAAGTAAAGGTTCGGCTTATAGAAATTTTAGAACATAAGCCGAACCTATATAAGTAACGGCTATTTTTTAAAAAATTTGAAAATTTTTACAGATTCGGCTCACCATATTGGTGAGATTTAAGCCGAACTATGTACTGGATTACACCAATAATGATTTTTAAGGCTCGGCTTATAACTCAAATTATAGAAAAAGCCGAACCTGAAGGACAAATGATTCGGCGCGTAACTAACATTAGAGGATAAGCCGAACTCTATAAATTCGCGCATAACCGTTAAGCTATTCATTAAAACATGAAATTGAAGGTGTCCATAACCAAACCCAGCACAATTAAAAACAAAGTTGAGCACCTAAAAGCAAAGGTGTTTGCAACACCATAAAAGTGTACTTAAAACTTAAGAAAAACATTAAAAGGAAGTTGGAAACATAAAAGGACATTTAACCACGACCCCTCTTCTTAGTGGTAGGCTTTTGTCCGGGTTCCTCGGGTCCTTCTCCTTTTTGATGATTGCATCCCACTTTTTGTAGAGGTAGTTTTGTTCTTCCACGGTCATTGGTGTTTTGGAATCAATTTTGTCCTTCATTTTTTTCAACATCTCCCTACCCGCGGCATTGGTCCTGACACAAGTATGAAAGTTATAAGACTAATTCGGCGCAAGTATGAATCATGTCTTGAAATTTTTATTAGCTTACACAGAGAGTGGATCGGCTCATACCACAAAATAATTATACGCCGATCCTAAATATTCGGCTCAAAACCTATATTGTCGAGTAAGCCGAACCCTGTATTCGGCTCACAACCGATATTGTCGAATAAGCCGAACCTATGATTATGAACTCAAACATGTATTCGGCGCAACATGATATCATATAAATAAGCCGATCCTACACACTTGTAAAATTTATGAAATTTTAACAATGATATTCGGCGCAGCCCTAATACTATCGAATAAGCCGAATCTAGACTTATGAATTGAAACATTTATTCGGCGCAAAACTAATACTACCATACAAGCCGATCCTAAGCACATGCAAAAATTCTGAAATTCAAACAACATTTATTCGGCACAAAACTAATACTACCATACAAGCCGATCCTAAGCACATGCAAAATTTCTGAATTTCAAACAACATTTATTCGGCACAAAACTAATACTACCATACAAGCCGATCCTAAGCACATGCAAAATTTCTGAATTTCAAACAACATTTATTCGGCACAAAACTAATACTACCATACAAGCCGATCCTACGCACATGCAAAATTTCTGAAATTCACAAAACATATTCGGCAAAAACTAACACCATCGAATAAGCCGATCCTAAATATAAGTCTCTGTTTTACTAAGTTCGGCTCAAAACAGATTTCAGATATACGCCGAGCCGTTCATATGCACTTTCAGAGTTCAGTTTCAAGAACAGCTCGGCGCACATCTAACATTTGTTTTACGCCGAACCATACCCTGTAACCGCCGCAGAACACATGATTTTGACGAATTAAATCGACCAAAACAATCAAAAACATCAAATATGAGATGGGTTTGTAGAACTAACCTTCTTATTTTCATTTCCGGCGTTGGTTCTTTTTCAATCTCTTCTTCCGATTGATTTTGTGGTTGATTTTGAGTTTGTTCTTCACTCTCTAAATCTTCTTCTTCATGAATAGGTTGTTCAATCGATCGATTTGAACGAGATACTGCCTTACGACGATCCATTATATAGTTTCACAAATCGACAATTAAATTTCCGCGATGAAAAAAAAAGAAAGGGAAGGGTGGAGTTCGGCTGTGGAGAGGAAGAAGAAGAAGGTGAATGAAACTGATTTTAGGTGTAGTTGATTATAGGTTTTGTATTAGGGTTAGGGATAGATTAGTAGTAATTTAATGGATTTAAGGGCATATAGGTAATTGAACCACCCCATAGGGTACCCCTTATAAGGTCACCCAAGTTAGGACTAGTCCTTTGTATGCCTTGAAAGTTTTAGGCATGCCCAAAATTGGTGTTTATTGCAATGGTATAGGCCACTCATATATTTAAGGTTCCAGACTTCCAGTAAAACAATATCAATGCTATTGCTAGAGTGCTTGTATCCTTCTTATAAAATTTCCTGCAAATGTATCTGCATATTTACTCGAATAAGAGGCATGATTCAATGTCATATGAGTGTGTCCATTATTGATCACATTCTACAAAAAAACTAAAAAAAAATAGGGGAAAATTCATAAACTAACCAGCTTCCATCCATATAATTAATAAATCGTCCAGAGAAACAGAAATCTTTTATAAAGTGGGCATACCGTTAGATATAACAGATGGACCCACCGATTTGGTCAGCTGCTTTGACAAAGTCAAACTCGGTCCGTGATATTACCATCAAAATCTTACCCACTTCCAAAACAGGTGTGGGGTGTTTCAGTCCCTCTCTTTCACTCTCTCGTTATGGTCGCTCTTCCTTCTGTAGAAACTAGGTTTAGGTATTTGAAATGATTAGGGAACTGATTATTAGAGAAGAATCTGGCTTTGTCGAAGACGAAGTTGTTAATGAAGAACCAAAGTTAATTTGGAAGACGAAATCTACTTATTTAGAGTCTTTTAACATTATGATCTGCAAGATGAGAAATAAACCAATTATAATGATAGGAATAATGTATGCTAACTTAGTGATGGGTACATGGTACAATAGGAGGACTGAATCTGCCTCATGGGTAGATGAAAATTTGGTTCCTACTGCTGTTAAGTTGATTAAAAAAATGTTGTTGTTTGTGACTGATTATGGTGTTGACCCTTGTGTGGCTGGAGAGTTATATATGGTGACTAGTCCAAAGAATTCTGTTTTCACTGTGAACATCCTTGCCAAGACTTGCTCTTGTTTGCAGTGGCAGTTGAGGGGGTTCCCATGTATGCATGCAGTGAGTGCATTGCGTACAATAAGGCCACATTGGAGAAAGTAAGAATTTTTTCTTTGAACTCTGTAGCTTTTCTAGTATTTTTTTGGCACTTTTCTAGTTAAATGTACCTAGCACTAACCTTTAAATAATGGGCTTGAGCAGGTACTGCAGTGATTACTATTCAGTAGAAAACTATAAGGCCACATATGCACCAACTTTTAATCCACTTGATGACAGAAATTAATGGGTGGAGGTACTATTTTATATTTATTGGTCCCTTATTTATTTTCTAAACTACATTGATAGAAGTGAATTTACTTTTCAATATATTTAGGGTTTCATGAGCACTATGTATCTCTTATCTCTTTCTTGTTGCAGCCAAAGATGGACAAGAAGCTCTTGAACCCTCCTCACAGTAGGAAACCTGGAAGATCTAAAAATAAGAGGCTTATAAGTTATGATGAACCTAAAGTGGAGAAGAGGAAGAGGAGGTGTGGGAAATGTGGACAAATTACTAATCATAACAAGAGAACATGTACTGGTGGTGAAGTTGGATCTAATCCAACTGCAA
Source organism: Papaver somniferum (assembly GCF_003573695.1). Classification (NCBI taxonomy): domain Eukaryota; kingdom Viridiplantae; phylum Streptophyta; class Magnoliopsida; order Ranunculales; family Papaveraceae; genus Papaver; species Papaver somniferum. Next base: position 130,638,192 of record NC_039368.1, on the reverse strand, counting down.
AGAGGCAAATGACTGAATGTGATGCTGAGAACTTCACCTTCACCAACATACAGACAAGCCAAACCAGCAAAGTTAAGGGTGCAGATAAGTCAAACCAGAAGAAGGGAACTCCATCATTTGTTGGTGAATGTTATACATGACCATCTTCTACTCCAACATCATCTTCTACTCCAACTTCTACAGGACAAAACCTTTCTCAGAACTTTTTTGGCATTGGATATGTATCTCAGAATATAAGACAAGAAAAGGGAAAGGGAAAGGCTATGAAGAAATAAATTTGGATTCATTTTTTTTTTTCATTTTCTTTTTGTGTTTTCAGTCTTTTTCTTTTGGTTTAGGTAAGACAATACAATGTTTCATGAGCATTTGCAGATTTTAAGACTTAATTATAAATGAAATATTTGTACTTTAGTACATCTGCATATTACATTTTAGTAGTGTTAAGTTACTTACATATGGCATTTAGTTGTAAACTTGAGTTCATAATTCTGTTTCTGGGAGCAATGAAGACTTCATCTGAAACCCACTTAAAACCATCACAGTCTGTGCAACTGAGGTATGCTATGTTCTTGTTGTGTTCGTTATTGCAAAGTTTCATTTTCATCTTTGATTTCCAGTTACTTTTGTTGCAGGTTTGATCTTGCAGTGGGAAGTTTTTGAAGCAGTGACCAACTTCTCCACGCATAACACCCATTTTCTACTGGTAACTTTACCTTCTTGCATTTGACAGGATCAATTGCATCTTTAAACCATTCAAAGTATAGACAGGTTGGAATTGAACACTTCAAAAACACCTGTCCATTTGTTTCTTTTGTTTTTGAGCACAATAATTGCCTTATACCATTACATGGTATATATTTGCACCTGGAATGAATCCAATGACAAACCTTTGGATCATGGATTTCCTGTTCACAGACAAAACATGAAATTAGGTTTCCTTTTACTCTTACCTTGCTATTGATGTTGTTGTTACTGCTACCTGGAGAACTTGAACTTTGGCTCTAGTCTTTATATATGTTTGCATTTATTGCAGATTTTTGGGAGAATTTTGAGCTATTTGGTAGGGTTCTCACTAGGGTTCTTCTCTGCAATAAGCCCTGATTTATATGAAGTTGACCTGAAGAAGAAGAAGACCGTTATAAGAAGGGGTGAATCTGATCCCTTGAATTTTTAACGGGTCGATTGATGACATGTGTCAATCCAACCATTACAGCGGTAGCACATGCTCTTCACGTGATACGGGTCACCGAGTTGACTCGAAGCTGTTTTGGATACGAACTCAATCAAGGGTTAAGTTGTCTTTTACCAAGCAGGTTAACTGCCACGTGTACAAATAACTGCTGTAACCCGTTTTTTGAAAAAAAACCGGATGAAAAATGTCAATATCGGCCACTTTATAAAATGATTCAAAATAACGACCACTTTCTTAAATATATGGAAAAAAGATGTCCACTTTATTAAAAAGCCCCAAAAGAAGTGTGTATGAGCAATAGACCATGCAACAAACGACCACCATTAAAAATCTGCTGGTTACGCTTAGTTTTTTTTTGGATTGTTTTCTTTTCAGAGCATCTCAGAGTATCAGTTTGTGAATATGCTATTACCCGATTAATTTATTTTTTAAAATATAATTGAGAATTCTCAACAAAATAAAACACATGATTCCTAAATAATATAGAGAAGTATTACTTTAATTCTCACAATTTGTCTTCAATCATTGTTTTTTCTTTTGCTCAAACACTAGAGGATACAACTAAAACCAAGTGGTATGAATCAAGGGAAACTTTAACCACTAAAAAAAAGTGGTATGAATCAGAGGAAATTTTAACCACTAAATCTGGTTTACTTATTTTGTGTGCAATCACAATTACAGAGATGTTGCATTTCATCTACTTTTTACAAGACATGTAATTTTTATTGTTAACAACTTTTATAGAGGTTTTTTCTACTACATATATATGTGATGAAAGTGGTACAACATTAAAGATAAGATGGACGAAAATCTAAAAATGGTTAGTCAACACTACTTTGATATTAGCATTCAACCAAGTACGTAGAAGTTGAAATGTTGGAGAGAACTACTAAAGAGTAAATAAAGAAATTGAACAACCTTTGGAGGTACAATGATGGGAATTTCAATAGGTTTAAACTATGTTTAAGACCTACTAGTACATGTTAGGTGATACACTCCGTATATATGGTACCTCCATATGTTTGCAAAAGCAGTATTTCGTTTGCTTAACATTTTCTTATGCTTGCAGTTAAAATTTCTCCAATCTAGAGAACGATGATAACGGAAAAAATTCATCTCTGAAATTAATTTCCTTGAAATCAAACAATGCATGTACCTGTTTTGAGTAATTGGTTCAGAGCCGCCAAGCAACAAAACCATGATCTTTGTATCATGACTAATATTGAAACCATTGCGTAACTAATTGAAAGAAAACATTGGGCTTTATTTGAAGAGGTTATTTTATACAGGCCCATAAAAAAAACTACAGCTCAATAGAACACCGAGCCCAATTAAGTTTCTCTGCAGCTGAACATGGACAAGAAAGTATAAATGTATACAAATGTTTTTGTTGAACTTTGGTTCTCGAATGCTTTGAGAAAATTAAGGGGTTTAGCGGGAAACGATTTCATTAAGAACAATTCAAGACCAAGCTAAAGCTGCATTTGAGCAAGACAATAGAAATCTGAGGATATTATTGTTGAATTTCTTAGTAAATGGGAATGATGTTATGTAGTAACTCTACATTCCTCCAATTGAACCTTGCACTACCTAATCGGAGCACTATCATGCTCGTTCCTTCCCTACTCTGGTAGGCCTATCAAAATCGGAACTGGACCCATAAAATTCATCTGACTCAGTTTCACTGATTTCTCCGAAACACTAATAATCAAGCAGAAAAAATGAAGCAGCAGGAGTAGTAACTGCCCAATGCCCACCCTTCAAAAAAAAAGAAAAGAAGAAGTAACAGCCCAGTTAAAGGCAATGGGACTTCTTACAACATGTTCTCCATCAAACCATCTAATTGATCCGAATGCTTCCTTTCAACGCGTCTACATGCCCAGACCCATCCCATCATATCGTTTTCTATGTGAAATTGGGAATTACGCCATGTTCTCTCAATTATGCATGTTTGGCTGGGTCTTTGGTCCTTGTGTGTGCAAACTGTGTCATACTATTATTACTTTTCATGTAGGTTTGATGTGATAAACATGGATTACTTTTAAGTTCCTGATATTAAGTGGAAGTCGAAAATGAGAGAAAAGAAATAAATGAAAAATCTAAACTAAACTACTATCAATATCCAGAAATATAAATACTGAAATGTTGGAGGAAATTGGAATGAAAACCAAATCAGAGGAGTAAGTGGAAGTGTGTAATGTATATCACACAGCCTACATGTCTTCGGATCGAAACAAGGAGTGGCTTCACAATCAAACAATTATCTGGTTCAGATCGGGCACAAACCTGTTTTACTGTTCTTAGCAAGAAAAAAATAAAATAAAACAAAATTCGATTTACTCATTTTATATGTTCAAACAGTGCCATCATAAATTTATTTTTTTATTTTTTACATGTAAGTTTTATGTGCTAAACATGGATTTCTTTTGGGTAACTAATTTAAGTGATGGTCGAAGTCGAGGATGAGATTGAAAAATAAAACAAAAATCAAAGATCTAGAAAAGTAAATAATGAAATGTTGGGATCTAGCCGGTTTCATTGTAGTACAGTGTGATGATACCAGTGACATGAGTTTGAAAATCACCAGCACCAATTTTTTATCGATCAAAAATAAAAAATGTTTGGATCTAGAAAAATAGATACTGAAATGTGGAGGAAATTGGAATAGAAGTAAATATGTGGTGGGCCTATGACCTACTCTGTCTCTGTAACAGGCCTAGACATGCTTTTGTAACCTCCCTACGTTCACATTCCTTCAAATATCGTGTAGTTGCCCTGGTATCGGGTGCATCTGTATCCCCGCACGGCTTACATATCAGGTTCCGATAAAACAAAAAGAATGTTAAAGTGTTTGTACGCTTGTTTTATGCAAATATATATCTGCATAGTTCCTCTGAAAGAGGCATGATTCGCATAAAACTTGAGTGCGTCCATAGTTAATAACATTACCATGCAACAAAGAACAAACGACCATCACCAACATCATCAAAGAAGATCTTGCTGCGCGTAATTTCTTTAGATTGTTTTCCAATCAATCTGTTCTTAAAAATATAATGGAAATGAGAATTTTCAACAAAATAAGTTACGTGAATATCATGAGGTTACATAACCTCAAATTTAACCTGAAAAAACATTGACTGGATAATTTATATGGCAAAATACACATGGAAGTCCCCATTAAGTAAATTAGAAGGGGAAAAGTTCCCCGATGTAATGGCTAATTAATTCTCATTCTGGTGAAGGCGTATACGGTGGACATGTCTAATGACATACTATAACTTCTCATGAATGAATTTTGTTACTTTAGTTCTCTTAATTTGTGTTCAATTTTTTGTTTTTAATAAGATAGAGCATACATTAAGAACTTAAACTTTAAATTACCTAAGAGGAGTATCTATCTCCAAACTAAAAAAAATTCTCATGAGATCTCCAAACTTTTGAGCATAGACTCGATCCGCTGACCTCCTAATTGAGAGTCAGACTCCTGGCCAACTGGACCAATCCCTGATGGTTTGTGTTCAATCATTGTTCTTCTTTTTGCTCGATCAACCAATCGATTAAAGAACAAAGGATAAAATTAAAATCAAGTGGTATGAACTATGGGAAATTTTAACCACTATATATGGTTTACCTATTTCATGTGTAACCACGATGATGAAGTCGTTGCATTTCATCTGATTTTTATTTTTACTCGACATATAACTTTTATTTGTTCACAATTTTTTTAGAGGTTTTTCTACAACATAAGTGATGAAAGTGGTAGAAAAATTAAAAATAAGACGGTACTCTATACAAATTCGATATTAGCATTCAACCAAGCAGAAATTAAAATGTTGGAGAAAGTTGATACACAATGAATAAAGAAATTTAACATACTTTAGAGAAACGACATTGGAAAATTGCAAGAGGTTTAAGCTTTGTTTTCAGCCTATTAATATATGTTATCTTATGTACTCTAAAGGAGGTCTAGGCGAGATGCTCATAAATTTAACTCAATCATGTAAACAAAGGTTTCCTGAAGACTAATAAAAGAACCCAAATCATCATGGTCTCAAGATTTAGGATCTAAATATTTCACAAATATATCCACACTTAGAGCTAAGTCACTTGATAAATACTCTTGGGTATACAAATGTATTTGCAAAGAAATGAAATTGATATAGAAAAATAACATATGTGAAGTATGGGATAGTATGAGTATAAATTCACCGGATGATGATTGGATACAATGGCTGAGAAGTAAACTTTTAGTACGCAAAACCTCTACTAATAGCACTGATAACAAAGTTGAATAATCATACTACTGAAAAGTGGAATACCTCTCTCATTCTCTCCCCTTTTCCAGAAAATATATCAACAAAAATGCGTAAGATTAACCCACTCCTAAATAATTCTATTCTCTTAAAAACAAAATTATAACCTAAGATAAAACTTAATAATTTCGGGAGAATTCACAATCAAATCCATGTATAACAAACTCAATGAGAAGTTAATCTTCTCGTCTGGCTTATCACTAGATGAATCTTGCTGAAAATTAAAAGTTTCCCCAAGAACCAAAATTTTCATGTGCAAGTGTATTCAAAATGCTCTAACAACAAACTCCAAATTCAACGGAATCATAAAAAACATTAATCCTCAGTGCTTTTTTTTGTAGGGAAAAAGAAGTCATTGCTGCATTGTTCCCACGCTAGATTTGTTTGGGATTTAGGCCATAATCTTGTTCAAGAACATTTCAATGTTACTACTAAATTAATAGATATTCGTAAGGATTGATTCTAAATCCCAAATGATGTAATTTAATTTCCTTAGAGTTAGTTGTAACTAAGATGTGGTTTATATGGAATGCAAAACGTGATAAAACTTTTCAGGAGAAATCCCAATCTCCTCAACAATTATCTTTAGAAATTCAAACACACTTGAATTTTGAACAAGAAAAACAATAACACTAGTTAGAATAAATAGTAGTCAAGGAGTTGAAAAAAATAATATTCCTTAGACAACACCTGACAGGCATAACCTAAAAATCAATGTGTATGCAGCCTGGATTTCTTAAACTCAACCTTCTGAATTTGCTATAATCCTAAGAAATGATACATGTACTTTTATAACAGGAAGAGCAGCACCTTCAGCTTGTTCAGACCCGCAAGAAGCAGAAGAATTAACATTATTGCAAGAAGCAACATGGGCATCAGTAAAGATACTCACCAACTTCAGAAACAAAAATGATTATAAAAGCTTAATCAAGAATCTAAATGGAAACTCAGCTGTTATTTCTTGGCGCAATAATAAGGATATTTTGGAGGCAATAGATAAATTAGCTAAGCATAGTAAAAAAAATGAGTTTTCATTTTTTTCCACATAACGGGTAATACATCGGCACATACGCTGGCTAAGCAAGAACAATCCTTCACTTTTATTTTAGATTGGGAAAACATTCCCTCTTTACTTATTAAGCACAAACTGTCAATAGTTACATCTAATATTAGCAGATGAGATATTCAACTCTACGTAGTAGATGACTTTACTAATGACATAACTCGGGCTTCGTCCTTCAGCTAGTATTTTTTTAATGAAATCTTATTTGCAATAAAAAAAATAAAAGTAAAATAAATTGGTACCTCTCCATGTTTGCAAAGGCACTATTTCTTTCGCTTGACATCTCCCAGTTGACGGAGTTAAAATTCATCTTCAATCTAAAGAACGATGACTACTGCAAAAATTAATCTATGAAATTAATGTCCTTTAAAAGGAAGTATGTTTATGGGTAAAATTAAAATATGCATGTCATGTTTTTATTGATATGGTAAGAGCTGCTAGGTAACAATACCATAATTGTGACACCCGTATTTTTATAGCATGGCGCATGGTCAAAGATGCGTCATGGCTTGAGATGAAGCTTCATCCAAAGCTTCCGTTGCGTGGTAAAAAACATATTGTGCTAGAATGGCGCATTGTGTTTGGAATTTGGCCAAGGGCCAAACCTCGCATCAAATGATGCATTAGGCCAGTTGGGTAGATTGCCTTGAGCTTGCAGCGTAATCATTGCGCATTATGAAGACTATTGGCTTAGAGCCAATATCACACAATCATTGTGCATCAGGCTAGAGAGGGTCGACCTAGAGAATATTGCATAATCATTTTGCAATACGGCAGAACGAGAGGTGTGCAATCATTGTGCAATAGACATAACGAGTTGCGTAATCATTGTGCATTAGGCCATAGAGGGCTGGCCGAACGAATGTTGCGCAATCATTGTAGGAAATCATTGTACATAATCATTTATAGTTGCTCAGCCTTACCAATGGGAAATATGATGTGAAGGCATCAATATGCCATGTTGTGGACCCGATGAAGCATAATCATTGTGCATCTTGACGGAACGGCCTATACAGACCAGGCCATTACCATTATTGCTAGGCCACTGCCTTGTAAACGAGTTGGGTTAAGCTTTTGTCCCTTCGAGGGTGAACTACGGTCTGTGCTTGGTCTCTTTAGAGTATGGAAGGTTACGCAGGCAGCCGCAATGAGTTGCAGCATTGCCAGTCCAGCACTTTGTCGCTCATATTATCTCTTTAGGAGATGATTGCGGCACATTGTCCCCTCATATCATCTAAGCTCGGTAGCTCGATGCAAGAGATGATTGTGGCCAGATTTGATGAGGCAAGTTGCATGCCAGCCAGTGGATGCTCATAATTCCTATCAAGTCGTTCGACTTAGGAATGTACCAATGGTGCATCGGGCATGGCCTCAGAGGTCCATTGGGCATGGCCTCAGACCTAAAGAGCTTGCATAAGCCTAAGGAAAGTATGGCATGAGCCTGATTGATGCACCCTTGGCACGAGCAAGACAAGTGCATGCTCTCAGCAATGCCGAAGCTTAGTGAAGAGGAAGTGTGACGGTTTCTCAGCTAGATAGGAAATTCAGTGATGAATTCCCTATGTTGAGGCAATGCATGTAAGGTGCATCGGCCATAGTATTCAAGGCTTTATACCCTTGTTATGTGGTAAGTTGGAACAGTGTGGAAGCTAAGTTAGCTGCATCATGCTCCACGAGCATTCTTTCAAGGAAAAATGGATGTGCATTTTCCTACCTTAAAGACCCTGATCGTAGCATCAAAATGGCTCATCGGGGAAGTTATGACATGCGATCCTAGGCGCGCCAGGCGTGATTTCCCGGTCCATCACAATAATGTTTCTATCATAACTAAATTGAAACCATTACATAACTAATGGAAAGAAGGTATTAGGATTCTTTGAAGATGAACACCAAGCCCAGTTCAGTTTCTTTTGCAGCCGAACATGAACAACGAAATAAATTTCTTTTTGTCGAACTTCGATTTTCCAGTGCTTTGAGAAAATGAAGGGATTTTGCGGGAAATTTAGGTTCAGACATAAATGACTGTTAGGTGCTTGGAAAACCGGCTAATCACTTGAAGTGCCAAAATTTCATCATAATGAGTTTTGTAAGTTACACAATGCGGAGGAAACAAATGTTCACGATTGCTATGGTAGGTACCGAGATTAGCAGGTGAGTAGAGTTTCATACGAGACAAAAAAGTTAAGATCGATCATGACCGTTAAACGTATTCTTGCTAATCCAGATACCCGCCTTTAACAATCATGCAAATGTTGGATAATTGGAATGGATGTAATCGAGAGTAGAGATGGCAATTTTACAGGGGTTTACTCTGTAAATACTTTTATTGATTTCCAAGGAGGTTAACGGATTTGCAAAGTATTGTGTTAATGGTTGTCTACTTTTAAAATATCTTTCAAAGTTTATGTTACTGGTTGTAGATTTTCAAAGGGTCTTCTAAAGTTTGTGTTACTCGTTGTAAACTTGAAAATTCAAAGACTTTGCATACTTACCTATTTTCAAGACTTTGAGTGACTTTTGTGTATATATTTGCCTTGATAAAGGTCTTGCAAAATATGTAAGATTTCCAAAATTTTCATAAAAATATTTTTTATTCTCTTTTATTTTATCATTTCATAAATATACAATGTATAAAACCATCAATATAGATCAGTATAAATCATATGATATGATTAAACGTTTTTTATATTAATCTAGAACTAGCTCATACTAATTTGATATTGATATCGAACGAAGTAAAAGTTGAAATGTGGGAGAAAAGTGAAAATAAGGAACAGAGATTGGGAGTTTTTTCTAGAACACTTTTGGAAGGAGATGACAAGCAGATTCAAGTGGTTAATTTTTTTTTGAAGCACTACAGGTTTAATACTCCTCATCTCTAAAACTGATGTCATTCAAAGGAAGTATGTTTATTGGTAAATGGTAAAGTTCAAGTTTATAAGTACTCGTTTTATTATAAGCAACAAAACCATATCATTCGACCAAATTGTAACCATTGCCAACTTGTAAGTTATAACCAAAATTTGATTGATTAAGAAAGAAATAACAGAGTTGTGAACATTGGGTATCTAATTGTAAGAAAAATGTTGGGATTTCTTTGAAGAGGTTATCTTGATTTTTTAGGTACCATGAATTTTTTGAGAGACCATAGTTTTAATAGGTCACCTTTCCTATAGTTATAAGGGATGTCCTAAAGTGTTGAAATGACTAACCTATCCTTAACCTGATTTAATTTAAAATCAACCTAATAACCATCTATATATTAAACACCACCTCCTCCCACCACCACCGCCCACCATCGCCGATTACCACCACCACCACCACCTCTGATTATCACCACCACCAACCACCTCATCCCACCACCACCGCTCACCACCGCCGATTACCACCACCACCATCTCCGATTATCACCACCACCAACCACCGATTACCACCACCACCTCCGATTACCACCACCACCAACCACCACCACCTCTATATATAGCTTAATTTAAATCATTAACAAATATATTCTCACAAACCCATTACTTGTAATTTGTTTTGGTTGAAAAAATGAGAAGTAATCATCAAAATGAGTTGAAAATGGAAGTTGCAAAGAGGTTTAATGGAGTTCTTTTCAGAGAAAGGTTCGGTTACGTAGGAAAAAACAAGTCAGCCAAACTTTTAGTTCGGTCACGTCGCAAAACGTTCGGTTTCGTCGCAAAAAGTTCGGTTATCACGAATTAATTTTTTCTTAACCGAACTCACAGTTCGGTTGATTCACAAAAAATACTTTTAACCGAACTCCTTGTATTAGAACAACACAAGTCCATAAGTTCGGTTCCTTCGCAAAATAAGGATATCACCGAACTTTAGTTTACAAAAATAATGAAAAGTCCAAAAGTTCGATTCGTTCGCAAAAATGTTAGTTTTCTTTGTAACCGAACTATGGGCTAATTCTATATAGGCATTTGCAAGTTCAGTTCGGTTGGATCACAAAAATTGTTAAGTTTTTACTTTAAGCGAACTTTACTCTGATATTGAGTTCGGTTAGATATGTTGTTGGGTAAAAGTTTGCGAACCAACCGACCTTCTTATACTTGGTATAAAAAATTTTTTACGTAAAGTTCGGTTAGATAGTTGGTTGGTATGAAGTTTGCGAACAACCGAACTATGTACACTTGGTAAAATCTTATGTTCAGGTAAAGTTTGGTTAGATATTGTTTGCGAACCAACTGAACTTCTAGACCCTAAAGTTCTGTAACATTGCGGGCAAACCGAACATTACTCTGTAAATCATATAAACAAAGTTCGGTAACATGTCTGTTAACCGAACGACTAAAAACCTCCATTAACGAGCGAGTTCGGTAACCTGCATGTTTGGAAAAAATAACCGAACTACACTTTCAGATGTGTTCGATTACATGTTCTTCACATAAGGTAACCGAACAAGGCCAAATCTACTTCAAAAATTTACATTTTTTTGAAAATTTGGAGCAATTCAACCAACATTATCTAAGTTTGAAGCATACCTGGATACCCAAATACTCTTCCTGCGGTTTTGTTCGGTTACATGATTAAGATGAGCCATCAATTGAATCATCACTTGAATACTCAAGCTTAGTGAACTCAATTTTTTTTTCCATGTTTTTCTTCTTCATCTTCTCTAACTTTACTCAATAATTCTACTTCTTTTTAAGAAAACCCATCTGATTTTTTAATCTCACTAATTATCTTTAACTTAATCATTTCACTAACTAATATTAACACTAACTAATCATTATCCAAAATTAATCAGGAAGGTAGTTTAGGTATTAATATAAATATCTAGATAAGGGGTGACCTAGATTTACTTCTAAATGTCTTACTAAAAATAGAACCATGGTCCCAAAAAAACCATAGTCCCAAAAAATCATTCTTTTATTATGTCCGATCCATTAAAAGAAAAATAAAAAACTAAGAAAATTAAAATTGCTGGTGGACACGGAGCCCAATTGGAATATACGAGCAAATTGAGATGCAGTAATCAAGAGATAAGAAATTTAATAAACTACAATAAAATCATCTCCGTGGTGTTAATCTTTTTCTCCGACCGCAAAAATGAAGTTAATTTGGTGCTCACTTCGATCAATGCAGTCTTGTTATATCCCTTTATCATCATGACTCATGAGCTTTATTCTTGTGCCTTCCCTATTTTGACAGGCCCTTTGGTTCATGTGTGCCAATGTGCAATCATGCAAGTCTGATGTGCTAAACATGGATTTCTTTTGGGTTCCCATTGTTTAGGTGATTCTCGAAGTCGAAAATGATTGAAAAATTCTGAAGTAAACTAAAATCCAGAACGACAAAATACTGAAATGTTGAAGGAAATTGGAGAAAAAACAAATTAGAGTGAGGAAGTGGAAGTGTGGTGAGCCCATAATCCATAACGGATGTGCAATTAAGCAATCATCTGGTGTGGATTGGGCCTGGACATGCTTTTTGGGCAATATTCACCTATTTAAGTTAAAGTGAGACAAAAACAATGCTGGAGCGGGTGGGCAGCGCATGAGTAGACGCGGATTTGGCATTATCCGTATCAAATCCATCTAAATGACGGATTTAAAATTTTTACCTATGTCCAAATCTATTACTCCTCGGATGTGACACATGCAAGTGAGAGATGAGCGGATTGGATACGGAAGGATTTGTAGATCTAAAAGAATTACAAACAAAACGTATAAATACTGAACATGAATAATATAACTTTGTTTTAAAACTTTTATTGCTAAAAATATAAGTAATTAACATAACAAGAGTAATACAATATCTTTCCGACAACCAAAACTATAAGTAATATTTATTGATATGAAGGCCTCCGATCAATCCAAAATTTATACTTTTGAAACATCGTTGACGATCTTCAATTATTCTTAATAGCAATCTATATATTTTATCTACAAAGTTTCTGTAATAACCTTCATATATGTATAAATACTAATAACTATCTTTAGGATCGGGTGTCCAACGGATGAGTGATGTTCCACCCACGTCCAACCCGTTAAAACGAAAAGTTCAAAGATTTATCCGCGTCCGATCTGCCGATAAACAAACTGGGCGTCTACCAGCCAAAATGCAGATTGGTTCGTATAAAATCCGCGGATTTGAGTGTTTTGGCTCACCCCTAATTTTAGCATACTTTCTATAAAATTTTAAGCAAATATATTCGTAATTTTATTTATTTTAAACAAAAGAAGTGTGGAATTTAATACATTCTCCGAATGATCTTTATTTTAGGATTTTAAAATGTAAGTATTTCAAAGACTGCTCTCTGTTGCATTATGAATTGAGAAGGGACTGCTCTTGGGTTTGGAAAAACATCTGTATAGGTTTCGATTTTATTCTCCGTAATGCTGTTTGGGACCTTAGAGATGGCAATAGCATTTTGGATTTTAAAGATAATTGGATTCCCAATGTTGCTCAGCCTTTATGTAATGCCTATCCAAATCCTAATCTTTTAGTTTCTGATCCGATAGATAAAGACACTAATAGCTGGAATCTTCAACTAGTCAATGCTCACTTCAATCCTCAGAACGCTCAACTCATTTAGAGTACTAGAATCCCTCATTCTGGTCACGACAGACTAATTTGGCCTTTCACTAAAAACGGACAATTTTCTGTCAAAACTGCATATAAAGTCTTGTCTGGTCAATTTGAGTACATTCATAACCCTGAGAATGTTAATCATGTTTATAAGTCCCTTTGGAAGCTGTTAATGCTTCCTAAAGTCCAGATTTTTGTGTGGAAGTGTTATGAGAATATCTTGCATGTAAAATCTATCATTTGTAGATTTAATTCTCATGATATGAATTGTAATCTGTGTGGAACTGTTGTGCCTGAAACTGCAAAGCATTTGATCTTATATTGTCCTTTTCCTCAAGTTGTTTGGTCATTAACTCCATATTATAACTTAGTCTCACATGTTAGGGATTCTACACATAACTTAAAAGAGTGGGTTGCTCAATGGTTAACTTCAATTAACTTAAAAGACAAAGTTGTTGTTGTTTTTTCCATTGCTTGGAGCATATGAAAAGACATATGCTCTTTCATTTTTCAGGGGAAAAATCTAAATTATTTCACTACTGTGAGACTAGCTCTCAAATTTGTGAACGATTCTGATACTTATATTAGATCTGTTTCTCTGCTGCAAACTTGTCTGCTAACATTTTATCAGTTGAAAATGATTTAGATTCTGTAGTAGCCTCTTTGCCAGAAGACTGCATTATTGTATACAATGATGCATTATTTGACATAAATACTAATCTTTATGGAATTGTTTTGATTATGCATGATAAAACAGGTAACTACATTGGCTGCAAAGTCGTCCCAGGAGTAGCTAGGAACGCTGAAGAAGCTGAATGTTTAGCCCTGCTAGAAGCTAGTCTCTAGGCAAAAGAAAGAAACTACATGAAAGTTTGCTTCATCAATGATGCTCAATTAGTAGTAAGATGTTTCAATTCAAATAATAACCGGTTGTTCTGGTATAATAAAACAATTATGGATGACTGCAAGATGATTCACAATAATTTTTCTCTCTAGAGTAAAATTTCTAAAAAGAAATTTCAACAATCATGCTGATGATGCAGCTAAGTATTGTAATAACTTAAAAAATCAGGGAGAGTGGTTGGGTATAATCCCACCATTCCTGCCACATCTCTTGTAATTTTTACCTGGTTTTAATGGTATTTCTTTATTTCTTAAAAAAATAAAAAAAGAAGTGTGTATAAGCAACAAACCATGCAACAAACGACCACCATCAAAGACCTTGTTGGTTTTTGGTTTTTTATATTGCTTTCTCTTGAGAACCACTCCGTTTGTGAAAATGTCATTACTCAATCAATTTATTTTTACAAAAAATATAATGAAAATGAGAATTTTCAACAAAATAAAATTCATGAATGCGAAATGAGGTATGGCATAAGGTCGCACAACCTCAAACTGACCTAAAAAAACATTAAACTGGGTAATTTATTTGGCAGAATGCACATAGAAATTTAGAGATAAGAAGAATAAAAATGTGATTCAATGGCTTATTAATTCTCGTTCGGGCGAAGGCATCTTCGGTAGACATGTCTAAGTACTTGATATACCATAACTTGAATAGATCATGTTACTTTAATTCTCAATGTTCAATCATTTTTTTTCTCTGCACGATCCAATAGATGAACAACAAAGGATATAACTAAACGAAGTGAAATGAACCATCGAAATTTTTAACCACTAAATCTAGTTTACCTATTTTGTGTGCAATCACAATCACAATGATGTTGTGTTACATCTAATTTTTATTTTTACTAGGCATGTAATTTTTATTTGTTAACAACTTTTTATAGAGGTATTGAATGCTACTATATAAGTGTCGAAAATGTTGAAAAATTAACAATAAGATAGAAGAAAATCTAAAGTCTTGAAAATGGTAGAAAAATTAAAAATAAGACGGAAGAAAATCTGAAACTAGTTAGTTTACACTAATTTGATAATAACGTTCACTAAGTAGAAGTTGAAATGTTGGAGAAAACTGACAAGGAAGGGATAAAGAAAATCATATCCAATTTGAAATTTGTATCATGGGAACGAAAACATATTTATTAAAGAAGATTAAAATCTGTTTACATATGAATATGATATGGTTACTTCTTCAAGTGTAGTAGTAAAACTTCTGAAGATTATTTGAAGAGAAACAACTAATCAAATGACTAGCTAGAATTATAATCCTTTTTTCAACTTTCTAAGATCTTGAAATTTTATCAATATACCCACATTTTCATCGTGAATAAACTTTGTTTTCAACCTACTAATACATCCAAAATCTGTTTGCAAGAATAAAGTAAAAGTTCATATCCATTCTGAAATTAAAGTCGTGGAAACGGAAACATGTTTATTATAAATTAAACTATGCATGTACCATTTTTCTTTAATTTGGTAAGTGTCGTTAAGCAACAAAACTATAATATTTGTGTCATTACTAAGTTGAAACCATTGTATAACTAATTTTAGAAGGTATTGAAAAACAAGTACGTTTTGGAGGCTTGGAAAAAAATTTAAGCACTTGAGTTATGTAAATTCCAAAATATGCGTAGGAAAAACTGATTTTTTTTTTCTCTTCTCAAGACTGAGAAGAGTCTGAGATTGAGGTTCACATTGTTGTTTCTCAAAAACTCACGTACACGTTCAAGATTCTTCCTGAGGAGTAAATGGGTAATTTGTACTCTTTCAGGCTACCTTTCTTTCCAAGGTCATAGGTAAAATCTTGGTCAATAGGATGAAACCCATCTTAAATTCTATAATCTCTGCCTTTCAGGCTGCCTTTCTTTCCAAAAGACAAATATCTGACAATACAGTAATGGCTCAGGAGATCATTCACTCTTTCAAAAAAAAGAAAGTGAAACATGCTGGTTTAGGAATAAAAATCGATATGTCTAAGGTCTTTGATAGAGTCAGTTGGGATTTTTTACTTTCAGCCATGAAGGCCTTTGGCTTTGGCATGAACTTCTGTAACTTAATTCACCAATGCATCTCCACCTACTCTATATCATACCTCCTTAATGGAAGCCCAGGGAACTATTTCAAACCATCTAGAGGTCTTAGATAAGGGGACCATCTGTTCCCCTATCTTTTCATCATCTGCATGAAGATTTTCTCTAGATTGCTTTTATCCAGTGCAGAAGAGAAGTTAATAAATGGTATTAAAATAACTCCAAAGAACAGTCCAAATTCACACCTCTTCTTTGCGGATGATTGTCATCTATTCATTAGAGCAGATCTTAAGGAATGTCATAACATATTGCAGCTTATAGACATCTTTAGTACAATATCAAGGAAGTTAATTGACTTTGATAAATTAGGTATATTCTTTAGTAAAAAAGTACAACCAAAACATCAGAGAATGATTAGTAAACTCCTTAAAATCAAGAAGATTGATCTAAAAGATTCTTACTTAGGAACTCCTCTCTTCGTAGATAAAGCTAAAATAAAACTCTTTGAGGGCATCATAGAAAAGATGGAACATAAAGTCCAAGGTTGGATAGGAAAATTCTTAGCTCAAGCTAGTAAAATGGTTCTAAACAAAGCAACTTTGGCAAGTACGGCTAGCTGTCAAATGAGTTGCTTTATTCTACCGAAAAAAATCACAAAAAATGGATGTTCTGCACACGAATTTTTGGTGGGGAAAAGAAACTAACTATAGAGGATATTATCCCAAATCCTATTCCTGTCTTTGTAAACCGATTAGTAATGCCCTAGGTTTCAGAAATGCTCGTAAATTCAATCTAGCCCTGATAGGTAAACTAGCTTGGAGACTATTGAATGAACTTGAAGATATTTGGGTAACTCAACTCAAACCTAGATACTATAGGAAATCTTCTGCTTTTAAAGCTAAAATCCCTTCTAATAGTTCTTGGGTTTGGAAATGCAAAAGTAAGGGGATTATATTAGTTGAACAAAACAGTATCTGCGAAGTAGGATATGAAAATAACATTAATGTTTGGGAAGACAACTGGATTCCTAATTTGGAAGAAAATCTTAGTATTCACAAAACTACCTCTAACTCTTTTTTAACATTTGTGAAGGATTTCATTGATCCAAGCACAAATAAGTGGAACTCCCATTTAATTTTTGAATTGTTTCCAAGTCATATAGCTAGACAGATATGTAACATAAGAATAACTTTAGATAGTAGTTTGAATGCTAAACCGGACACTCTCAGATGGACACTAACCAACTCAGGAAAATTCACAATACAGTCCATGTACAATAAATTAAATGAAAGAACTCTGAACAACTATAACCTAGGACAGAACAGACTCTTTCTGGAAGAGTTTATGGAGCTTAAATACATCTCAAAGAATCAACATTTTTATTTGGAAGTGTTTGCAAAATGCAATTTCCACAAACCTGAAGTTATCTAGGTTTATTGATGTAATTTTAAAGTGGTAAGTAAGGTTGTCGTTCACTCGAACTTGTGTAGACTCGATTTTAGACTCAAAAATAGAAAACACTAAAAATAAAAAAAATATATTCACAAAAGTTTATCACAGTATCGAGAGGTACTGAGACTCATGATTCCACCAAATTCCATTCATGCGACTCAAATAATAATTCCAATCAATTATAGTTCAAATAATAAAAATATGGACTCTTGTTCTTTGCCAAAAATAGATTTTTGAAAAGCAATGACTGTAAATCAAAAGCATGATGTATCAAAAATACATAGACCAAGCATACACCATCAAACGAAATCACATCCATTCAATAAAAATCATAAATCAATTAAATATCAATGCAAATAGTCATAAAAGAATTATTAGAATTACCACATGCGTGAAATAGGGCTTCCTCCATCATCCCAGTATTGGGGTTTAGCTACTCATATTAATCACTTGCTCAAAATACATGTTTATATCTCAAAAAGTTGATTAAAAGAGTGAAAATAATAAAATCAGTGATTCTGCGACCCACAGAAAGCATCCAGAGAAGAACGATAGAAAATAAGTGCGTCTGTTGCTGTTGTTTAAGACTGACAGGCGTCTGTCCTTGTCACAGTTAAAGAACGACTGTCTGTAGAAGTCTGTTTTTCGTGTTCTTCGTTCTCTTCAATGGCAGCAGCAGCAGTGTACAAAAATCTCTTGATTCACGCCTCCTGAGATCTCCTCTCGACCCCAAACTCCTCGTTACTTATTCTAGGGGACCTAAGCATCCTATTTATACACAAAAGGGTCATTGAATCTTTCACAAATCGCATCAAAATTCCCTTTTTCCTTTCTTGGCAGTCACGGCAATAATTGCTTCCCAAATTTGTTTTACGCGTTTCTGAGCTTTCCCACTTATCTCAAACTCTTCCTTGGATATATATGTATCTTTGGAAAGAGTTTACTTGCCTTTAATCTCCTTGAATAACAGATTTTGAACCCATGAAGCCGTGTTTCCTTATTTGACTTTGATTCCAATTCCCGGCTAGTCTAGCCCAAGTTGATCGGTCCAATTGCTTCTAATGAACTTGTTAAGTCATATCAAGTCCAGCCCCATCAATTTACGGTGTTGAATCTCTTTAAAATTGCCCAAAGCTTCACGTACAAAATCTGCAGACGTGAAAAAGGTGGGTGTCCCCCTATCCCGTGCTGTTCTCCCTTTAGCAGCTGCCTGGAAATAGGTCACCCCTTAGTAATTAGGTTACCCTTATCCAAAATCTAGGGTCCGTATAGTGATTTTTCTGGGATATTTTCCGCACTTTTTCGGGGTTCCTCCGGGGTATTTCTGGGGCGCTTCCGGTACTCTATCAACGGAGGTCCAAACGCCGCATTCTCAGCCAATTTCGCTGCAAAACCTTATTCTTCTAAAAACACCTACAAATAAATAAAATAACCAAATAAGTATAGAATCGAGCACTAACACTATATACAATTGAGATATATTAGACACATAAATGTGTCTATCAAATACCCCCAAACTTATTATTTGCTAGTCCCGAGCAAATCAAAACTACAAAATAAAATCCTAACTCACTGTCGCAGGCATCGTCGATTGCATTTAGCGTATGCAATAAGCTTTTAAACCCCTAAGTGTCCCTAGTGGCGGAGTGTTGTCTCCGGAGGGCTTACAAGAGGTATACCCACAAAACCTTTACTCCAGACCTTAGCTATCTACGCAGAACCTTGGAAGGCACTAAAGAATCTCCTTGGTTGGCATACTTATTGACTACAGGAGGAAGTACCCTGATGCGAAATTCCAATTGCTGTACACGAGTTTGCACTCAAGCATACTAAAATTCATATAAAGTGACAGAGCTCTACTCAAATAGTTGCACTATGGACATCAATATCCGGAGTCAAAAATAATCACATGGATAGATCAAGAAGATGGATATAGAAAAACATAGATGGTTTTGATGTTTACTAAGTGAACGACGTTTCCCATATCTGTCTGAAGGCCTCCACCAAAATGAACCTATCCTAATGGATTGAGATATTAGTCTGACTAATATCAACACACTAGCATATACAAGGGAACCAGTGGTCGATAACCTAACTCTAGGTCAACACAACTGGCATATAGGGTACCAATGGTCGACTTTATTGAATTTGTTCCTTTTGGTCAAATGGGCTGGTCTCAATTTTTTTTTTCATAATAATTTTTTTTCAACTTCTTGGTAACTACCATATTTTTATTTTTATTTTTTATTATTTTTTTATCTTTCTCAATCACTCTAATTCACCCTAGTATTGGTAACAACTTGAATCGTGGGCCCCACCTATCACTTAGAGAAACATAGTTTAAAACAAAATAAAACAAAAATAGAAGTGAAAAGGACTCAATGAGATATGGTGAAACTATCATGTTATTTCTAACACCTGAGCTCTTTGCTTTTATGAATAGACTCTTTAGATGTTTTCATCTAATCAGATTGGTTCCTCAACTCCTACAATCAAAATGCTTCCATCCACTTAGGTTGGTTAGTGCCAACCTTAATAGGCATAAATTTCTAGGTTCGGGAGTTTATTTATTCATATTGCAACTAAAAGGTTTCTCCCATACCCCCAAACTTAAATCTAACATTGTCCTCAATGTTCTAAAGATGAAATTAAAAGCATGAACAAGGAGAAACTGTTGCCATTTGAAGCAAAAGAGATAAGGAAAGATATTACCGTGTCGCATGAATGTTGGGTTACCTCCCAAGAAGTGCTAAGTTTAAAGTCTTCAGCCAGACTAAGAAAGGATTAGTCACCTCATGGAATCATAAACTAATAGCCGAAATAACTGCGGGTCTTTAAAACCAAAAAGAGCTGACCAAAAGAAACTGCAATGAACCAAGAAAGTGAACAAGACTAGCAAGCCCTTACCTAGTTTCCTGATTAAGAAATTTATATCTAATTGTGGTTCAGGTTCAGGTTCTATGAAAGGGTCTACATAGAAAATTTTCATTGGCTGCGTTTCTTCATAGGTGGGATCCGAATCATTAGGTCCTAGAGTCTGGAAAAACTCAAATATGATCTTAGAAGCGCACAATAATAACCTAAATAACTGAGGATCCTCTAAGTCAATAATATTTGACTTACGTAATTAACCACAATGAGAGTAGTGGTCATTCTTAAGCAAATGTGTCGATTCTAATTTCCTAAAGCATTTAGGTTTAGTCTCACAACTTAATATTCGACACATTTGGAATATAAACGTTCCCACAGTTGGAAGAAAACTATTTGGTGGAAAAACAAAGTCAATCTGGGTATCATAGCCTGGTTCAACCACATCAACCATAAGATGGGTTTCTAATAACTGAACTTCGTTATGGACATCACTAGGTTCAGGAAAACGTGTATGAAGATAATCTTGTAAAATGGTTGAGGAAGATATGTCAAGACCCAAGTAAGGGACCTTTCTAAGAGTTAAATCACATGGAGAATGATAATCACCCCCAAACTTGGAGTTTTGGGTGTCTCTAGATAGACTAGCTACAATTTCCCTAATTTCTAGATCATCAGAATCATGAAAATGTTCAATTGCTTCTTCTAGGTTATACTCAGGTGATGACTCCTCACACATGTTTAAATGCTCTACGAGTTCATCTTCTTCGTCTAAGACTATTGTTTCTAAATCGCTAGACTCTACAATATTTTTCTCAGAATAAACTCGTTCCTCTAAACCATTATCGGCTTCGTAATCAAAAGGAAATACTAAATCGTATAAAACGGGGGTATCTCTAGTCAAATCCTCGTCCTTTTGAATAAGTGAATAATTATTAAAATTATTTGGATTTGAACTAGAAATAGTAGTATCATTGTAAAGCTCAATTGGAGTAACAGATTCCTGATCACTATGCCTATATGTGTCAAATTCTTCATCAGCACTATCCTCATCATAATCATCATAATAACATGAAAATGGTTGAACCTCATCTAAAAAAGTAGTGTTACCAATTCTAACCTCGGCATCTTGATTATGCAAATAACTATCCTCATTTTCAAGGGTACTATTGAAAACACTATATTGGAAATTAAGACTATCTTGAGCAGTTCTGTTCTGGGCCTCTAATAAAATCTTTTGAATCGACTCACATGACTTCCTTATGGTATCGTGTATAGAAGGTTCACTCATGGGTGCCTTTTGTTTATTCATTTCTAACACAAACCTATTTGTATTCTCAGTTAATTGTTTGAGAGACTCTTCTAGAGGAAGAACAGGTTCATAAGGATCATAATAGGGACTAGTTTTCAACATTTTCATTATATTGTCCAAAGACGAGGAACTAGTACTATAATAATCCTTATTTTCTTGCTCGTATGACCGGTGTGTGTGTGTATAGTAATTGGGCTCACCATGGTATGAGCCGTAACCTTGAAAAGGTTGATATTCCCAATCACTATTCACACTATGGTTAAAATTGTAACGTCCATTTTGAAACTCAGTCGGATATTCGTTGTATTGGCTATTGTGATACCAGTTCGACATTCTTTTGCAGGGGTGTGAGTTATCACAAAATAAAACCCACTGACAGGGGATTCGTTGGTGGATAGAGTCTTACCTCCCGTACCAGACGGGCGATGAACCGTTGAAGTCGACTCAGGCCACCGAATCCGATGTCAGTGTACAAACCCGAGGGGCCGAGACAGTATCGTAACTGTCGTCCTTCCCTGCAAACAGTTGATATTTAATTTTGACCCTTCCTTAGGGTTTAAAAAAAATAATGTCCAAGAATGTCCAAAAAATAAAAATGTCCAAAAAGGAAAAAAAAAATTACAAAAATAACACCCTATTTACAGTTTCTAAAAATAAAAATAAAAAAATAACTATATACAAAATCTTCTTCTTCACTCCTTTCGGATTCCTCTTTTCTTTCCTTCTTTGGCGATGCTTTCCTTTTATAGCACTTTTTCTTTCCTTGTAGCTTCGCTCGAAATCTGAAAAGAATCAAAAAATACCAAAGGCGTAAAAGAGAACAAAAATTCTGAAAGAAATAAAATAAATCTAAAACCTAAAACCTAATACAAATCCGCGTCGGCGGCGCCAAAAATTGATGTAATTTTAAAGTGGTAAGTAAGGTTGTCGTTCACTCGGACTTGTGTAGACTCGATTTTAGACTCAAAAATAGAAAACACTAAAAATAAAGAAAATATATTCACAAAAGTTTATCACAATATCGAGAGGAACTTAGACTCAGGATTCCACCAAATTCCATTCATGCGACTCAAATAATAATTCCAATCAATTATAGTTCAAATAATAAAAATATGGACTCTTGTTCTTTGCCAAAAATAGATTTTTGAAAAGAAATGATTGTAAATCAAAAGTATGATGTATCAAAAATACATAGACCAAGCATACACCATCAAACAAAATCACACCCATTCAATACAAATCATAAATCAATTAAATATCAATGCAAATAGTCATAAAAGAATTATTAGAATTACCACATGCGTGAAATAGGGCTTCCTCCATCATCCCAGTATTGGGGTTTAGCTCCTCATATTAATCATTTGCTCAAAATACATGTTTATAGCTCAAAAATTTGATTAAAAGAGTGAAAATAATAAAATCAGTGATTCTGCGACCCACAGAAAGCGTCCAGCGAAGAACGATAGAAAATAAGTGCGTATGTTGCTGTTGTTTAAGACTGACAAGCGTCTGTCCTTGTCACAGTTGAAGAACGACTGTCTGTAGAAGTCTGTTCTTCGTGCTCTTCAATGGCAGCAGCATTAGTGTACACAAATCTCTTGATTCACGCCTCCTGAGATCTCCTCTCGACCCCAAACTCCTCGTTACTTCTTCTAAGAGACCTAAGCATCCTATTTATACACAAAAGGGTCATTTAATCTTTCCCAAATTGCATCAAAATTCCCTTTTTCCTTTCTTGGCAGTCATGGTAATAATCGCTTCCCAAATTTGTTTTATGCGTTTCTGAGCTTTCCCACTTATCTCAAACTCTTCCTTGGATATATATGTATCTTTGGAAAGAGTTTACTTGCCTTTAATCTCCTTGAATAACAGATTTTGAACCCATGAAGCCGTGTTTCCTTATTTGACTTTGATTCCAATTCCCGGCTATTCTAGCCCAAGTTGATCGGTCCAATTGCTTCTAATGAACTTGTTAAGTCATATCAAGTCCAGCCCAATCAATTTACGGTGTTGAATCTCTTTAAAACTGCCCAAAACTTCACGTCCAAAATCCGCAGACGTGAGGTATCTTTTCCCGCCAAATCTTTTTGATTCAAATCGTGAAGAAGGTGGGTGTCCCCCTATCCTGTGCTGTTCTCCCTTTAGCAGCTGCCTGGAAATAGGTCACCCCTTAGTAATTAGGTTACCCTTATCCAAAATCGAGGGTCTGTATAGTGATTTTTCTGGGATATTTTCCGCACTTTTTCGGGGTTCCTCCGGGGTATTTCTGGGGCGCTTCCGGTACTCTATCAACGAAGGTCCAAACGCCGCATTCTCAGCCAATTTCGCTGCAAAACCTTATTCTTCTAAAAACACCTACAAATAAATAAAATAACCAAATAAGTATAGAAAGGAGCACCAACACTATATACAATTGAGATATATTAGACACATAAATGCGTCTATCATTTATGAAAGATATGTCTCCTAATTGTACTTTTGGTTGTCGGGAACATGAGTTTATAGAGCATCTTTTACTTCATTGCCCTTATGCTAAGTCTGTTTGGGCAACTGAACCATCCCGTGTAGACTTAAACTTTGACAGATCCATCTCTTTTCTAGAAGTCTGTAAAGATTGGATAGGAAAGATAAACCCAATCATTCTCATCGAAATTATTTTAACAAAAGTTTGGTTTATATGGAAGGAAAGATGTAATAGAGCCTTTAAAAAAAACAATCACATACTCAATTAGCTTTAGAAATACAAAGACACTTGAATTTCTGGTACAAGGATGACTACCTGACTAAGCAAGCCTCAACTAGCAAAAAGGAAACACCTAGATGGATAGCACCAAGATCCTCACAAAAGAAACTTAATATAGATGCAGCTTGGGTTTCTATGAATGCACCAGCAGGTTTCTCTTTAATCTTCAGAAATGATGCATGTATCTTTGAACAGGGCAGAGCATGACCCATCTCAGCAACATCTCCAGAAGAAGCAGAAGCTCTAGGATTTTTGCAAGCCGCAACCTGGGCAGTGGAAGAGAGACTGTCGAATTTCAGCGTCGAGGGAGACTGTAAGAATCTTTTTGATTATCTGAACGGGAAACCATCTCAAATTACTTGGCAGAACCAGAAAATCATGGATGAAGTAAAAAAAGAGTGTCATCTTTGCCAAAACTTTTTAGGCTTTTTTTATGTTCCTAAATTAGCCAACGATGTAGCCGATATCCTTGCTAAGGAGGCTAAAAACTTTCACTCATTTGTTAACCGGAGGAATGTACCTTCACCATGTATTTTGCAAGCCTTAGAAGTAGATAAATCTAATGTTCGGGTTGGTGTTATTAGCCCAACATTAGATGGCTTTACTATTATTGATGTAAGGGTGACTACTCCCTAAGTTACTAGGTTTGAATGCACTTTAACTTGCCAAAAAGAAAAGAAAACTAATAACAAGTCCAAACCAAGCTAAAGCTGCATTTAAGAAAGACAATAGAAAGCTGAGCATATTATTGTTGAACAAGAAAAAAACCAAAATTTAAACTAAACTAGAGGCAATATCTAAAGATAAAAGCAATTGAAATGTTAGAGAAAATTGAAATGGATGATTCAAGGAAATATGGACTTCTGCAAGTTGCAAATTCAGAAGTAGCCGAACAGTTGACGGTGAAGAGAGATTTAAGCTTGAAATTTAGTGCTTATGCTGTTTTGCTGTTCTCAATCGCTTACTTTTAGTTCTCATGTTTATCATGTTTGAGCATTCCCTGCTTTGATAGGCCTGCTGGTGTTTGGTCCTTTCAAGCAAAAGGATTTATTTCAAAAACTAGTAATCTGCACACATAAAAAAAAAATGAGTGAAGCAAATTACTACTTTGGGAAATGAACTTTTTGCTTCACTCATTTTTGTGTGTGCAAATCTCCCATCACACTTTTGGTTTTTTCGTGTAATCTTTAACATCAATTAGTGAAGTGCCCATTATTTAAGTGATGTTTGGAGAGAAGAGGAAAATGGAAGAGAAACAAAAACCAAACTGCAGTCGGTGTGCCTCGCAAGTATCAATATTGAAATGTTGAAGAAAATTGAAGGAAAACTAAAGCATATGGCTCAGCAGAAAGCTGTAAAAGAAATACATCATAGCTTCCAATATAAAATCATAGGTTTCACACTTTCAGCTCTGACAAAAAAGGCTCCCAATATCTCGGTAGTATCCAGGAACTATGAAGATCCATACTTAGGCGCCTGCTAGTGCATTTATGGATAACTATTTTCAGCAAATGTATCTAGAAATCTCATTTCATTTCTTTTATAAAGAACTTTTAATGAGATGATAATACAATTGCATCCGTTAGCGATAGAAGTGTATATTTATGCAATTATACGTGAAACAAAGAACAAACGACCATCGTCAAATCTTGATACGCTTAGTTTCTTTGAGTTGGTTATTCTATATGGGTACATGAAAAGAAACTACACATGACGGGCTCAATGTGGTAGAACACCGAGCCCAATTCAGTTTCCTTTGCGGCCGAACATGAAAAATAAAATATATGTGCAAATTTTGTTTTATTTTGAATTTAAATTGAACGGTTTTTTGGGACCATGGATTTTTTGAGGGGACATGATTTGATTAGGCCACCTTCCCTATAATTATAAGGGGTGTCCTAAAAGGTGGAGATGACTAGTTTACCCTTTTACCTAATTAAAATTATAACTAATCTACCACTTCTTCTTCCTCTATTCTACAATTTTTCTTCTTCTCTTCTTCATCAATATATGATCATCTAAACCTGATCGTATACAAATCTAATCAAAATCATCAAATTTTCATCGTCATCGATTCATTGAGTTTTCATCGTCGATTAATCAATCTTTTATAAACAAACCTATCCATAAATATTTTCCCACAAACCCATTACTTCTAATTCGTTTTTGATTGAAATTTTGAGCCGTAGTCATCAAAATACGTTGAATTTGGAGGTTACAGTAGTAAGTTCGGTTAGGATAATTTTGAAAAAAACCCTAGTTTTACAACCAAACTTTTAAAAATGAAGAACACTTCGGCTAAGATTTTTTTTTTCCTAACCGAACACCTGAGTTCGGTTGAGTCGCAAAAATAATTTCAAAACCGAACTCTTCTCTATATAGGCAAATGTTGAGTTCGGTTTAATCGCAAAAAAAATCCTTACCGAACTTTACTCAGAAAACCTATATAATGAGTTCGGTTAACTCGCAAAAATAATTTCAAAACCGAACTCTTCTCTGTATAGCCAAATGTTGAGTTCGGTTTAGTCGCAAAAAAATTTATTTTTGCAAACTTACCGAACTCTGTTGTTTAAAGTTCGGTTACAACGTGGTCGAGTCGACTGAACCGAACAAACTCTGTAAACTCAAGCATAGTAGTCCGGTTACATTAGATTTTTCATCAGCTAGCCGAACAAACAAAAACTCCATTAAAGCTCTGGTTCGGTTGCCTGTGATTTTGGATTTATTAACCGAACTGCATTTGCAGAAAGTTCGGTTACATGTTCTTCATATAATCTAACCGAACTTTGTTGACCTGGTTGAAATTTTTTTGTTTTGATTTTGAAGATATATTAGGCCATTTATAACAACATTCACTAAGTTACAAGCATACTTCGGTACCCAGAGGATGTTTTTCTCCATATTCACCCATCTCAAAATAATTTTTTTCTCCATCTTCTTCTTCTTCTTCTATCACTTTGTCACTCAATAATTCTACTTTTAAAAAAAATAATCTATTAATTTAACCTTAAGCAATGATTAATTACACTAACTAATCATTATACAAAAATAATCAGGAGGGTAATTTTGGTATTAATATAAATATTTAGATAAGGGGTGACCTAGAATTACTTCTAATGTCTTACCCAAAATAAAACAATGGTCCCAAAAAAAAGGCAGATCCCCAAAAAACCGTTCTTTAAATTATCGAATGCTTTGCTGGAAATCTAGGTCCAGACACAAGGGAATTCATGTTTCCAAGGAACCTTTTGGCCGCTTGAAAAACCAGCTAAGTACTTGAATTTCCCCAACTTCGTATGTAATTGCATGTTGCTTAAGGATCTCAACAACAAATCCATTTTCCAAAAGCACATTATAAATTTCCATGCTAATTTCCATTACTTCTTATCTGTGTGTGCCATTATGAAACCATTATTTTTCATATAGTTTTTATGTGTCAAAATATTGATGGAAGTTCTGTTTCTATTTAAGTAAGCGAAATTTAAAGACCATCAAAGAACAAGAGCTAGAGAACCAAAATTTGAACTAAATTAGAGGTGATGTCTAACGTTATAAGCAATTGAAATGCTGGAGAAAATTGAAAGGGAGGGAATCAAGACTAGAGATGGCAACCTTAGTAAATCGAAATTGGCATTTACATGCTTATTCTCAACAGGACAATTGTACGTACACTCTCAAGATTCTTTTTGGTGGAGTAAATCATTCGATCTCTTTAATCCGTAAATTCTCTTCAAATGTGTTCTGGAAGAGAAAATTTTCAGCAGACTAGTCCGTGTAATAAAAAGAAAAAATAACCATAAATTCGATTGTTTTTGTATCGTAAACTCGATTTTTAAGATTCACCCTTATTTATCCTAAAGCATATGTAATGAAAAAAAAACCCCAAAAAAAAGAAAATACATAGTTTTGGTATAATGTATTGCATCACCTAGTTTCAAACTAATTAATCTTACCAAAAACATGAATAAAATTTGTAACTTGTGTGTACTTTGAGCAAGACAATAAATTCGAGCAAATTATTATTGAATTTCTTAGTTAGGCCTGTTAGATTGTGTGGTGCTGTTCGGAATTTTATCATGCTTGTGCCTTCCCTACTTTGTTAGGCCTGTTGGGTTGTATGGTCCTGTAAAGCTGTTCCGACTCGACTCAAATATGTGTGGTGCCTGTTTGGAATTGTAAAAATCGGACCGAATATTAAACCAGAAAAATTACTGGATCAGGATTAACTGGTTCAACCAGTGGTTCAACGTGGGTCACTGGGTCAAATAAATAATAGGCTACTACTCAGTTCCACATATGTACTTGAGGAATATGGGGGCTTGTGACGCGTGAGACAATTATGCCTTTCATCTGACACCCTAGCCTTTTATCTTGTTTACTCCCCACATTTGCCCCTATTATGATAAGCAATTCATCTTCTTTCAATATTCCTTCCCAACAGCACAGTACCACCATATTTTTGACGAGCATGCATCGAATCAATGAAGTTAAACTCATTGATCATTAATTTCTCTTCTTTTGTTTACTAGACTTCCATGCTTCTCAGCCACCCAAATTCATTCCCAATTGATTCATTGGAATTTCTCTCCTTTTCCATTCATTGGATTGAGTGAAATAACAGATAAAATTATATGAAATTTTGGTTACACTTACTTATCTCTTCTTTGACGGATCGAGATTTTTGTGATTTTACCCTTTTGACTCTTCCCTCCATGGTAACCTTTAATATTTTATTGAGAGGAAACTCAATAAAACCTTAGCTAGAAGATGTTGAGACATGAGTTTTAAGTTTGTGGAAATAGTTAGATGATCGTCAATATATCTCATATGGAAAACCGAGATAACCAACTTATCAGATCTGTTGGAACTTTTGCAGAGAAAAAAATTTCCAAAACGAGATGAAAAAAAAATATATTAAGTTTTGACGGAGAAGTTACTGGGCGAACCTGAAAAAACCCAGCTGGGTCGTTGGTTCCCTGGACCGGCCGGTTCATGCGGTTCAACGTTTTTTAGGGGAGTTAGTGGGTCAGTGATGACCCAACCCATTTTTGCTACTGGGTCACCGATTGGTCCGGTCCGATTCTTAAGACACTGGTCTAAATAATAGAGAAAGCTAGGCCTGTCAATGGAAGAATATCCGTCGGATATTTAGAATTCTGATATCCGACAGGTTAAGCATTATCGGATATTCGATATCCGATAATATCCTATAGGATATCAAAATCAGATATCGATTCCGATAGGTTAAGCTATCGGATATCGGATATATATCCGATAATATCCGATTCTGACAAGAAAAACGACTAATCAACTATTGTCTGTAAAACATATGCAGAGCAGCAAATGTGATATTTAAGTTAAATTTCTCATACATACCATCCAAATTGTTTTCAAAAAGTCTTAAAACATTACTCTTAAGTAGTTATGTCTCTAAGTAAGTCTCTTACACACACATACATGAAAAGAAACACAAGCAAATGCTATAGAAAGTAAGATAAGTATCTATCACTCTCCTCTCCAGGCTCCAGCCTCTGACCCTCTTGAGTCTTGACTTCATTCGTCGTTGATTTCCAAATTTTCCATATCTGCATCCAGACAAACACACATAGATTAGATCCAAATTGAAATGCTAACAAGTAACAATAAATAGAGATTAGTAGTATTTCAGAAAAAACATCTAAGTAGATAGTTTGTTTTGTACTTCTCATTGCTCTCTAAATCAAAATATACTGGTCAAAACCAGCATCCGGTATGCTTTTCTCTTATGTAGTCATAGCATATTTCAATAGGAACTAAGAAGAATAACAGATTACAGATGGATCTATGCACTGAGTTTAAGCAAAAAAAAAAAGAAAAAAAAAATATGTTACCTTCACAAATGAAATCTGGCAACCAATCGCTTAAGCACAACAATGCTTCAACAAGCTCTGGATCTAATGAAGCTCTGTGTGTTGTAAGCACTCTACCACCTGCACTGAACATTGATTCAGATGCAACACTGGTGACTGGGATAGCCAAGACATCTCTTGCCATCTTTGCAAGAGTTGGGTACTTAGGTGCATTTAGCTTCCACCAACTTAAGATTTCAAACAAATACTCATCTTTTGGTGAGCCTTTGCTAAGCATTGGTTCTTCTAAATATTTGTCCAAATCAGACTTCTGCACCTCAAATTCAATGTTCTCCATCATAAACTCAGCATATTCAGGATCACGTGCTTCATCTGGATTGTCTGAATCCATCATACTTGAGCTAGAGACAGAGCTGCGGGCGCCAAAATAGTTTTCATCTGCATTTGAGTTTTGTGAATCATACTCATAAAAAAAAGCTGTCAATTTTGTTTTGAATTTGTTATACTCTACAGCATAGACAGTTCCATACAACTTCTTATAACAAAACTCTACCCATTTGGCTTTGTATCTAGGATCTAACACAACTCCGATGCCCATAACCAAATTACTTTCAAGCCAATACACATCGAACTTCTCCCTCATCTTCAACCCCATTTCTCTGATATACGCATACTCACTGTCTTCCCATTGTTTGATGCACTTGTTAATTTCATAGACCCCATTGTAGTACAGATTTGCAGTTGGATACTTCATCCCTGCAAACCTGGTTGAAACATCATTAGTACAGATTTTCAACCATCAGAAACCCTATTTTCAGTAAATACTAAAAAGCATTCATAACTATCAACAGTGCAAATGTGCAATCACCTATATTAAAATTGATGATATCATATTCAGGATTATGCTGTTACACATCATTACTGAAATTCAACTAAATATAGTAAACAAGGATGTAAATTAAGATGCATTATCAGAGAATCAGAAACATAATTCCAAGAGAATGATTATGATACCTGATAGAGCAGAAACCTTCTTTAGAGCCTTTTGCTTGTCTTTGTTGTCAAAATTAACTTCTGTTTAACACCAAAAAGATAGAAATCAGATTCTTCACATAAAGAAAGTAAAACAGAAACTGCAAGTGTAAACCCATCTCAAAAATATATCAATTCAATCAAACCCTAAACTAATAACTATCAATATTGAGTTATTCTTCAACCTCAATGCCTCATATTCTTACTTAAGTTAAACCCATCTCAAATCTTTCTCTAATTTCATCCATACATGTAAGTCATATCAAACCCTAATTTTTGATTGCAAGACAGAAACCCTATTTTCATGTCAATCGATGAATTGAACAAAAAAATTTAACAAAGAAAATAGAAGAGAATTAGTACCTGATTGAGCGGGTGAGTGATTGGTAAACAACTGAGTGAGTGAGTGATTGATCGAGAGAGGCAGAGACAAAATGGAGACTCGAGAGGCGACTGAGAACAAACGGTGAGAAACTGAGAAGAGAAAAAAAAAAAATGAAAAAACGAAATGACTTCTCGAGTCCTCGAGTAGTCAAATAAGGATATGGGAAAATTACAAGTACGTCCTTAACATATCGGATATCTAAACAAACAGATATAGCCTAATCCGATTCCGATATGTTAAGGAAGAAATATCCGATAACATATTATATCCGATATCCGATATCCGATAAAACAGATAAAATCCTATAGGATATCGAATAATCGGAAACGGATTCCGGATATCGGATAGATATTGACAGGCCTAGAGAAAGCAATTTCCCAAAAACTTGTTTCCCACTAAGTAGCAGAATTTGGAGTGGAGAAGTCTTTAAACGAAAGATAGGAATAGACCAGAAAGTATGGAGAAGTCTTTAAACGAAAGATAGGAATAGACCAGAAAGTAGGTGCTTGATAAATTTAACTGACTCAATTTCATGGTTTAGTTCTAGTCTTTTTCCGATGAATATAAGAACAAGATTACATTAATGGTTCAACCCATTTCTCCGGTTAAATTGTTTCCTGAAAAGTGAAGGACTAATGAGTCCATCAAGTTTTGTGATCTTTTGAAACGTAGCAGCCACCTAAGAGCAACCACAGCCATGAGACGGACCAAATACCAAAAGTAAGACTAAAAACCAAAAAAATTTGGTATTCTGGGTGTTCAAGCGCAGTGGTAGAACACCAAATTTGGTGAAGCGTAACTTATACACACGCCCGATGTCAGACGGAAATTATATTCACGTTTGTTGATTAGGCGTCTTTATATTATGCGTTTGAGTGAAACGTAGGTATAATGCGCGTTTGATTGAGGCGTAGGTATAATTAACGCCGGATATGGGACGGGGATGGAAAGTGCGTCTACAGGGACGGGGATTAAAAGTGCGTCCCATTCATACGGAGATATAAAGTGCGTATGTTTCGGGCGTTAATGGCTTATGCGTCTGGGTGAGACGTTTATACAAGATGCGTTTGATTGGGGCGTTTATAGAAGGAGCGTCTGAATGGGGCGTGCCCAAATTTGGGGAGCTGACCTTTGGGATTGTACGGAGATATGCCTCTATAGGTTTAATTAAGTAAAAAAGAGAGATGATTATATGTTTCTCGTTTTAGAAAGCAACGAACGATGAAGGGTAGGGGACCATGTATTCCTCCTAATGATGCACCACTGTGACCTAACTTCAACTGCTTCAGATTGCAATCCTCTTTAGTCTGCATTTCATCATCTTTTGGAGAATCCCAAAGGTCAGCTCCCCTACATTACGCCTGCTAAAGTTTTTGGACATTATGTCTTATTCTTGAATTCTTGGACATTATGTTTTTGGACTAATCCCAAAGACACTTGAATTCTTATTCTTTTGAAGTTCCGGATCTCCAGAACTTAGGAAAACAAACGTACATTAAAGATACGCCTCGCCCAGACGTACATTAAAGTTACGCCCATACCAGACGTACATTAAAGATACGCCTAGACACAGACGCTCACAATACATGCGCCCAACCCAGACGTTATTTATAACTGCGCCTCATTCATACGCCCTTTATACATCCGTCCCATTTCAGGCGTAAGTATTAACATCGTCTGACGCGTTTGAAGGGGGCGGAGTTTATACATGCGCCTGACTCATACGGTGATTATATGCTCGCCTGATTGTATACGGTGATTAAACTTACGCCTGGTATCATACGCTCCTAATACTTCCGTCCCACTATATCTTTTTTAGTCGTCTGGGCCGACGACCACATTTGGTCTCAAACCCTAAATTTGGCGACTAAATTTGGGTTTACTCCTCACCACTGCGATACTTTCTGGGACCAAATTTGGGTTTAGTACCCAAATTTGGTCGTGATTGTGGTTGCTCTAAGAGCATCCACAATGGACGACTAAAATCAAATTTTTGGTCGAAAAATCAGATGCAGTGGAACGGAGTATCGAACAAAAACTAGACTAAAACCAAAAACCAAATCATACTTGGTCTGTAGTTTGGTTTTGGTCGAGCGTAATTTAAGACCACGCCCGCCGTGAGACGTCAATATTGGTTGCGTTTGGAGTGGGGCGGAGTTATTATTTTCGTTTGGCAGTGAGGCGAAACTACAAATTGCGCCTTTGTGAAGCGTAATTTTAACCTACGCCTGACGGGACGTTATTTTAAATTGCGTCTGTCACCAGATGAACATTTAAGTTGCGCCTCGTACAGGCACAATTTATGGTACCGTCCCACCGGGCAGCATTTTAAAAATCGTCCCATGAACGGGCGCAAATGTAAATTACGCCTGAAACTTACTCAGGCGCAAATGCAAATTACGCCCCACATTTCTTCATACACTGAAGATTTATGCATATAGCGCTTGCTTGAGAATATTGATCAAGTTCTCCCAGTTTAACAGACAGCTGGAAAGAAACGGAAATAGTTAATAGATAACTTGCAAGCTCACGGAGTTGCTTATATAGATTGCAGTTATCTCTTATATTAATTCCGGTTCATTTTGTTGGAACAAATGAGAAAAAAATAAGTAAAAGACAAGGATAACTATATTAATTCTTCATTACATCTTTTGTACAAAATGAAAGGCTGATAGGCCGAACATGTTTGAAAGCTGAAGCATTGGTACGATAGGGTTGATTACTTGTATGTGTTATGCCCTAATCAGGCGTGATTTCATATTGCGCACCATCAGGCGTGATTTTTTATTACGTCTGTCAATCAGGCGGTTGTATATATTACGCTCCACACCAAACACAATTTTAAACTGCGTCCGACATCAGGCATTATTTAAATTTACGTCCACCCGGAACACATTTTATACCTATGCCTTATGTCAGACGAACCTTTATACATCCGTTCCACCAAATTTACTCCTCCACCGTAACGTCGCACCACTGATTAAACCCATTTCTCATCACATTTTTTAGGTTTTAATCTTTAGTTATAGTCGCACGCACCACTATGGTTGCTCTAAGGTCCTAAACTTGAAAACACTAATAATCAAGCAGAAGAAATCAAGCTAGCAGTTACTTGTCAGAGCTACTTAGTTTCTGTATAAAGCAATTACTTATCAAAATAAAAAATAAAAAAATCAAGCTAGCAGTAGAAGTAGTAGTAGGCTAGTAGCCCAGGTAAAGGCTATGGGCTTGACTAAGCAACATGACGAGTGCATTCCAAAACCACTCATCTCCCCTCCTTTAAAACAATAAGTTATATAAGCTCCCACGTCGCACGGTGAATGTGACACCCATCTCAAATTAAATGAGATAAAAGCTTTGAACTATAACAATTCTGGAGAGGACAAGTGTCGGGACTCTATTGGTCGGAGCATTAAAATTTGAATTACACTCCGTTTACACCCTATATTTAACTGGCCGTTTTTAACACCGTTAGTAAAAACGTGGGTATACAACACTTATGTGAGGATTTACAGCTAAATAATAACCTACGCTTGGTTTACACCAAAAACTTAATTGTATGTTACTGACGTCCGTTAAGTGTACAGTACATCCGTGAAGAAATCTAAGGCTTTCCTGCTGCCATACTTTTCTTGTCCGACAAAACCCATGAGCTGATTGAGATCGAGAAATAGGAAGCCTTAGCGTTGGCGGAAGAATAATCATCACCCTCTGTTATTCTTCAGTTTGCTCCAATCCTAGGTGTTGTTGATGACGGGTTTTGGAGGATCAATTAATCTCCGACCTCAATCACTGGTATAAAGTAACTTTTTAAACAGTTCTCTCTTTTTTTTCGTTATGATGATATGTATTTTTCGTTTCTGGAATCATTATTCACAGAATTTTCATGAAATTTATCGTATTTGCTTAGTTAGATTTTGGGCTTTGTGTTTGTTGTTATACAACTTTTGAAAATTATGAAGTGATTATCATGGAAGAGGAAGAATACGATGTTGGAGTCCCTGATTTGTGTGGTTGTCATGGAGTCGGAGATGGGTTTGTGCGATTTGGAGTCTGCCAAGGGTTTGAGGAGAACACACTCAACTTGCCGCGATAACATCAGATCATGCACACAAAGTGTTTGAGGAAAGTCATTTTTTTTTCTTTTGTTATTTTGAATTCATCTAACTTCTGAGTTTCTCTTTCCAGTCATTCATGCATCTCTTAATCCAGTCATTGGAAGAGCTGTAGCATCAAGGTATAATACTTTAATCTGAAGATAATTTTTATCTTCGATCTTGGTGGTAATACATTTGAAAATATCTTTGAGCTGAACGCTCTGTGTATGAAGTCATGAGGATTATATCACTTTTTTCTGAAACCAAGTAGTAGCTGGATCATGGGTTTCAAGGTTCTCCATATATTAAAGGTAATGGGATTGCTCAATGTCTGTTTTTTCATGTGTGTCCTGTGTTTGAACTCAAATGTAAATGTCTATAGAAGATTCAACTAAAATGAGGTAAAGTCTGCAGGCCTAACAACTTCACTAAAATCAAATCTCCTATATGTTTTCCTAAAGTATTTTTACCCCCACAAAGAAGACAGAACTGCTTCACTATAACACGCACCAGACTCCGTTCGACAATTTGAATGGTAAGCTTGAAGCTTTTTATAAAAGGTACAATATGTAGAGTATTTCATCATTTTATTTTAATTTTTGAAGTGTGGTCTCCTTATGGATATACCCTGCAACCCCGTTTTATGGATATGCTTTGCCATTTATATATTTTGTTTTCTTCGAAAAAAATGTTCTAATATAACTATATAAGTTACGAGTTAAGAGGTTTTGCTTAAGTTTGGGTTCTGATTGAGGGACAGGTTAGCCATGAGGTTTCCAGTACTTAGAAGGACTGGTGCTAGCTAAATTTGTAACGGTAATATTTAAGACCACAATTGTTTTAATAATAGATACTACTAATGGTAGTAAAACTCATTAATATGATCATTTCCGTCTACAATATATGGTTGGTATTTTTTTCCAATTTTTGGGTATAGTTGGGTATTTGTGAAAATGGACTGTTGATATTCGAGAACCTAATCGAAGGGATCCATTTTGTGCAGGTATTTTACAATGCACATTATGATTTATATTAAGTCTTTTTCCTTATTTTTCTTTTTATCATTAGTAAGTTGCTCCTTCATTTCTATCCCTTTTTTCTAACTGGGCTTAACAACAATTCCATGGAAGGAATTGTTCAAGTTACTACAACCTTAGGTCGCCATACGTGCTTTGGTAATGTTGACTGTTTATGAGATATTCATTGTGGTTGTTTTGCAGGTTTATAGCTTCTGGATGCATTTTTGTGCTTGAACCCCATTTGCCGAAAGTACTCTAAAATATGGACTTCGGAATTCATGGACTGATTCACGATCTACACTAGCTGGTCATTGTAGGCAGCAACACCATCAAGGAAAATACGGAAGAAAGTACGATCTGTCCTTGAAATTTTGTGCGACAGCCGAAACAGGTGTTGTACAGGTGTCTTCCTGCAGAGTTTAACCCATTTTCTAAAAATCTTTCGAATTATATATCCTATAGATTATGCACTTGAAGCTAAATACCAGCTCGGGGAAATAGAAAAGGTAAAAACACTTTGTTTTAGCAAGGTCACTCAAAAAACCCTGCACAAAAAACCAGGAACTCAAAAAAAAAAATAATTCTGGATGAAGATCAAAAAAATCCAAGACTTGAACGCTTTGATTGTGGTTGATGGAGTAGCTAAAGGAGGGGAATCAGAAAAGAAGTAGCAGCATAATAAATTTTCTTTTATCAATATTCATTTTAAGTAGTGTTTGATGTTTCGTAAACATCTTAATTTAACATTTAACATTTACTTTGAATGTGCTACTTTAGCATTCAACATTCGGTATTCTGAAATATTTAGTATTTTTTTTTCAATACTCATGTTCATTTAGTAGTTGATATTCATATTGCCGGATAGTTTTTCACTCTTCTCCGGAATTCATCTTACACTGTATGAGTCAGTCTGTATTGTGAGTGAGACGAGCATGATTATTCTGTTGATGGAAACTGTTTTTTGAGTTTGGATTACCAAATCAAAAATCCTAAGCGAAGGGGCGAGGTGAATCCAAGCCACACCAAATCAAAATAATGTATCGGAAGGAGGCAAAGCCGAGCCACACCAAATCAGAAATCCTAAACGACGAAGCGAGCGAAGCCTCGCGACACCAAATAAGAATACACGACGGGGCGAGACGAAACCACATCACATCAAACCAAAAATATGGTTAGTAAAAAAAATGTGGTAAATGGTTTTTGGGTCCGCCCGGTGCATAGCACGGGCAAAAAATCTAGTTCCCATAATTACTAGTAGCTGATTTAGTCATTTTATATGTTCGAACAGTGCATTCATACTACTATTAGTGTTATTTTTCATGTAAGTTTGATGTGCAAAACATGAGTTTCTCTTCGGTTCCTATTATTTAAGTGATGGTGGAAGTCGAAGATGAAAGCCGAAAAAGGGGAAAATCTAAACTAAACAAAAGCCAAGATTCAGAAAAACAAATATTGAAATATTGGAGGAAATTGAAGTAAAACGAATTCATAGAGAGGCAGCAGAAGTATGGTGAGCTCATGATCCACATGTCAATGTATAGATACAATTGCAACCTTTCCATGAGGATTGGGCTTAGACATGCTTTTACAACTCCATTGCATCCAGATTCATTCAAGTATGTAGTTGTTTGCAGTGGTACCGGGTGCATTTGTATCCTCGCACTCTTTGGTTCCATATTTAAGGCAACACTCGTTCACCTATTTAGGTTCCCGTAAGATAAAAGACAATATTAAAGTAACTGTACACTTAATATAAATTTTATGCAAATGTATATCCCCATATTTACTCCAATTAGAGGCTTAATTCATGTGAACACAAAGATCATTGTCATCTGAGTGTTCACAAATAATGCGCGCAGACTCATGACAATATAGTAAATAGGCTGCGCCTGAGGGGATGAATTGGTTATGTCTAATCCTTGACTCAGAGTCCTAAAACTCTTCCTCGTCTCATCAACTACAATCATTGTTCTTAGTTCGCATAATAAGATAAATAATGGATGAAGTATAAAACGTACGAACATGATGTATCATAAATATCGAATCAAATATGTAAAGTATAGATGCATGAATATAGATGAAACGATTAACTTATATGATTCATCACTCAGATCTCTGTCTGCGGGTTTGGGTTTTTCATTATATGTATGATGGTTACAGAAATTGTCGAATGACTTTGAGATCAACATAAGCATGGATAGCAGGAGGAATTTCACTTACACTTTCTCTATCTCTCTCTGTCTCTCTCCTATTCTCCTATCAATGTTCTCGGATCCCCCTCTTCACTTGGGAGAGAGGGGTATTTATAGGGTGGTTACGTGGGGTCCACTTCTGAAGCCCGTTATAACCTTATCCTCTTGTGCCGCTTACGCAGAAGTCTTCGTGTTCTCGGCTCTGTTTGCGTGTTCTGTTTGAATATGCAGTGTTATATGCGCTTCCTCCACAGGATGACTGACACTTATGCTGTTTGAGGGTATTTAATGCGGGTAGTTGAGATGTCTGTCCGCGGTAGACAGCTGTCTTCTGCCCCTGTCTTGTCTGCGTCAGTCGGACTATCCCAGCCGTAGATCTTAGATCTTTCTGGGGATAGGATAAAGTGACTCTTGGCTGTCCACGTGTGATATGATATCTTGATGCTCTCAGCCGCATGTCCTCCACGTGTGTCTTTGTGGACACGTGGCGGAAGATGAAATGTTTACCTACAATTTGCCCCTTTTCCTCCTACTGGGCGGTTAGTCGAAGTGGGAAGAAAAAACGTGTTACTCTCTTCATCTTCTCTTTATTATTTTCCTAGATTTTAGGGCACATTCCCCACTATTTGCAATAATTTCTTCTTGGGTAGTGGGGAAAAACGTGTTACTCTATTCATCTTCTCTTTATTATTTTCCTAGATTTTAGGGCACATTCCCCACTATTTGCAATAACTTCTTCTTGGATAGTGGGGCGGTTTTATTTCTCTTTGCATATATATATGAGAAGGAATGTGAAAATTATATAGTCATAAATTTCATTCATTCTCTTTCCTCAGAGCTTTTATTTTTTGTTCTCTGCTTTTGTATCCTTGCTATTAATTGCTGCTGCTGCTACTGTTGTTCCTCAAAGCTTTCTGCTGCTGCTGTTGTTGTTCCTCAAAGTTTTCTGCTGTTGTTGTTTGTTGTTCCTCGAAGCTTTCTTCTGTTGCTGTTGTTCGTCGAGGCTTTCTTCCTGATTTTTCATTTATAGGTAAGTGGTTTTACTGTGTTTGATTATCTTTTGATGAAAAATATATTCGTTTTCTGTTGTTGCTATGTGTTTGTGATGAAGAACATATATATAAATGTGTGTATGATTGCCCTTGTTCGTTATTACAAACAGTAATGATTTCTTCCTTCGTGTATGATTTCCCCTATTTGATATTTCCCCTTTTTATTTAGGGTTTGTTCTTATTTTCCTTCTGGTTCATGATTACGAAGAACTGGATGAAATTGGGTTTTTTGATTTTCGTTTTGTCTCGCGGAAATCTGAAACTTGTTTGTGTATTATGTAGACATGGTTGACCGTCTGCGGGTTTCTTATCAAACTCCACCGCCGAGTCCGCGTATATCTCCTCCGCGTAGAGATCCTGATGTTTCTTCGCCTGGTGGAGGTTCGTCTAAGTTTTCCCAAGGTGATGCCCGGGTTCATAGGGTTTCGTCTTCTTCTGGTCAGAGGTACTCATCTTTTAAGAAGGGTGAGTCGCAGAGAGGGAATATGCAGAAAGGGGAACGGCCAAAAGAGGCTCTTGGTTCCCGGTATGCTATTTCTCGTCCCTTTGTTAATCCGCGTGATGATCCCAAGAAAACGCGGGATGTCCCGCCTCTTCGGTTAGTGGCGCCTTCTTCCGTGTCTCAGAAACATTCTCTACCTCCCCCTCCAGTGTCTCAACCCAAGAGGAGGTCTTCCGTGGTTTCGAAGACTGAGGAATCTAAGGTTCCTCCTAAGAGAAAAGCTTCCGATAGAAATCCTTCGAAGGATTTTGTGCCTGATCCCGCGGAGGAGGAAGATATTTCTCAGGAAATACGCCGCGTCGCTGTCGGGGAGAAGAAAGTGACCTTCAAACATATTGATCTAGAGGTTTTTAAGGAAAAACATGGTCTTCAGCTATTCGATGTTCGTTTTTACGCTGCTGATGACGATATTACTTATGAGATGATATCGACGTATAAGTTTGATGAATTTCATATGCTGACCACGGTGGGGGCCTTTGAAGCGGGTCTTATGTTGCCTTTGTACAAGTCTGGGGATTCCTTTTATTATGATGTGCTGGCTGGTCGAGAGGGTTCTTCGAAGAACACTCACTGTCTCTCTATTTCTCAACTTCATGGGAATTATCTTCGTGCACTGAGGGAGTGTTATCTTCAGAGCAAAGGAGAGACAATGATGACCCTTTATGTTCCCAAACCTGAAGAAAGGGAGTGGTATACGCCTGAGAATTTTAACAAGTATTTTGGTGACTATGTTAACAGTAGGAATCGTAAACCGTGGAGTGTGAGTCTTCGTAATATTGCCGCTCCGCGTGGTGAGATCCGTCTTCTAAGTGAAGTAAGTGGTGCTAAGGTGAAGTACGTCCCGGGTACAGAGAATTCTACTAACAAATTGGTGTTTCCTACTCGTGCGGGGATCAAGCGTGATCATGACTATGAGTGGCACGCGACTGTTATTGAGGTTGTTGGTCCCTGGGCTTGGGGGTGGGTTCCAGGTCCGTAAGGATGGCGTCCTACCGCAGATATCCAGATACGTGAGGCTCCTCCTGCTCGTTATGGGAATTTCCGTCCTTGGCATTTGAATTTTGAGGGCATGAATTTCCAATATGCCCTCGATGTTGTTGATGGAGATGACGAAGAGAGTTCCGATGCTGATCTTCAGACGAAGAATGCTGCGGTTGTCAAGGTAAGATTTCCATATGCCTTGTCCTTCTTTAGTTGAGGCAGTTTTAATTCTTTTCAAAGCCAGGGATTTTTATTCTTATATGCCTTGTCTTTTTAGGCGACGAAGAAGAGGAGTATAAATCCCAAGCAGTTCACCACCGCAACAATCGAGTAGGCGGAGGTTCATGAAGAAGTTAATAGTCCTGTGACTGAGCTTGGAGGGGATGAAGATATGTCTGATAGGGAGGAGCGTACTGATACATCCCCTCCAGGTCATGATGATGAAGAATTTGTTGAAGGGAATATTACCGCTGGTGGCAGCGGTATTGGTGGTGAAATTAATCCCGCAGGTGGCCATGGTGCTGGTGCCGAAGATAATCCCGCGGGTTGCAGCGATGCTGGTGATGATAACATTTCTCTTGATGATAAGGGTGTTGGTGGTGAAATTCCCGCTGTATCTCAGGAGTTTTCATTTGGCCGGATTTACTCTGCGGGGGATGGTTTTGATATGAACGCTTCCCTGGTCCTGGCTTCTGAGTTCAACCTGCTTTCCCCAAACGATGATTGGGATGTGCTTGGTAACTCTATCAAGGCGGATGGAAAGGGCAAGGGAGTCGTGAATTCTAGTGATATTCCATAGGGGAGCGGTGCTAGAGATCTTCCAGATTTGGATGCGGGAGTAGCCTCGAACTCTTCGGGTACTAAGTTCACAGATATGCGTGGGGCCTCGGTTGGGTCTTCTGGAGATGATTTTACTCAGTCATTGATCCTTGAGGGTGATGACGCCATCTTAGCTTGGTTCAAAAAGAAAAATTTGATGTTCGTACCCAATCCAGCTCCTGTGGTGGAGGGTGAGAAGAAATATGATGCCTATAACCGTAAGATGATGCAATTGTCTCCCGAGAACCAGGTCGCAGAAGCGTGGGATAAGAATCTTCGGGCCTTGGAGGATGCTCTAGTGATCGACGCTCCCTCGACTGTTGCTGACATGATGGCCTTGGCTGATGGGTATCAATATGGATATCCCCAGCAGTGGATGTTAGAAGTGAGTTCTCTTATTATTTCACCTTGTGTCGATATTTAGCAATTTTAGAGTCTGGGTGTTCTAATTTCTGATTCGCAGGTGATAAGGAGTGAGCATTGCAACCATATGTTGTACCAGTTTTTTAAGGCCAAATCCCTCAAGTTGGAAGCTAAGCTTTGTCTTCGGGAAGAGGAGCTTACCGCGGCTGAGGATGTTATCTCTGATAGGGATAGGGAAATAGGTGAGTTGAAGAGTCTCCTCAAGTCTAAGGAGAAACAAGGAAAGGAGGAGGAGAAGCTTCGCTTGGAACTTTCCATGGCTCGTAGTGAGTTGGAAGAGGCTAAGAAGAATTCTTCGGATGTTACAGGTTCGATTATCTGTTTTCTCTTCCTTGCTGTTGTCCTTTACTGTAATTATTGTTCTGTCTGAGTCTCCCTCCCCCACCCTATCTTCAGTGGGTGGAGTTCCCGAGTTAGTATGGCTTCGAAATGAGCGGCAACGTCAAAAATCTCGCATCGCAGAGTTGGTAGAGAAGATAAAGAGCGAGGCTGATAAGTGGAATGCTCGTGCCGATGAACATAATGCTCTGGAAGAGGAGTGGCGGGGAAGACGAGTCCAAATGGTTGATTTGCAGAACAAATATAACAATGATCGTCGTTTGTTTAATTGAACATTGTTGTGGACGCGTGATAATTTTCGTGAATCCCGAGAACATGTCTCATCTTTAGAAGCTATAATCAATCTCTTGGAAGAAGAATTGTGTCAAGCTCGTTCTTCTCAGTCTTCTGATGTTAGATATTACATTCAGCGTCTTGCTAGGTAGAGAGATGACGCTAGGGCTGAGGCTGGCGCTCTTAGCAAAGCTTTAGCTGCGTCTAGGGCTGATGTGGTACGCCAAGATGAGTCTGAGAGGAATCTTGAAGTAAATATGTATCGGCTCAACAAGGGTCTGGAGGAATTAAACAACGAGGTCAACCATCTTCGTCATTTGGATTCATTGAAACAGGTAGAATTAGATGCGGGTCAGTACGCTCTTTCAACCCTTCAAGCGGATTATAAGAATTTGTCAGATGAGTATGACTTTCTTGATGAAGCCCGTGATGTTGTTGTTAACGAATATGAAATAGCTTCGGCGAGAGTCGAAGGTATATGCTTATATTATCGAGTGTGATTCTGTAATTTCCTGGACCTAGCAATCTGCATTTTTCTTTTCCTTGCAGAGCTCCAGGGACAGCTTCGCACTGCAAATGAAGAGCTTACGAAGGCTCAATCTAAATTAGCGCATCAGGAAAGCCAGATTAATTATCACAAAGGTTTAGCTACAGCAAGGGGCGAGGCTTCCCAAGCCGCTTCGAAGGAAGTGAGTTGCCTTTCTTCGTTGTTGTCGAAGCCTGAGATGATGAATACTATTATTAAGTACAAGGCTCGATGTCAACTAGTGGAAGAGACTAACAAGATTC
The DNA here is from genome assembly GCF_003573695.1 of Papaver somniferum. Lineage (NCBI taxonomy): Eukaryota > Viridiplantae > Streptophyta > Magnoliopsida > Ranunculales > Papaveraceae > Papaver > Papaver somniferum. Next base: position 130,594,003 of record NC_039368.1, on the reverse strand, counting down.
TGGACAACATCGAGTATGATCTTAAGACCGAGCATGGCCTTATCAAGGGCTATCCGCGCCGTGAGAAACCCCCGCCTCCTACGTCTGGTTCTTCAGGGCCTTCCTCGGGTGGGAGAGTACCTTCATCGCAGAAGGGGAAGACTGCTAAACCTGCTGGTGGGGTTGAACTATCCAAGTAGATTATTGTAGAAAGTTGATCTTTGTTGATTATAAGGCTTCATGAGATTCCTTTTGTATTTTCTTGTTCCCGCGTATCATTGCTAAGCCTGTAATCAACTTTTAATGAATTGATCATTGTTTTAATTTTTATCTGTGTTGTCCGATTTCCTTTTAAGTATTGTTACGGTTAATTTGGAATATAACTGAATGTAATCAAGGATAGCGAAGTGTTTGAGTGCGAACCCAAAGATATGTGTATCTTCGTGAACGTCTTGAGACCTGTCACCCCGCTGGCTAATCCTGGGCCAGAGGATTCCCAGACGGTGGGGGTCGGGGAAGCGTTCTAGGATATGAGTTGTTTGGAATGTACATTCATTCCATCAACCCGCTGCCATAAGATTGGTTGGGTATCTCTTTCTGTTGGATGCCTTCCCCATGGTCCAACACTTATAGACGCTGATAGGGGAGTCCCGAGAGATTGTAAGTGACTACTTTCCCCAAGTAAAATAAAATAACAATTAACACAAGTATTTACGTGGTTCGACAGCAGAGTGTCTACGTCCACGGGTGAAAGAGGGTTAAAGTGTCTATTCAGTTTGTTGAGTTACATTTATAAGAATTCCATTGATGGAACCTCTGAGGTAGTAAATAGCAAAAAATAGGAGAATGAAGTATTGACGCGGAGGTCATTTCTCTGTATTTACAGGTGTAGGGTTCTCATGAGGTGTTGTATTTACACGCGGTCGTCTTGTTACTATGTTGCTCCATGTATTTTGACTATTTTTTTCCAAAAGTTTGCTTGATTGATAGGTTGAGGTTTGCTATTCCTCTCTCAGAGATAGAAACATGTCGATCGCAAGCGTCGTTTTCTTCTTCTGGTGCTCTTCACACAGAGGTCTGCGTTGCTTTCTACGGGTAGTATGACTTGAGATATTTTGCATTCCATGGGTGTCTGAGGATCTCCCCTTTTAGGTTGCATAGATAATAAGATCCATTTCCTACAACATCATGTATGCCGAAGGGTCCCCCCATGTTGGTGCTAATTTTCCCCACTTGCTTTCTCGTTGGTATTGGGGAATGGTCCTCAACACATATTGCCCTTCTACGAAATTTCTAAGATTAACCCTCTTATTGTACTCCCTTGCTAGTTTCCTTTGATAGTTTTCCATTTTTTGTAGTGCTGCCTCCCTCCTCTCTTCTAGATCATCCAACCTTTCCAACATCATGTCCGCTGTGAGGTTCTTCTACCATGCTTCAGTCTTCGTAGTTGGCATGATTATTTCTGTTGGGATAATAGCTTCGGCTCCATAGGTGAGTAAGAATGGGGATTCTCCCGTGGCTGATCTTCGAGTTGTCTTATAATCCCATAAAACGTTGTGTAGTTGCTCGCACCAACGCTTCTTGTATTCGTCTAACTTCTTTTTTAGGATGAGTGCGAGGGTTTTTTTTGTGGCTTCTGCCTGACCATTGCTTTGAGGGTAAATTGGTGTTGACTTGTTCTTTCGAATTTTGAAAGTATCGAAGAGTAAGTCGATGTTTTTTTCCCTGGAATTGCTTGCCATTGTCAGATACAATCTCAGCTGGTATGCCAAACCTGCAAATGATGTTTTGAAATATGAATGTGAATACATATGCGTCTCGGATCCTTGCCAGGGCTTTAGCCTCTACCCATTTGCTGAAATAGTCTGTGGCCACTATCAAAAATTTTCTCTTCCCTGATCCTTCGATTAGGGGACCCACGATGTCTATGCCCCATTTTGAGAATGGTCAAGGGATGTCTACTGGGTTCAACATTGTTGCGGGTGCGTGGATTTTTTTGGCGAAACGCTGGCATTCTTCGCATCTTCGAAAAATTCTTGCAGCGTCTCGTATCATTGTTAGCCAGTAATATCCTTGAGTTTTCGCCTTATCTGCTAGGTCGCGGTGTATGTCTTTCAAAATCAAATGGCCTTCATGTCTGGATAGGCAGCGTAATAACGGTCCGAGAAAAGATTTTTTGTACAAAATCTCTTTTCTCAGATCATATCTTTCTGCCTTTGACTGTATTTTTCTGTCTTGCTTTAGATCCGAGGGTAGTATTCATTCTTTTAGGAAAAGATGAATCTCAGATCTCCAATTTTCTTCTTTGCTGAAGTCTTCATCTTGGTCTGCCTTGGTCATGATGTCGTCTTCTTGGAAATCATCCGCGATGAATTCTCCCACCTCATCATCTGTAATATCTTCTTCTGCGTTGTTCCCTTGCTGTGCAGCGCATAATTCTTGAATATAAATTGAAGGTTCGTAAATCCTGGTTACTTTGATTGCTTTGACGTCCTCGTTTCTGAGCATCGATGATATGTAGGCCAGGGCGTCCGCGTGCCTGAGCTCATTCCTTGCCAGGTGTCGGAATTTGATGTTTGGAATTTGTGATGCCAGTGTTTGCACCAATTCCATGTATGCTGACAATGTTCTGCAATAAACATTATATTGCAACCCTATTTGTCGGATGACCAGCTGCGAATCGCTTGTCAGACGCACGTCAGTTATTCCCATTTCTATTATCAACTGAAGGGCATGCACCACTGCTTCATATTCAACTATGTTGTTGGTATGCCCCTTGAATTCTAACCTGAAAGCATGTATGATCCTGTCTCCTGTTGTGGTGGTGATTACGATGCCTATCCCTGCCCCTTCTTTATTTTTCGATCCATCTACGAATACTTCCCATTGCCTAAGATTTTTTGGTTCCAAGATGTCTATAGGGTCTTTACCTTCGTCCATTTATGGTAGTCCTGCTGCCTTCCATCCTTCGATGATGACTTCTTTGTAGTTATCCAACGGTAAGTCTGCTAGGAAATCTGCTAATACTTGTGACTTATGAGAGTGTTGTAGCTCATGGATGATATTGAATTGATCTAGGTGAGTATTCCATTTTGCAATTCTGCCTACTTTCCTTGCGTTTTTAAGGACTGCTTCTAGCGGAGCTTTGCATGGACGCTGACGTAGTGAGTCAAAAAGTAAGTTCTGAGTTTCAGGGTTACCCATACTAATGCCAAGATGAGATGCTTGATCTTAGTGTAGTTCCTCTCTGCTGCGTTCAGAGTCTTGCTGATGTAATAGATGGGCTGCTCTATCTTCGTGTTGGTTTTAACCAATACTGCGCTGACTGCATCTTCTGTTGCTGCTATGTATAGTGCCAACACTTCATCGGGGTCTGGTTTTTGTAGTATAGGGATCTCATCTAGGTATTCTTTGATATTTTGAAAGGCTTCCTCGCACTCTGCCGTCCATTCGAATTTGCTTCCTTTTTTGAGAATGTTAAAAAAGTGCTTACATCTATCCGAGGACCTGGCTATGAACCTCCTCAGAGAAACCAGTGAACCATTGAGTTTCTGAACCTCTTTTAAGTTCTTTGGGGATGGCATTCTTACGATGGCTTAAATTTTAGCGGGATCGACCTTAATGCCCCTCTTCGTCACCAAATATCCGAGGAAATTTCCGGAAGTTACACCGAAAGTGCACTTCTCTGGGTTTACCTTCATCTTGTGCTCTCTCATTGCTTGGAAAATATCTTTTGGGTCTTGGTGATGATCTTTGCGCAGCTTGCTTTTGACGAGCATATCATCCACATATACTTCCAGTGTACTTCCAATCCACGGTTTGAAAATTGCATCCACCATTCTTTGGTAGGTTTCCCCTTCGTTTCAAAGTCCGAAGGGCATTCTTACGTAGCAATAGAGGTTGTGCGGTGTATAGAATACTGTATGTTGTTGATCTTCTTCTGCTAGGAATAATTGGTTGTATCCAGAGTATCCATCCATAAATGACATTTCTTCGTATCCTTCGACTGCCTCGACAAGTTGGTAAATTCTTGTAAGTGGATAGCTATCTTTTGGGCAAGCTTTATTAAGGTTGGTGAAGTCGATGCATATCCTTACTCCGCCATTTTTCTTCGGTACGATGACCATGTTAGAGATCCATGTTGGGTACTTGACTTCTTTGATGAATCCTGCGTTCAGTAGTTTGCGGAGTTCCACTTTAACTGCTCAATGGTATTCTGGAGCTACTTTGCGCACCTTCTGCCTAAAAGGGGGGGGGGGTACCTGGTTTTATTCGAAGTTCGTGATGAACTAAATTTGGGTCAATTTCCGGCATGTCCCCCTATTTCCAAGAAAAAATGTCCGCGTGTTCCTTTAAAAGTTTGATTAGCGCGGTTTCTCTTTCTTCATCCATCAAGGTGCCTATTTTGATCATCTTCGGGTTTCCCTCAGTCCCTATGTTGACTTCTTTAGCTGCTTCGACGGGTGTAAACGTGGGTTTTGATTCCCCCAAGAGAGGAACATTCTTTAATTGCTATTTGGTTGGCTCTCCGTCTTCTTTTGTCGCGGAGGTGCTTGCTTCTGTGCTGCCCGTGGTGCTTACGTTCAGAAGGCTTTTTCCGGAGATTTCTTCCAGATATGCATCTATGGTTATCTTCTTATTTTTGGCTCTTCGGGACTGGTGCTTCTTTTCCTGCTCATTATTGATCTGATTCTGTAAGGTATGACATTCCCGCACAGTTACTTGGTCTCCTTTAATTTCCATGAGTCCCAGAGGTGTTGGGAATCTGAGATATTAATGGTAGGTTGCAGCTACTCCTTTGAGCTTGTGAACCCATCTTATTCCGATGATGGCATTGTATGGTGAAGGTGCATCTACGACGCTGAATTGAGTGTCCACTTTCATGGGCCCCGCGTCTACTTGCAAGACAATGTCCCCTAGGGGCTTTGTAGCTGCGCCGTTGAATCCATAGATGGTGTAGTAAGATGACAGCAGTTGCTCGTCGTTGAGTTCCATACGCTTGAACATGTCATAGAACAGGACATTGACCGAGCTTCCTCCATCGATGAGAATTTTCTTGACATTGCACCCTGCTATTGGGAGTGTGAGGACTAGAGGATCATTATGGTCTTCCATGTCTTCTTCCACATCGTCTGCATCGAAAGTCATGGGCGCGTCCATCCATTGTTCGTGCTCGTTTACCTCTTTCCCATCGATCTTATAAAGCTCACAATAATCTTCGAATTTTTTTCTCAATCTCTTCCCAATCTGGGCGGTTAGGGATGGTCCTTGAATCTCTGAACATGAAATCGTGTTGAGGGTGCGGTTGCCTTCCGGTAATTGAACCTGCTTGCCTCTCTTGGTTCTATCTTCGTTATCAATCTTCTGTATATATTGCTTCAGGTCTCCTGCATCGATTAGTTTTTGAACCATTATCTTGAGATTTTTGCGCTTTTCTGTTTGATGACCGTTGAAACAGTGGTATTCACAGTATTCCTTGGATTTTTCTGATCTAGGAGGCTGCTTTCCCTTGGACCATGGCCAATCGAGGTTATCTCTCTCCTTGATCTCTCTCAGGATGCGGGAATAACTGGTATTCAGCTTGGTATAGACTTGATCTTCAAATTTTCGATCATCTCTTCGTCTATCATCCCTTCGTTATTTCCTTTCTTCGTTGGGACGCTCTTCTGTGATTCCTCTTTTGGACCCGCTGGCTTGATCCATGGAATTTGTGCGTGTGGGACGTTGAGTATGAGCTCTGGGATTTTCACGCTGAATTTCTTCTAACCTGGCATGATTTTCTATGATTATCCGGAGATCTCCTTCGGTGGTTGGGATGGTTCCGTGGATCTCAACAAACAAAGGACTCATCTTGTCCATCCCCCATTTGTAGCAGTTGATACTAACCACGGGATCTACGTTGCCAATATCTTGGCAAATCTTATGCCATCTATCAGTATATTCTCTGATGGTCTCTTTGTATTTCATCTCCAACGAGAATAGCTTGTCCATGCCTGTATTGACAACCTTGTTGTACATGTATGTTGCTAGAAATTTTTCTGTAAGTTGGTCGTAGGAGTCGATGGAGTTTGATGGAAAGTTATCAAACCATGACAACGCGGACCCTTTTAAACTTGATGGGAAGTATCTGCACAATATGGAATCTTCGTTATACCAACGGGCCATCATTCGATTATAATATCGAAGATGAGCCGCAGGATCAGTTGACCCGTCATAACAATCGAAGGCGGGAACCGAACACTTCTGCAGTATGGAAGCCCTGGCCAAGTGTTGCGTCAGCGGGGTAATGTTTTCTTCCTTCATCACTTGTGCTAGTCTTCCGCCTCCCTGCCTAGTCTTTAGATCCTTGATTTCTTCCAGCATCTCAGCACGCAGATTTTCCATTGCGACCTGGTGCTCTTCATGAATGGTAGATTTCGCTCGTAGGAGGGTGGTACCGTCGTTGTAGTCCGAGTTCTCAGGATTGTAATCAGGGTCTGATCTTTGGCTTCTCCTTGCTCCTCTTCGATTCAATGGAAGTGGGTTGTTTGCGACCACCATTCTTCTGTCTTGATTAGGTGCTAGGGCCTTGGAGTTAGCTTCGTCGCGTTGGTTTTCTACCTCTGCGCAATGAATGATTCTTTCCTTGAGCGCTTGGTTCTCTTGTGCTAATATCGCCACAACATCTGCGTATGCCTTCTGGTTCTTCCTTAATTCTATCAGCTCAGCCATCATCTGAGCGGAATGATTTGACCCTTGATTTGGTGTTCCTGCCCGCAAATGTTCATCAACGACTATGGTTTGTTCCTCATCCACGATCTGTATCACTGGTTCTGTTGGGTCTAACCGTGTACCTTGGGACCCCGACGGTTGTTGTGCGGGTTGACCTGCTATTAGAAGCGGTTGTTTGGATGGAAAGGGTATGTTATGTTCGTTGGTTAAGGGCATCCCATAGAGGGGTTGTTGTATTCCTGACTCTGCTACAACTTCCTGATGTTCCCGTAGTTGACCGTTGGTTACTCTGGGAGCTCCAACTTTGGATCCGCCAGCTCTTGAAGCTCCATCTTTGGATGTTGCGGCATTTATTGCGTTTGCTGCGATGATGTTGGCATTGATTGGGGCCGTGCTTTCTGCATTATCCTGTACCCTATCCGCTGCCTTTAGCTTTTCACCTCTTTGCTTACTCCTGGTTACAACTAGGGTTGTCCTTGGCGTCTCTTTTGACGAAGCTTTTGCCTTCCCGACATCTTTGCTTTTCTCCATCTTTTAATGTTTTCCTAAAAGAGAAAGAAAAAATCACGAAGACAATGGGACCCACGTGATATCTATTAGCGTTTGAGTTCTCAAAGGTGTAAAATCTTGAAGATACACAAGGCGCCCATCTATCTAGATGACCGCATATCTGTTCGAAGTTTTGATTTTCAAAGATGTGAAAACTTAGAAAATGCATGGAAAATCAGATCTGCTTAGGTAAACATAGATCTGTTCATAATTTTGGTTTTTTGAAATTATGTACGGAAAAACCGTAGTGTTCCATGCATCGTTATTTTCAGAGAACGAAGCCTGAAACAAGTCACAGGAGAAGATAAATCTTTTACCGGGATGAAGATCCCTGTTTCTAGCGCCAGATTGTGAACACAAAGATCATTGTCATCTGAGTGTTCACAAATAATGCGCGCAGACTCATGACAATATAGTAAATAGGCTTCACCTGAGGGGGATGAATTGGTTATGTCGAATCCTTGACTCAGAGTCCTAAAACTCTTCCTCGTCTCATCAACTATAATCATTGTCCTTAGATCGCATAATAAGATAAATAATGGATGAAGTATAAAACGTACGAACATGATGTATCATAAATATCGAATCGAATATGTAAAGTATAGATGCATGAATATAGATGAAACGATTAACTTATATGATTCATCACTCAGATCTCTGTCTGCGGGTTTGGGTTTTTCATTATATGTATGATGGTTACAGAAATAGTCGAATGACTTTGATATCAACATAAGCCTGCGTAGCATGAGGAATTTCACTTACACTTTCTCTATCTCTCTCTGTCTCTCTCCTATTCTCCTCTCAATGTTCTCGGATCCCCCTCTTCACTTGGGAGAGAGGGGTATTTATAGGGTGGTTATGTGGGGTCCACTTATGAAGACCGTTATAACCTTATCCTCTTGTGTCTTGTGCCGCTTACGTAGGAATCTTCGTGTTCTCGGCTCTGTCTGTGTGTTCTGTTTGAATATGCAGTGCTATCTGCGCTTCGTCCACAGGATGACTGACAAGTATGCTGTTTGAGGGTATTTGATGCGGGTAGTTGAGATGTCTGTCCGCGGTAGACAACTGTCTTCTGCCCCTGTCTTGTCTGCGTCAGTCAGACTATCCCCAGCCGTGGATCTTAGATCTTTCTGGGGATAGGATAAAGTGACGCTTGGTTGTCCACGTGTGATATCATATCTTGGCTCTCAGCCGCATGTCCTCCACGTGTGTCTTTGTGGACACGTGGCGGAAGATGAAATGTGTACCTACAATTCACATGAAACTCTGAGTGTGTCCATTATGGATAAACATTCTATAAAAGATGTGTGTATGAGCAACAAATGTTGCAGTAATGAACAAATGACCATCATCAGAAATATTATTGTTACACTTAGTTTTATGGTGGGAACCTCCGGGGTTGTGAAAATGTCATTACCCAATCAATTTATCTTTAAAAAAATATTTTCAACGAAAATTCTTTAATCATTCTTATTGTTGGTGTTGAGTTAGAAACTATGAAGCACTAATACTTCAAAATAAGTGACATATCTGTATCATATGCCGTATCAGTATCACATATTTGGGCACACATATCGAATCTTTATTTGAAATATCATTTTTATTAATTACGTAAAGGGTCGGGATACTACACAAAATGTAACAAATAGTTATAAATATAATCGTATTTATCAAAACTACATGATAAGGGAGCTTTGTATCCAAAGACATGGTGGATATCTTATGGTGCTTCATCCCAGTGCTACTAAATTAACATAGCTATAAGACTTCTTGGGAGCCATTTTCCTCATCTTGTTCAAAGGGAAAATGGGGCACATTATTCATTCAATAAAATGAACCAAGATTGAAACCCAACATGCTGAGGATTATGTGTTTGCTCATAGTAATCTTCGTCTCACTTCATGAAAAAGTGAAAATTGAAAGGAGAAAGTAAATTGTGGGACATTAGTGGAGATGTATATGATCCACTAGATGGGGTAAGAAAATTCACTTGACAAGCCAGAACTAGAAGTAGGAAAAAATTATTTTATATGATTTTATTGATAAAGGGAATTATTGTCGAATTAGATATTTTTAATAAATACGCGTATCTCACTATATCCCGTATCGCCATTTTTAAAATATTGATGGATTTTTGTATCAGTATCCCCGTTTTAGTATCCGCTTCATAGGATAGAAGTAGATTTAGAAGATGAGCGACCTATGCAATTTTATCATCTTTTAGTAACCCACTAAGAGGGAAATCCCAAGTTCCCAACTATTTTGACCGCTGACAGCTAGTATTTCTAGAATGATAGCGTCCTTTTTTTTTATCGGTAAAGAAAGGATTTTATTGATAAAAAAAGAAGAGGGTATAAAAGGATTATACCACCCTACAAATCCAAAAAAAAGATAGCTGGTAACAGACTACCAAGCTAACAAGAAAAGTAAAGAAAGAAAGCTGCCAACTAACTATGAACTAGCTAGATATCAAAGTAAATTGTGCTCCAGTGCTTCATTACCTCAGCTGAATTAACATCTTCAAACTCTTTTACAGATAAAGCCCAAGTGAAAAGAACATAAATTGTTTTGTTGATAACAGCTCTGACAGTGCATTTCTTGTCAGAAAAGATCCTAGCATTCCTTTCCTTCAATAAGATCCACATTATTGCAGCAGGAATGAGATTCCAAATAGTTGTAATTGCTTTGTTACTGTGAGCCAAACTCCAGGCATGAAGTAAATGATCAATATTATCTGGCATAGTAAAGAACCAATTCAACTGACACATAAAATCTTCCCACACCTTCCTAGCAAAACTGCAATGTAATAAGAGATGAGAAGAAGTCTCAACTTCATTGCAAAAGAGAAAGTTTGCATGCACCTCCAATCTTCTTCTTCTTAGAAAGTCTTTAGTTGGAAGTCTGTTATAAGCAAGCAACCAAAGGAAAAACCCAATCTTGGGAGGACATTTGAGTCTCCAGATTAAAGAGAAAATGGGACCTGACACAAGAGAAGTATCCTCAAGATTCAATTTTTCATACACTGACGTGACTGAGAATTGATGATCTTTAGTAAGGGACCATTGAAGCTCATCTTCCTCATTGAGATTGAAATTGAAAGAATTAAGATCAGTATTTAGTAGTGTAAGCTCAGTTCTTACAACATAATTGTATCTTCTTGGAAGTTTAAGATCCAAACAACATCATTGCCATAAACCTTTCCAACTTCAGAAACAGATAAGCTTTTTGTTCTGGAGGCAGCATAACACTAGTCCAGAAAGGGCTATTAATCACGTTTTTAAGTGACAGATTAATATCGTGATTAGGACTTCACGAATAAATTTCGTCATATAACTTAAAAACAATTAGGCCCACCATTTAACACAAATAAACTGTTATTCTCAAACGTGATAAATTACTAGGTGCGTGATTTAATGATGAACCGTTAAATCACAGAATAAATCCGACATATATTTTAAGTTTTAATACGCCCACCACTAAAATTATATTGTGAGCCCCAGAAATGACTAGCCACGTATTATGCCATGTTTTTTTGAGTTTGAAAATTGTTAGCCACTGGATTACTTGCCATAATTTTTTTCACCTAGTTCGGGAAAGGTCCGATCCGACAAAGCCCAACTTCTGGCCTAAGTGGGAAATGGGATATCGAGACGCACTATTTCTTATATCGCTTATATCGACCCAAACTCTCTCTTTACTCTTTATTTCTCTATTTCGTTTAACTCTCCTGAGCTAGAACCCTAGCTTTTGTTGCGGATCGGCCATGGATTCAACTATGGAATCGGGGTTTTCCTTTATTTTGACAAAATTTTCTTTTCCTATTCAAAGGATTTTTCTTTATTCCTCTTTCCGAGATTAAGGTAAAGTCGCTTTCTATTTCCCTTTGAATCTCATCATAGTTTTTTTCAGATTATAACTGGTTTGATGTTTGAAAACAAAGGTTTAGGAGAAGAATCTCAGTTTTTGTATGTTTTCCTTAGGTTACGCGAAATCCATTTGGATTGATTTGTTGGATTCATTCTCAACTTCAGGTATGATTTCATGCTTGTCTTTGTTTTTTCATTTTACATTATAAAAATTGTTGTAGAAGAAGCTGAATCTGTTGTCTTTTTTTGGTGGAAAAGATATATAATCTTGTTACTACGATTACGTATGAACAAATAGTATCAATTTACAAAAAATATCATAGTTTTTGCCTGTAATGATTTTTTTTACATCTAAACTCAGGGTTTTTATTGATTGTGGTTGGTTTAGTAAATCGAGCTAAAACTATGCATCATGTTATGTTTATAGAGATAATGTCCACTGATGTTCTTTATATCAATTGCATTTTGTGTAGTTGGATTTGGAGAAAAGCAAGGATGGATTGCTTGTATGCAAAACGTGAGTGTTCTTCTTTTTGTTCTACATATTTGAATGTTACCATGGGATCCTTTTAGTATCTGATTGGTTTTATGTGCTTGTTTGTTGTATATTGACTCTTTTGGTTGTGTTTTTTTTTTTCGTTTTGGTAAAAAGGTACTCCTTGCATTACGGATTGCTTCATGGCAGAGAAGGAGAAGTTAGGTCAGAAGTAATGAGTAGCTTTGAGGTTAGATGTTTATTTGAGAAGTTTAATTGTTTTAAAATGAGTTAAAATGTTTTGAATTACTCGATTGAGGGACTACCTAAAGCAACCCTTGGTGGAGGTAAGGATAGGAGTCTGTCATAATCTTTATTTTTGATCTCTTTACTTCAAACTCATTCTTGTTAATTTAGATCATCCAAATAAAAAAAGAAAAAGTTAGTTAATCTTTTTGGGCTCCCTGATCCCCTGCCCAAAGACTCAAAGAGTTTCCTCTTTTCCGTGGCTCAGCTTGTGTTTTGTTTCCAGTGAATTTGGTCTTCACTAATATTTCAAGTGTGCAAGCAATATCTCTTTCTTTCTTGAGCTAAGTTTTCTTATTAATTTACTTACATTGGGTATTCTCTCAATTTGAAACAGCTCCACGATATGGAGATGATCACGTACAAGATAGAACAACTTCTACTGGGGTTTCTGAAACTCAAATTTTTTGCGAGCGCAAATGTTGGTAGTGCAAAGCCACCAAATGATGACAATTATGACTGCATGATTGAAGAAATCATTGGCAAGTGACATGTTATGCGATAGAGATGATGGAGCACTTGGAAAAGCTCATGTTTCAAAGGGTGAGATGATTCAACGACCAAAAGATTATGTAACTCCTGTAGGAGAGCTTGCAAATAGAGTGGCAAGGTTATAACAAATTGAATTCAGTTTTAGCAAGAATTCATGTTGCGATTTGTTTTCAGAGATTCGATGTTCTTGAATGGTATTTTGGGTAATTGATGTAAATTTAGTTTCACACTGTTTCCTTTAAGATTCTATTTTGTTTTCAGATTCAGTTAAACCAAAATTAGTTTCAGATACACCAAATCTGAATTCGAATGAGATTCACAAAACCTGTATACCAAAATTTGAAGAGTGACGTATCATTCGATTTAATTAGTAATTTTATTTTTATGAAATGTCATTCCTTATGATGGATATCAACCGTTATTATATTTAACACCCAATAACCGTGATACTGAGGGCCTCCCTTATGACAAACATCGTCTGTCATTATATCTAACGTACGAAAATCGTGGTACTAAAAAACAAATTTTGTTCGTGATTGAAAGTCACATATTTTATTTGTCATACTTAATGACGTTTTCTATTTGTCATTTATAAAGAGTCACACCAAATAAATAACGGTTCGAATAACATTTGAAAACCGTGACAAATCATGTTATATAACAGACTTCATTCGTCATTTATAGCCCCTTCTGGACTAGTGTAAAGATTTGGAAACCATTATTTGATTGAAGACTCATACATCTAGTTGTCTTCCCAGAATCTGCAAAGATTTTCATTAACCTTGAATCTGACATACTTTAAGAATGTAGATTGGTATTTCATGATTGCTCTCCAAACTGATCTTCCATATGTACAAGTTGGAATTTTTGAAACCCAAAGAGTGTCACCAGTACCATATTTTTCAGCCACAATGGCTCTCCAAAGAGCTTTATCTTAAACATCATATCTCCAAGACCACTTAGTAAGAAGGGCATGATTCACTTGCTTGAGATTTTTGATACCTAAGCCACCTGACAATTTTTTTCTGCATAAAGCAGCCCACTTGACCAAGTGAGTTTTCCTCCTAAGTTTATTGTCATGCCACATAAAATCTTTCATTATTTTTTCAAGCTTAGCAGCAACTGAAGAAGGCATCTCATATAGAGACATATAATAAACTGGCAGGCTTGCTAGGATACTGTTGATCAAAGTAATGTTACCAGCCCTAGAGAGTAAAGGTTTTTTCCATCCAGCTAATCTTGCAATGAATTTTTCAATGATCTTGTCCCATTTTGAAACACCTCCACATCTATCTCCCAAAGGAAGACCAAGATAAGTTGTAGGCAAAGAGCCACTGTAACATCCCAAAATAGAAGAAAACATGGATAAATCACCTTCAAGACCAACACCAAAAATTTTACTCTTGGAAAAATTGATTTTCAAACCTGTGAGCATCTCAAAAGAAAGAAGAATTAATCTGAGATTTTGAACTTGGTTAACTTCAGCATCCATAAAAATAAGAGTGTCATCTGCAAATTGCAGGTGACTAATAAGTAAACCATCATCTTTAACTTGAAAACCTGAAAGTAATCCTTGTTCTTGAGCTCTTTTGATCATAAAATTTAAAGCCTCTCCAACAAGAAGGAAGAGAAAAGGTGAAATAGGATCACCTTGTCTGATTCCTTTTTTGCTTGTGAAAAAACCATTTGCACTCCCATTAATAAGCAGGAAACAACGATCTTGGAGATCGACCACTCAACCAACAATCCTTCCAAAATAGACACCTATCCCCGCCATTCACATGAGTTACATAATTTTGTTCCACACATGAGACACTTTCCAATGTAACATCCCACGGACTTTTGTCAACTGGTTTAGTAATAGGATTCAGATAAAATGCTCTAGAACTACCACCAGATTTGTAGTTTATTATTTTCCTTCACAATGTTTTTTCTTCCTCATCGACAAATCCATTTGGCATGCATTAAGGTGATTCTCAATTGCAAATTCATCGAGTTTCTTAGTTTAATTTTAATTTCTTTGTATCTGAGTTTTTTTTTCTTTTTCTTCGTTTAATGTTATAAGCTCTACAACATTCTTGTTTACTCCTTGCAATGGATTACAGTTTGTGAAATGGAGGTATGGTTAATTTTCTCTTTTGATGTCATGTTTGTGGTGTTTTTATTTTTCTATGCTGCAAAAAATGAAATCTAGTGCTCATGTGTAGTAGTCATTGTTGGAAAATACAGGGTAATAGAGGATGAAAACAAAAAACGAAAAGAATGTTGTATCACTAGAGCTTCAAGACCTTGTGATTCTTTTCAGTAATTATTTCGACCCCTTCCAAATAATTAGTGAGTACAATCGGTCAACGAAATATTGTTTTCAGGATACAATGAAGCCCTAACAACGTTGTTGGATTCAAAGGTTGTACTCCCTTGACCTAACTAAGAACACACTATAATTGATTCTGAAGATGCTTATAGAGAAAAGAGTATTTTTATCGATGATTAGAATAGGAGAAAACCTTCGCTATTTAAAGAGGAATTCATGTTTTTTGGAGATGGTTTTTCATCTCCAATAGACGCTTTCAACAGGCATACATTAATGGTCAAATCGAACACAGCCGGGAGGGGCTACACCCCCCGGACCCCTCCGGATAGCGGCAAACAATATTGAAAATATCCAACAGCCATGATGTCCTTTTATCACGAACTTCATTCTTATGCCTTCCCTGCTTTGATACGCCTGTCGGGTCCTTGAACTAGCAATATATGCTGAGTCCAGTCCTAAACCACATTCATTTCCCACAGTACTAGTAGATCGCTTTACTCATGTTATATAATGCATCGCAATTGTGCAATCATTTTTCATGTATGTTTGATGTGTTAAACATGAATGTCTTTTGGGTTCCAATTATTTAAGTGATGGTCGAAGTCGTGGACAGGTGAGATAATATCTTGGATATCGAGTTGGTTTACCTCTACTCAAACAGGCTCTTAGGAGAACCAACTATGGATCTCAACATTAATGTGTACAGCTTGGCATATCTGGAAAAACATATGTGCTAAGGTTTTGAATACCAAGGTCCTGAACTGTCGGCTTATATGTTCATATATTACTCAAATGGTAAACCAATGCATGCTAGAGGTTTCAAGTCCGTCTAAATTGCAGACAGAAGAAACTCCACTTGAATGGTCCCCGCCTTCTTTTAACAGTTTCAAAATAAACATGGATGCTTCATTTGATTATAATAATAAGGATGTAGGAATTGGTCTAATTCTCAGAGATCATGCAGGAACAGCAAGATCCATCAGGGGCAGATACTCAAATGGAGGACTAGATCCAGAGCAAGCGGAATGCTGGGCGATGAAACAGGAAGTTCTTTGGGCCAACTAACTTAATCTCCGCAGCGTTATCTTTGAATCTGATTGTAAAAATGTAATTACATCTATCAGTGATGCCAAGACAACAGTCCACTGGACTAACCAAGGCTATGTAGATGAAATAAGGCAACTACTTAAGAACTTTATGTTTTCTGAAGTAAGTCATGTTAAAATACTAGAAAACAATATAGCTCATGTACTATCTACTGATGCTAGAGCTAGGAAATCTTCCTTTGATTTTGAATGTAATATACCTAAACCTTATGAAATTCTTGTTAGGGGTGAAAGGAAGGTTAAAAAGAAGTTATGTAATATTATCGGCTAATGAAGATGTTTTCTTTGTTTCAAAAAAATATATAAAAAATAAATACCGAAATGTTGTAGGAAACTGGAATAATAGAAAACTAGAGTGAAGCAGTGGAGGTTTGGTGAGCCCATAATCCACATGGCTGATGATTGGAAGAAAATGTATATTGGCAACTACACAGGTGTTTTGTAAGGATTAGGCCTAAATATACTTAGGATACTACTTGTCATCGCCGTTCATATGAATTCTTATCGACTGCGTTTGAGTGAAGCAAAAACTATGGTAGAGCGTTCTATAAAATCTTGTAGTTGCGAGAAATCTCACAACCACACTCTTAGTAAAATCTATAGAACAATCTAAGAAACCATCATAAGCATATCAAGAACTTTTATTAAATCTTTAAATCAAATACAAAGTTATGTGAAAACCCTAACTTGGGAAGCAAATAATCTTTCTCTCTCCTAAATATCTTGTCTCAGCTCTCTCAAAAGATCTCTCCCTTTTACAAAGACGCTTGGCTCCTTATATAGGAGTTTACATAGTGGAGGACACCTAATAAAGCCCCTTATTTCGGATCTGACGTGCGTCACTGTCGCTTAGGGATTTACTATTTTCGCACAGTTTCTTTACTGCCGCATAGATCTTCACACTTTACTCGTGATTAGGTGACGTCATCTGGTTCGTCATCTTAAATATGTTGTACGCGGTCGCATTCGCTTACTACTTAAGGAGTTACTTCGCATATAAAACGAGTGTGCGGTATTTTGTACCCGCATTTTGCCTCTTCTCATATCGTTCTTTTGGTAAAGAGAGCGGTATGAGAAACTCTGATTTGTTTTTCCGCACTCATTCATGTTTTTGTATTCCTATCAATTAATTTTTTTCCGAGTTCTCGGCATGGTAATCCACACGTGTTTTCTTCGCCACTTATCATCAGACACGTCCCTAATAACCGCCTCTTCTTATTTGTCCATTCTCAATTAATGCTGATGGGAAGATATCTCGGGAGATGGTATAAAATCTTTTATTTACTGCTACACGTCTTCTCCTCTTTTCTTTTTACTTTCTTCTTTCTTTTTCTCTGCTGTTGTTCATCTTCTTTTATCTATTCTTTGACTGTTCATCTTTTTCTGCCATTATTTACTGCCATTCTTTCCTTCTTTTCTTATATTTAAGCTCTAATCTTTTTCCTCATCTGAATCCTCCTGATTGTCTCGATCATCTTGATCTTTTTTGATTGATTTTCCCCTTATCGACATTCTCATTCTGAAAATGGTTCTAAAACCCGGCGGGAAAAACCTCAAATAATTCAACAAGTTGAAGGATGAGTTTGGTCGCAGGGGTTTCACATTATTATCCCCTCATGGATCTAAACCTACTTCTGTAATCGGACCCGAATGGTTTTCGCTTGAGGAATGGGATAATGATAGAATTGTTATTTCGCTTGGACAACTCTTTGCGGGTCTTCCCATCCCTTTATATAATCCTCAAATTCCCTTGTTCTATAAGCTTTTTTCTGATGCGAGATTTTCGCGTGGCTTATTCCAACTAAGTGGTGATTGTATTAGGATAATGGTGGAATACGCTCGTCGTGCGGCAGGGTTGGGATCTGCTTATCCAGAAGATGTAAGAAACCCAAACTATGCACAAAAGGAAATTATCCCTGCAGAGTATACGGTGGAGTATTTCTTTCTTAACTATGATGCTGTCATTATGAATAATGAATTATTCCGTTGGGGTATTCGTTTGGTGAGAAAAGACGGTTTAGCAGAAGACCAGAGGATCATGCGGGATGTTGATTTCCATGACTCTTCCAATAACACCGCTCGCAAATCAAAAAATACTCGTTGTGTGGAGTATCCTATTGTTGTTGAAGGACTTTACATTACTGGCAAAGACGCTGATGAGTCTGATCTCCCTCTTCCTGAGAGGTTTGCCGCTTATCAACCTTGAGAATTTGTATGGCCCGAGGAGAAAAATGTGGTACACTTCCTTTTAACTTTTATTTTTTCTATCTGTTTTTCTTCTTTTATTCTTCACTTCCCTTATTATCTTTATTGGATTCAGGTGGCAAAACAAAGAAGGAAGGCTAATAAAATTCGTCTCAAGTGTAAAATTCGCGCCATAATGAAGTAAGAAATACCCCTTGTTTTAATTTTAACAATATTGTTGCCTCTGTTTCTTATCTCTCATTATGCGTGTATGTGAAGGTTGGAGAAGTTGAAGGTTCTGATGGTGGTGCTTTTCCTTCTAAGGGTAAGGGAAAGAAGACTGTTTCTAAATCCACATATCGGAACCCTCTCAAGAAGCGGAAGGCATCTTCTCCCTCTCCCTCAGACTCTCATTCTGGTGATGATGAAATGCATCCTTCCAACTACTCTTCGCTCACGTCTTCCATGGGGAAATTGTCCAGTATCTTCTCTGACTTTATGTCAGCTATTGGTGATGATGCGTTAACTCGCACATGTGAGACGGTTGCAAAGATTTGTGACGCTCCCTCTTTGAACCATGAGTCCCTTTGAGGAGTTGCCTCTGCGTTAAGTCCAAGTTTTCAATTTGCATTTGGATACTTGGTTAGTTTATTCTTGTGCGTCAATCCTCACAACTAGTTTTATATGAGTCTGCGTTTTTTACTGATTTTTTTTTGCTTTCTCTTTATTAATGCAGTACGCTCGTATGTCTCATGCTGTCACTTCTGATCTTCAAAGAAAGATTCGCGCTCTAGAAGCAGAAAATACTAAGCTCAAGGGCGATTATTCTTCTAGCTCTAGCCACGTGACAGAACTCCGCAATAAAAATGAGCAACTCGTTGGTATGTAGTTTACTCCCTTCTTTACTCTAACTTCTCCGCGTCATTTTTTCTCTTCTTTTAATTGTTTATCCCTACAGAGATCTACCACTTAACTGACGAGGCAATTCATTATCCCGTTGATGACGAGATTCTTCTAGAGCATCTTAATTCTTCTTTAAATAATATCTCAGATGATAAATTAAGAACTTTAAACATGGAGGAACTCAGGTCGAAATACAAACTTCTTAACCGTGATCATAGAAGCGCGTTATCTGTTAGTAATAGTTTTTTTAGACGTCGTTTTTGTGAATTCAAAGAAAGGATAAGGATTTGAAGGCGAAAAATAACGCTCTTACTACTGAGAAGGATCAGGTTGCTCTCAAGGGTGCGAAAGATTTTAAGGAATTTCATGAGTTTAATCTCCAAGTTCAAGTGGAGAGAGATCTAGATATAAGATAAAAGAGCGCACTGATTGAGCGAGAGAATATGATCCGTTCTCGACTTCTTATAGAAAATGAGTTGAATTCGATTGGGCTGCTAGGGTTATTGATAATGCTAGGAGTGATTTAGCTATAAATGTTAGCCTTGAGTATGATCATGCCAAACTGGTTAGGTCTATTATTTCTGAAAAAAAAGGTTGCTTATAATTCTATACTATCTTCAATTCTATGTTGCTTTCAGTATTTTGTTCGCAAGCAGCTTTAATCCTTTTGTTTCCTTTTGTAGCTAATGAAAAGAAACATCTTCAAGAGATTGAGAATTTGAAGACGGAGCTCTCCAACAGAAATGATAAATGCCGCAACTTAAGAAAAAGTTGGTAACTACTGTTTCCAACATGACTAAGGATGCAGTCCGTATTCGTGATGCAGCCGTTAAGAAGAATACGTTGGAGATCTGCACTGATCATAATATTCTTATACCAGATTGATTTTGCTGAACTCTCTGCTAATGAAGATGGTTCTGAAATCTCTGATAGCGAAGCGGAGTGTGAGGAATATGAAGAGACTGAAGATGAAGATAACGGCGATTCTGAAGCTGAAGAAAAAGGTGAAGATCATATGGGCGGGAAATAGTCGTATCTTCTTAAATCTGTTTTGCTTTCTTTTTCTTCATTTGTAAAGTTCTCATCTACTCTTTGTATTATGCTCTCTTTCTTCATCCCTTGTACACTGGTATAATCTTTGTGCCTTTTGAGATTTGAATGTATATGTTTTTTTTCAATGTATAATTCATTTTCTGCTTCTATTCTCGCGTATTTTAATCCTGCAACTTGTCATTAATCGAAAGAAAAGTATTCTTCTAGAAATAACAGTATATAATATATGTGTTAACGTACAACATATGCATCAATAATAATATATAATGTATAACATGTGCACGGGTCTATCATCTGGAGGCGAATAACACTCAATTATATGCTTGCATTCCCATTCTTTCCTCTGTTAGTCGTCTCAAGATGATTGATTTGTGCATATGTTGTTTAATACCATATATGTTATTTGTAAAGCTAGCATACATACGTGGATCTATCATATGCGGTAATCTATCATCCATGCATTCACATATATCTGTAATACATATATATATATATATATATATATATATCATATCTGGATTACCTTTCCTTTATTTTTCATCATGAATGTGTCTTTGTTTTCTGGCTCAGTTATATCTTGTGCTATTATATTCGCGTCTATACGTCCTCTTATTTCTTAACTTTGTTTTATATGTGTGCGTTATTCTTTGAGATTCTTTCTTTCCTGCAAAATAATATTAATCTCAATCTTGTTTTTCTCGTGAGTTCTTATTGTGCCTTCCTAATTAGAGGTCTTATTTTGTCTAAAGATAATAATTGTTTTTGTGCGGCGAAATCACAAGAAGTCTTTACACTTTCATGTAATGTCCCATTGATTTCGCCTTATCATCTCTCGTATTATTTCCTTTGCAGGATATAATGACGAGTAAATACGACAGGTCTATGCTCTCCTTTAAGTCATAGCCCCATGATATTTACGTCTTTTGACACAATTCAGCTCCCTAATGGAGGGTGCCGTCCTTGTATTCCCCTTGGATTCCCCTTCAAGGAAGCTTACCCCTACCGGGTTAGGGTGGGTTATTCCCATCCAGTGATGCAACAATCAGTTGTTTTCGTGGTCTCTTATTCCTCCACCGATATGGCTTATGGTTACGAGACCGCACCCTACGTGGGGTTTCTTGAGGAACCAGTGCATCATAGTCAAGACTTGTCAAGAGCGGCTAGGTACGCTCCAGAGGCCCCAGGCACTCTTGACTCCACCGTGTACCTAGGTTCCCTGATCGAGTTTCTGCACTCCTTAGGAGAGATCTTCTTACCTTAGTCTTTCGACTTAGGCGCTCTCCTGGATGGGCTTTTATTTCACCCCAAATCTACATGACTCAGGCTCCAGGGTCGGTGTAGCTTTCACCTGAGTCATGCTAATTAGGGTTTTCCCCAATTATGACGCGCGTTAGGTCTTAATTTTTCCTCTTTCTATTATGCGAACTAGGGTGCACATCACAATTGGGTGCCTAACCTCCATTGTTAGAGGTTTTATATCTGATTCCTTTTATTAAGGTCTTATTATAAGGTCTTATTTTTGCCTTTTTGTAACGTTTGTCGTATGTAAAGAAGAATATTTCATTTTCATTCATATGCTTGATTAGTACAACTCTGATGTCTTCTTTCTTCATTTATTCGCTTACATAATAACTACCTTTCTCAAAAAACTTTATATCTGGGATTACTTGTTTGCTTCTTTCATCTTTTGTGCTTCATTTAGTTCGCGTATATTTTTGAATATATTTGTTCGCATGCGGACTATTTCTTCTTTTGTGTTACGGTTGCCGCGTGGACCATACTTCTTCAAATATACTTGATTCCAAATTTTCCAACTTATGCTTCTTCATTATTTTCCATCAATTCATACAGTCCATTCTTTCTTAATGACAAATGGTCCAGACCATGTGTCCTTTGACTTTCCTTTTCCATTTTTCTGGAATGGCGGTTCTTGTCTCAAAACCGTTTCTCCTTCCTGGAATTCGTTCTTGTTGACATACTTGTTGTATTTATTTTCTTGTGCGGAGGTTGCCTCCTTGACAGAAGTCGTGCTTATTTCTCTTTCTTTGTTCACAACGTCTACCATTAACCTATCACTTCACTTGCCTTCTTGTATCTCCTTTTTCCAATCTCTTCGCTTACCCACGCGTTCTTCACAGTTGTCAACATCAATCTCATGACAGGTATTTCCTTCGTTTGGATCTCCTCTTATTACTCCAACACTTTGAGGTAAGGGGAATTTGATGCACTGATGGAAAGTTGAGGCAACTCCCAGAATGCGGTGTAACCATGGTCTGCCTATCATTGCATTGTATGGAGACTCTACATCAACTACGCTGAATACTATTTCTGTGGTTATGCTTTTTAGAGGAATTCACATCGTTCTTTATCCTTTCGGCTTATTGGATGATCCATTGAAACCATAAATCTTGTAGGTTGACGATATGAGGTCGTCATCTCTTCCACCCATAGTTTTGTAAGTATGGTAAAATAGTATATCAACTGAGCTGCCAGGATCTATCAATATCCTATTTATTGCCCACGCGTCCGCGTCATCATCTTCCTCTTCATCAGTTTTTGCTTTTGGATTGATTTCCAGCTTGACCACTAATGGGCTCTCATGCAGTTCTCCACCTCCTGGTACTTGTTCTGCATTAAATGAAATTGGTTGCCTCTGCCAATCCTTCGATGGTGATATCTTTGCGAGGTTGAGTATCTCTTTTCCATCATTTCCTCTTGCGTAAACTCGACTTAAGACATTATCATGAAAGTCTTATATGCTTCTAGATGAATGTATTATAGAGTTACAATATAAATTCTTTGCTTTCGCTCCCACTTCAATCAAGTATGTTTTCTTTCCAGCTTCTATTCCTGGCGCCTGCCCTTCTGGTGGTGATGGTAAATTCTGTTGTTGCTGCACTAGGAAATGATTTAACATCCCCTGATCAATCATTCTTAGTATAATTTTCTATACATTCCGACAGTTACTGGTCGTGTGACCATGAAAACGAAGCACAAAATTCTCTACTTCTTCTTCCTGACGGTGGTTCATGACCCATATTTGGTGGTTCTGGTATATCTTCCATTAAGATCACCGCCTCCCAAATTTTGTCTATTGCAGTATTTAGAGGCGGCATTTTTATTTGTTTCCATACTGTTTTATTTTCTCCTGAGCCTTGGTTATATTTTCTCTTTTGTCCTCCATAGCCTTCCGCTTGGGCATCAAATCTTTGTATCTTGTTATTGTTTGAATTGTTATTGTATTTCCTCTCTCTATATTCTCTGTCATACATCTCTTGATCTCTACTGCCCATTGCCACTAGCTTTTGTTGATCTTCCATCATCATCTTTTCTTGACTTCATTGAGATGTGCTTGCAACTGTGTTTGTTATCTTAGGGAGTAGGTTTGCGTTCCCTGCTTTTTTGTTTGTATTCGCAACAGGGTAAGATTCCATTTCCTTCTGCTTTTCTTCAAGAGCAATGTATTCTTCTTGATACTCGCGTAGCTCTGTCATTGATATGGTATCTTTGATTCTGAATATCTGCGTATCCGACAAGTTTGTTGCAAATAGTGCATTGCTAGTATGAGATTCCTCTCATCTACTCTTCCAGTCATTTCATTACACATTGTCCTCCATTGTGGGGTTAAGTTTCGCAAGCCTTCATTGGTTTTTCTTCGCAAGCTAAACACCTTCTCTATTCCTGGTCGTAGCACGTTGTTACTGATGTATGCTCCCATGAATATGGTCTGTAGATGATTGAATGATCTGATTGTTCCCATTGGCAGGCCCTCAAACCATTGTAAAGCTTCTCCCGTTAGACTAGACGGAAAATACTTACGTAAGACTGCATCATTATCCTCCCACTGCAATAAAGATCTGTTGTATGCCTTTATGTGTTGCACTGCGCATGCTTCTACTTCTCTTCTTCTTTCTGCTACTAATCTTTGTCGGAGCTCCTCTATGGTCATATTCTCTTCGTTTTCTGTTATTGGTCCTCCCTCTCCAGTTCTTTGCTCATCTTCTTCTGTTGAATTTGTATTTGCAGTATGAACACTTACCGTATCATAGTTGATAGTGTTGATCTGCACCGGTTCACGTTGGATCTGAGTTTGGACTTGATTTCCTCGATTGTTTCTTTCTCCCATCCTTGATGATTCATCAATTTCGATTCTTTTCTTCCTGCGATTCTTCTGCTCCTCCTAGTCGTTATCGCTTGTTCATTGTAGATTCTTGTCTCACCATCTGTTTTTCTTTTGACGACGGAAAAAGTACTCTTTAAAGAACTGAAAACTTTACTAATGATTTTTTTTTTTCTGAGATAAAAACTTTTGGTTTAATCTTTTAGATCTTAATTTCCGAAACTCTCAAAGATTGTTAACAGAGCGATGAAAAACTATGAAAAAGTTTAGGCTTGTTCTTAAAGAAATTCACCAACATGGTACATCATTCCGAGCTGTTTTCTAGCGCCAAAATGTAGTTGCGAGAAATCTCACAACCACACCCTTAGTAAAATCTATAGAACAATCTAAGAAACCATCATAAGAATCTCAAGAACTTTTATTAAATCTTTAAATCAAATACAAAGTTATGTGAAAACCCTAACTTGGGAACCAAATAATATTTCTCTCTCCTAAATATCTTGTCTCAGCTCTCTCAAAAGATCTCTCCCTTTTACAAAGACGCTTGACTCCTTATATAGGAGTTTACATAGTGGATGACAGTTAATAAAGCCCCTTATTTCAGATCTGACGTGCGTCACTGTCGCATAGGGATTTACCATTGCCGAACAGTTTCTTTACTGCTGCATAGATCTGCACACTTTACTCGTGATTAGGTGACGTCATCTGGTTCGTCATCTTAAATATGTTGTACGCGGTCGCATTCGCTTACTACTTACGGAGTTACTTCGCATATAAAACGAGTGTGCGGTATTTTGTACCCACAAAACTTAAGCAAATGTATCAGCAAATTTACTCTGAGAAGAGGTATAAAACTTGAGTGTGTCCACTACTGAAAAACTCTAAATAAAGAAGTGTGTATAAGCAACAGACCACGAAACAAAGAACAAATAAGATGACCAGATAATGGAAATTAAAATTTTCAACCAAATAAAATTCAGGATTCCGAAATTAAGTATAGATGATATAGCATAAAGGTAGCACAATCTAAGGTGGGTAATTTATCTGGCAAAATGCACATGGAAGTTCCCAAAAGGTTTTGGTAAAATTTCAGCTCCAGTCAAAGGAATGATGAATGCAATAAAAGTTTATCTGTAAAATTATACTAATTCTACCCATGACCTGTTTTGAAGAGGATTCTCCTTTTTATTTTATCCTTGTTAGTTGTTACTTTTGGGACTTCCACGAGTGCCTAAAATTTGGGTCACTTGAATTTTCAACAAACTGATGAGGAAAGCTCAGTTGGCAAACTCTAGTATTCAGCAGTTCGAACCCTGCATTGTGTGACTAAAACGAGAGATGTAGTTTTCACATTCCATTACCCTTGTCGACTGGAGGATGTAAAGTTGACTTCGGTCACCATGGGTTATCAATTTTTTGTTAGCTCATAAAATTTCTCCCTTCATCAAAGATCAGCATTACACAAAGGAAAAACATACCACAGATACTCCGCTAAGGAAAAAACATGGAATTCGTTTACATCCACGCAAACACTCCAGCTGCAGTGTCCGTCTCAAGCTACACTCTGGCTTGAAAACACAACAGATAACAAAACTCGACGAAGTTTAGAGTAAGTAAGAAAGAAGAAGTTTACTACTACATGGCTTGTTTTTCTTGGGTTTGTAGTGTGAGAATTGTGCAGTTACACGACAGTCCTGGATTTCTGATTTTTCGTTTTCCGGTCTTGGTAGTGATTGGTTTTAGTTCACTAAGAGCAACCACAATCATAAACGGGACTAAAGACCAAACGCCATACCAAAAGCTAAATTTATTTGGCATTTTCAGAGGTCAAGCGTAGTGGTGAAAGACTAAAATTTAGTCAGGCGAACAAAATAACAACGTATGAAATGGAACGGATATACAATGAGCGTACAATGGTCAGGCGTTGGTATTGTGGGCGTATGTATGGGACGAATGTATTTTGAACGCCTGGTGTTGGGCGTGAGTATTACTAACGCCTGGCAACAGACGGAAATGAAAGACTACGCCCAATCAGCAGACGGAAATGAAATACTACGCCCGATCAGCAGGCGGACTTATAGCAAACGTCTTGTTGGGGGAGTAATTATTGTATATGTTGGGCGGTGATAGTATATGCGCTTGATGTGAGGCGCTAATAATACTCTCGCCCCAATCAGGCGCTGATAATACTCTCGCCTCAATCAAGCGCCCTTTATATCACCGCTCCATCTCAAGCGCCCTTTTAATAAACGCCCCACTGTCAAGCGGCCCTTATACTTACGCTTAAACCATACGCTCATTATATCTTCGTCCCACTATACTTGGGTTTGGTCTGGGTTGACGACTAGTTTTAGTCTCAAACCCTAATTTTCCATACCATATATAGCTTTAGTCCCTTCCACTGTGGCTGGTTTTTGGACCAAATTTGGGTATAGTCCCCGAATTTGGTCATGACTGTGGATGCTCTAATTCAGTAGTAACTGATTTCAATTCCTTCTTCTTCTTTTTTTCTCTTGGTTAACATTTATTTCTCTTTTCCATTAATTATTTCACGGTTCTTCCAAAATCAAAGGAAAGCCCAAATTAAATCTCTGTCAAATCAACTACAACCCCAACTCTCTCTTCGTTGGTTTCTAAAATTCTTCTTCCACTGGTTGTAATGCCCACACGTTTCATCATCTAAAGATTTAACACATGTTGATTAACAGGTGCTGTCAAATAAAATTGAGAGAAAGATGGGACAGATCTACTCTTCTTCTCCGGCTCCGGCCCCGTCTCTATCCCAACTTAACGGTATAACTTTCATTCATGGCTCTAATCTAATGATCTATTTTTCTTAGAGAGCGTAATAGATAAAGGGTTGGAATCAGAGGTGTGGGTCATGAATTGAACGTAACCAAATCTTCTTAATTATTTAAAAGTAATCGATGCCCAACCAACTGAAAGATGAGAATCAGTTGGTTAATGAGATTTAGTAGTAAGAAAAATCAGGCAATTAATTAAAGCTTTTGTGTCCAAAGAAAGAGCTAATCAAAGCTTAATTTCTACTTTGGTTCAGTCATTAACTGATCAACATCGACTGTATGAGTAGATCTATCAATAACATATGAGTATGAATTCCCCACCAATCTGATTAACTGTTGTTGTCAATTTAGGCAAGTTGGTTTTTGGGTTTTGTGTGTTTGCTGCAATTATGAAGAGGAGTTATAATTCTAATGCTAATGATTTTACCACGCTGATCAAGGATATGTGTATGATTGTTCTTATGCTTGAAACTGTTCATTGTTATTGTATTTTTTTGCTGGTAATTTAGTTAACATTGTTTTGATGTTGATTTTGAAGTTCGCCAGTACAACCTCCATTGATCATTTTTTTTTCTCTGTTTGGGAAGAAAGAAGAAGACGGAGATTGGGAAGGCGTAACGCATTGTGCAGAACAGTGTCTATAATCTTTTTATATGAAAGGGTAATATTGTCGTTTTATTAAGCTCCTGATGGTATCTGCCACCGTGTACATCTTAGCCGGCAAATGACAGAATCTTTTGATGAAATATGTAGCGAACAGGAGGTTTTGCTAATTTAATCTTTGTAAGGGAGGTAATTCAAATTAGCGATCTTGCCAAGGGAGGTAATTCAAATTAGCGATCTTGCCAAGGGAGGTAATGCTAATTTAATCTTTGTAAGGGAGGTAATTCAAATTAGCGATCTTGCCAAGGGAGGTAATGCAAATTACCCCATAACAACAAGAGTGGAAACTTAGGGACAGAAAAGAGTGAAGAGACGGTGTCAATATTCGATTGCTCATCCGCAAACCCTTTCCACTTTACTTTGTTAAAATATATACTGAGAATTTGAGAGAGACAGAAAGGGAGCGATAGTGAGAGTTGAGGGGTCCATATATTAAGGTGCCTCTCAGTTGCAGTTTCATGGAGATATATTAAGGTGCCTCTCAGTTGCAGTTTCATGGAGTCTTTCGGTTTAGTTTTTCTTTGTATCTAAATAGTTTTTATTTCCTTTTGATGTTGTGAGCTCTGCAGGAGAACATTCTCCTGTTTACTCCTTATATTATTATATTACAGTTCGTGAAATAACAGTATGGTTGATTTTCTCTTTTGAAATTATGTTTGTGTTGTTTTTCTTTTCCCCTGACTGCAAAAACGAAATCTAGTGCTCATGTAGTCCTGTTTGGAATTTTATCACTCTTGTGCCTTCCATGCTTTGATAGGACTGTTGGGTCTATGGACCTGAGAGTTGTTTTGACTCAAGTCTTACAAAGACGTGATATATTTCCAATCTCTGGAGGAAGTTCATTGGAGAAAGCAATTCCACTATAACCAAAATTGAGAATCTGGCAAAGATTTCTTATGGAAGCTAGAATTGGACATGAAATTAACTTGTTTCCACTAAGTAATAGAAATTGGAGACAGATAAATTTGAAATGAAAGATAGCAATGAACCAGATAAGTAGTTTGCTTGATAACAATCGACTCGATTTCACTGGTTTAGTACACTAGTTTCCCCGGAATTCTCCAATAAATAGTATAAGATATATACATAAATGGTTCAGCCCAATTTCCCCAGTTAAATTGTTGCCTGAAAAGTGAAAGACTAATGAGTCAATCGCGTTTTGTTCTTTTGAAACATAGCCCACCTAAACTTGAAAACACTAAGAAACCTATTTTGAGGCATACTAGATAATGCCAAAATAAGGTCATTAAATAAAAAACACATCACCCCTCATCCACCATTTTTGATAATGGCATAACTACCCTTATATAATTAGTATAAATGATTATGATTAGAATTGATTAATTATGAATTTTAAGGATTGATTAAACATTAAATTATTAGTGGTGAATTAGTAGAAAAATCAAATTTATGTGAGAGAGTTGGGATTTTTGAGAGGAAGAAGAAGAAGTGAAGAAAAAAAGCTTGGGTTTTGACTTTTGAGATTTTAGTGATTAGAAGTGACCAAAATGTTTGATTCAAATCAGAGGTAAACTTCTATCGAGGTTTAATTTCCTTTTATAAGTTGAATCTGCCAAAAAATTGAATTTTTAAAACCCAGATCTGCTGACCAGATGAACAGTTCGGCTGATAACTTTTGAGCCAAACCTCTGTTTTTTTGAAATTATACCTAGGTTCGACTGATAACTTGTCAGCCGAACCTAGGTATAATTTCAAAAAAACAGAGGTTCGGCTCAAAATTTATCAGCCGAACTTCACTCAGAAACTGAATCATCCACTAGGTTCGGCTGGAAAAATTGAGGTTCGGCTGAAAATATTGTAAAGTCGCATTAGCCGAACATAGTGTTTCTCTAAATCATACACTAAGTTCGGCTCAAATTGATACTGCAAGATCAACCAAACTGATCTTCTGAAAACCCTAATTTCATCTTTGAAATCATATTCTACCGATCAAACAAAATAAAATCAATCAAAAACAAGATGGGTTTGTTATGCATACATTCTAAAATACATCTAAGAGCAATTGAGATTTGGATTTCGCATTCCAGCATCGGTCACTTCGATTCGTGTTTCCTTTGTTTGATTAATTTCTTTATTGAATTGGAGTCCTAGGTGTTTACGTTTAAAGTTTATTTTGATTTTTAATTTTAGGTTTTTGAGGATAAGGGAACTATGACAAACTGAAATTATTTAGGGATATATAGATAATTACACTACCTTTAGACACCCCTTATAAATTCACCCTAGATAATATAATGGATGAGTATGCCTCAAAAGAAATGAGTACGCATCAAAATAGGTTTTAACACTAAGGGTGGCACGCCAGCACTAGGAATTCTTAGCAACGTCTTAGCAAGCCCAATATTTTTCCACCCCGAGCTTAAGCCTAATTTTAAGAAATATTTTTTCGGCCCAATAAAAATAGGTAGTATGGAAATTGGATGAACCCTCATTTGGGGCATACATAAAAATTTTGGGGCATACATATGGATGACTCTAACTAGTGTGGGGTGAGGTGTGTAATGAGTGGTTAAGTTATTTAAATACCCTTGATCAATTAATTAATTTTTAATATTAACTTTTTTAATTTACTTTTTTGTATAATTTATAAAAAAAATTATAATTCTTTTTTTTTTGAAAATTTTGATTTTTTTTATTTTCTTATTGCTTGGAAATTCTTTTACGACAATTACAGAATAAAGTTCGGCTAACAATAAAATCAGAATGTTGCTCCTTCGTCTTGGTTCGAGATCACATTATTTTATGTAAGAATATCTTTGTTAGTCGGTGGTTAAAGTTTGACTTTTGGTCAAACTTTGTCTCGTGCAAAACTTGTTCCTAAAGTTTAGGAATTAACTTCAGAGCCAAGTTAGGAAACCTAGCTTGTTCCTAAAGCCAAGTTTCTTGAGGGCTAAGTTTATGTTCTCTATATATATGACTAGAATTTAGGTTTGTAAACAATCCAACCTAGAAGAGTGGTAAATTCTTGTGCTTAGGATTTTGGTCTCTTTGTTAGGGAGGGTCGTATACTACCGTGAAAGTCAATATCGGTGTGAGAGAAAAAACTTGTAGAGAGAGGATTTTGGTGTTCTAGTATTTAGGGTTTGGGGCTTTGCCCTAAACCTAGTTTCCAGTGTTTCCATGTTTCTTCTTTGTTACTATCAGCTATGAAGACGGTGTAAAAGAGAAGACATGAGGCTGGTAAAAGGAATGGTTAGAGATATTGGTTTCTATGGTTTCTTCAATGGTGTCTCGGGTATGTCTTGTTAACTCTTTGGTTCTTATCTTAGTTGCGGAAAGAGCATGTAATGGTCTTTGATTTAATGAAAATTTTTCTGGTGGTGTTGGTCGTGGATGTAGCCTGTAAAGGT
This sequence comes from Papaver somniferum, assembly GCF_003573695.1. Lineage (NCBI taxonomy): Eukaryota > Viridiplantae > Streptophyta > Magnoliopsida > Ranunculales > Papaveraceae > Papaver > Papaver somniferum. The sequence continues at coordinate 130,563,107 of NC_039368.1, read as the reverse complement.
GAACTACGTATATCTTGTGTTGTAGTTGTGTGTTCTTCTTTATCTTCGGTTTCTTTCTTATTATTTCTCCCATTTTTGATTCAAATCACTAATTTCCCTTTATGATCCTGATTTCCGCTGCGCTCGGGATGCCAATTTCCCCAACAATTGGTATCAGAGCCACGAACGGGCGGGTGTGATTTAACCTGGAATTGAATGATGGTTTATTGTTCGGGTGGAGAACTATGTTTTCAAGATAATGTTTCAACCAGTATTTACACAAAGATGGGTTAGTGATGTTCTTCGTTTGATTTTATGATGTAGTATGTGATGCAAAATAAGGCTGAATGAGGTGGAATACATATTTACTTCTTGAAGAGTGTTAGTAATCATACACTATAAAAAATGGGTTACAGAGTTTGGAGAAAAAATGGGGTTGTGAGGTCTCATGTAGAAGCAAGTCCAGCAACGCTTTGAAGTTATGCACGTGTAGATACCGTCGAAATCAGTTAGGATCTCTAAAATGGAAATCGCGCAAGAAAATTATTATTAGGGGAAGTCGCCACCCAACTTAGGGAGTTGGGACCCAATAAAACACTGGTCCAAAAAACATAGAAAGAGTCCACGAATCAATATACGAGCTAGAAGGTGTGAGGCACCTATCCCGTCCAAGCCGAAACTTGACCTCTACCTTAGAATCGGAATTTTAGGGTTTTGATCATAAAAATATATAGTAAAACCATTATCATAAAAATATAACACAAAAGAATATTAGATACTCAAATCTGCTCTTTGTCCAACGAAGTAAAATCTCCTCTCAGAACAAACTCGAATTATGATTATTGTTAGGAAAAATAATCACCAATTATTATTATTATAAAGAAAAAATCGGGATAATTCAAATATCACAACCGTCAAACAGATCAAATGTATAAGCCAATCAAGACAAACAATTATGATGAAATTTAATTAAAGTCGATCCACTAGATATCATGTTACTGACTCCGTTCAATACTAACTCAGGTTACCACTAAATATTACTAACTACTTGCATCATGCATGTGATTTTCATATGCTAATATGTGCTATGGATAAATAAAGGATGGAAACCAGACGTGGACTTAAAGGAACGAAGCACACAGTACCAAAACAAGATATGTGGACAATTTTTATTCAAACTGTTACAAGAGTTTCATATCCAAATATATTAACGTGGAAATAAAGAAAAATGTGATTAGATCGACCTGTTTTCGCTGCAAGTTTTTTTTAATAAATAAATGTTTACTTGGCTCAATGAGGAAAACCAACAATGTCACAGTCCGCGGCTGCTGCAAGATTGTCTCCTAAACATTACACTTTTAGTTCTCCAAATTATTTCTCCAACCTCTCCTGGTTTCTTCTCTACAATTTTTCTCCCTTATTGATTTCTATCCGGCTTTTTTCTCTTCTCTAAAACTCCAAAACTAGCTCTCTATTTATATTCTTTCTCCATTAACCATAACCGCAGGATTAAATGACATCGATATTACGGCTCACATGAAAACCCTAAATATCATTACCAAATTAATTAATATTATTTCCATTAAGTAAAATATCCTAGTATTATTTGATATCATTTTCCATGTATATGAATTATACTATTTAATTTCTAAGATTTTGGTCGAAGGGAAATACTTGGGAACAAGGCTTAAAATGTGTCGACGTATTATTTAGGTGGATGACCGACTTAATTTTGGTGCACACGAATTGGACGGGACTTGGCATACTAGTAGGCTAGGACACTTTTTGGTCACTGGCTGGAGGGAATCTAATTAAGCTCAAGTTGGATCTTATGCTCGGCTTCTAGTGGAATAAGCATAGCTAACAATTTTTTGGGACTTGGTGGACGCTAAAAATTATTAGGTGATCATGAATAGCGTAGCATAGGTATAATGGACCTAATTAGGATTGAGCTCGACGCCTAAATTATTTCGAATATGATCTTGCCGCATATTTTCGAAACAAAAAAATAAGTTGGAATAAGTGAATGAGTTGGAAATGAGTGAATGTGTGTGGTTGAAGAAATACACTCCTTTATTTATACACTGCTGATTGATAATTATAATTATGGACATATTCAATTGTTTGGACGTTTTTTCTTTTGGAATGGGTTATTATGTGCTAGTCATAAAGGAGCAGTCCTTTCGTTCCCTGCAGACCTTAGAGCATGGACGGTTTTAATTTATTTATGGGTAAGCAACTCTCTTAATTGTGGGAGGATAATGGGGGAGTAAATAGAGGATCCAAAACAATTAAAAATATTGGAGTTAAAAGAGGAGGAGATTTGTTTTTGGTCTAATAAAAACGGTTCATTTTTGGGATTCTTTCATCTTTGTTTGTGTTGTGGATCACCAAAAAAGAAGAGATTTATTGATTCCATCAGAAGACATTAAACGTTTCCAGAAAAAACGTTTAAAAAAAAAATTTGATTCCAGAAAAAACGCACTCGCTATCAAAATTCACATTCATGTGTTTGGAGATTCATTCATATGTAAGTTTTACTCTAGTAAGTGTATAAATGGCATGGAAGCTCATAAGTTTCATTTTTTTTTTTCTTGGAATTAATTGATATGGTGACAGTTTATTTCACCGTTTAGTTTCTACAGTGTTATCTCTATTTTTCAATCGCTGGGAAGAGGCTAATCATGATTAATTGATTTCTTTTCTTTTTTTTTTTTTTTTTTTTTTTTTTTTTTTTTTTTTTTTTGGAGTTTAGCTTCTTTTTGTTTGTGATGTTCTATTTTGCAATTGCTTGTTCAAGATTTTTTGCTTTTCTTTTTTTTTCTTGAGTTTAGCTTCTTTTTGTTTGTGCTGCAGATTTTGATCAAATTATTCATGGCATTAAAATCTGATGCAAAGATAGCCATGATCACGATCAAGAATACATGCTTCATCTATTTACCTGCTAAATGTTTCATTCGAAAATAAATTTACTACGAATGCTTGAAAATAATTCTAATGTTCTCTGTGCTTTGGGTTTTACATCATAAATCTTTTTTTTTTTTTTTTGCAGGATGATGAAAATAATCTTATTCGATTGCTAGAATTAAAATTAGGCCCACGACGTAAGGTTAAATCTTTTGTGAGTCATTTTTTTGGAATATTTTTTTGAAGCATTTTTGGATATATATATATATATATGCATTACTCATTGTTCCATTTGTACAATGAGTATAATGAAAATCATCAGTTGTATTTTTTGATTCTTCACTTTACACAATGAGTACGATGAAAATTACTTTTATTATTTTAAAAATAATAACTATTTGTATTTTGCAGGTTGTTAAAAGATGGCTATTTTTTTTTAAAGATACGTGTCAAAGATTTTTTTTTTTTTAAAATTTCAATGGTTGAAACATGGTTGTAAGATTTATTTTTTTTGGTTTATTTTCTTAATGACGTATTTATTTTTTCAGTTTATTAAGAGGGTTATTAATATTTCCATAATGGAAGAAGGTTACAAACACCACAGCCACTGGATGTCTTTGGATGGGATGAGACTGAGATGGTCGGATCACTTGTTTGTCTCTCAAAATGTTATCCATCCTTCCAAAGCTCCGAAATCTATGTTGTTTTGTATTATAGATTATGTTTTATTCAAACTATGCAGGATGGATCTGATATATGCCGAAGCACCCTTTAGTCCTAGAGAGCTTCTCTTAGAGAAGCAAAAACTCTTCCAGAGCATTCAGAAACACAACCATCTTAAAGGGAGATATGATAAGCTCACTTCGGTCATTATTCCCCTTGGATTGGCACTCACTTGGAGTCATGATTGTAAGTTTGTCCGGTTGATTTTTTTTTTTTTTTGTGCTTTTACTGTGATGAATAGATATATCCAGTCAGTGTCCATTTTTTCATTGACATCATTATGTATTTTGCATAGGCTCAAGGGATATACAATATGTCTCACGGGATTGGGAAGAAGGAATGAAGAAAATACTTCCTTGCTTGGCAGGAAAGAATAATGGCATTGGTTGGTGCGGCAGAACTTCATGTGTATTTTTGGATTCCTCTTGATATTGTCCACCGTCCTAGTCAATTTTTACTTAATTGAATTGACTTTATAACCCGTTCGGTTGGGAGAATTCCTATGAATCCAATTCCCAGGGAATGCTCCCAATTCCTTGAACCAAACGGGGCTAATAAACTCTATGTAATTGGGAATCTCAATTCCTAGGAATCCAATTCCCTCCAAAATGATAGATTTCCATTGCACTGGTCCAATGATCCAATGGAATTGGATTTCGGGGTAATAACAAAGGTAATAGAATTATCTCAACCGAACATGAAATTTTTGGATTGGAATCAAATTCTTTGGAATCCAATTCCAAGAACCGGATAACCCCATAATTGAATTCCTAGGATTCTAATTCTCCCAGCCGAACGGACTATTAATATATTAACTAACTATTTTTAGCTCTAATAAAAATCTTAATTATGGAACATACAATCTTAATTAGCTCTTCATCGGTTCATTACACTTTCATTATAACTATGGGTAGAAAAGAAAAGGGAAATCAGTTGATTGAACTTCTTTTCCCCCATACAATATCAGCCATAACCAGCTGTGTTTCGATTGGATTGTACATAAATTAATAAGATTACTGATACATTGATCATAATATCTATAAAACACAGATTATTTTTCGTGCTGGCTGAATATGGCGTAAAATATTAACCTCCCTCGTCACGAACGATGGCATGGCAAAGGCAGCTGTATGCATCTGGAAAAAAAAATGTAATGTTCAGAATTAGAGGCAGACTAGATCCACAATTGCAATCTTAAGAGAGTAAGTGAGGTGTTGAAGCTGTTAATTTATTACCTCTGAGTTATAGAACCTGAGCTCCCTTGGGAAGTCGACAGCTCCTTCTATTTTCTCAATAGGATTTATAGGGTTCAAGAACTCGACAGTTGGTCCTTCAGTTGAGCATAATAGAAAACCTATCACACCACTGCATACCAAAAGAGAACATAAAATTGTAGTCGCATCACATTTCTTTCGTGAGAGTTCGCATTTGTATACCAAAAGAGAATGCAGGATATGATAGAACATAAGTTTTACCTTGGGTATGTAGGAACACTTGTCCAAGCATAGTGGACAGAACCCTTGAATGTTAAGCGACAAATTGATATCAAATCTTGAATGAGATGAGTATGGAGCCACATGCTTTCCGCCATGTTACAGAGAACACCACCAGGCCTCAATGCCTTTGCTACCGCTTCAAAAAAGGGTCTTTCAACAAGTTCCTGAGCAGGTCCTAAATTTAAAAGAGGGGCAAAAAAATGTACCATTAAATCTTACGGTCATTGCACTTAACACAGCCTAGAAACCAAAGTATCTACGGGGATGATGGAAGTGGAAGCATACCAACAGGATCAGATGAATCCACAACAATGGCATCATACTTTCCTTCAGTAGAGTTACGCAAAAATTCCGCGCCTATTGAAGCAAAGACAGAATTATCACCATACGAGCATAAGTAAATTTTAGAACTTGGAAATGGTAATAAGGAACTATTGTGGCATTACCATCACCAACATGGAGTCGAACACGAGGATCCTCGAAACCAATAGATAACTCTGGAAAGAATTTCTTGCTAACCTAGAATACGACGATTAATTTCATTATCAGTTCCAACGGATGAGCGCAAGTTGAACTCATAGAACCATCCAAAGGATGAAAATGCAGTACATACTTCTATAACCATATCATCTATCTCACAAATGTCAATGTGCTCCACGGATTTGTGGCGAGAAATCTCTCTTAGAACGCCACCATCTCCGCCACCAATAACCAAAACCTACGTTAATCATACCCCAAAACAGAAATTAATAACAAAACTTCAAAAAACTGCGACATGTAAACGAAAGAGATTCGAATTTTACATTTTTTGGGGATGGTATAGAACAAAGTGGAAGGTGGGATATCATCTCTTGATAAGCACATTCGTCTTTCTCAGTCAATTGCACAATACCGTCAAGCACAAGCACTTTTCCATATTTCGACGACTGTCGATAGAAAAAACAAAAGCAGTTTCTGGTCACTAAGAACATCAATGTACCTTAACAGAGAATATTTGTTGGCATAGGAAAGTGTACGTACCTCGAAAACTAGTATCTCTTGGTACTTCGATTTGCCCTTGAATAAGATCTTTTCTACTTTTAATGAATGCGCTTCTCCTACAGACATTAAACTACAAGCAATGAATATGGATAACAAGCAAGTTAAATTATGAATTACACTGAAGCTGGCACTTGTATTTACCAGGCCACATAGGGTTATTATAGTACACATCGCGAACACCTTCTGCATTACAAACGACGAAAAATCAAATCATGAATCTCTAAATAAATTAAACCGACGAAAAATATACATAAACGAAGAAAGGTAATGAGTCTTACCAGAATCAGATGGAACCTCAGAGAACCAACCAGATACCACTGTGTCATGACATACTGCATCGTTTTCCGCAGCTGAAGACTTAGCTTTCAAACAACAAGATGGAATTGATTTATCTGTACAGCTTTTGCAATCATCCTTGATTCCATCCATTTTTCTAAATTTCTGATTTACTAATAAAAGCAAAAAAATATGTCAATAAAAAATCTCCTTCGACTCAGATCAGCAGCTTGTTAGTCTGATTCAATCTGAGTCAGACACAAATCGAGTCAGACATACTAATTAGTAATCCTCTGTTGATAAAAAAAACAAAATCAAAAACTCAAAATGGTGTTCCTAGTTTTCTATGGTTATGTACCTTGTTGTAAAAAATTAACATCATACTTTCTATTTAATCATCGACCGGGGTTACGTGGAAAATAGGGTTGTTATAGTTTTCTTTTTGAAAATCAACATCCATCCATTTCTTCCATCCATTTCTTAAGATTCAACTCTTTATATAGAGAGAGATGAAGGGAGAGATTTCTATGAGTATACTTTGTTTCATTTGTTTGTTTGAATGAAAAACATGATCATAAAAGAAGAGACAGAGAGAAAGGAGAGATCTGATCATACCTTGTATAGTAGTGGCGTTTCTTCTTCTTCTTCGTAAGAACAGAAACAGAACAGGACCAGATGTTATAATGAGTAACAGGAAATGAAGAGCATTTGAATCCCGCAGCTAAACTTATATATAGATTTTCCTTATTATTTACTGTTTTTTTATAACTAATTGATTGGTTGGTATCGCGAATGGCAATTCAAAGAGAATGAGCGTTGAAAAATATGCGGAGCAGCACGTTGTCTTCATGTATTGCTATTAGTTCTCATACTTCGGATCACTAGACTAAGAGTTTGCTAATCCAACACTCTTTATCACTCTTTTGGAGATTTGTAACTACAGTTGCACCAATCAGAGAAATGACACCGCATTGGAGAGTTCGGTATGAGTCTTACTCCAAATATTCATTGTAGTACACACAAAAGTAGAAGTGATTGGGACCTTGGTACTACTTTATCGATAGGTCCAGCTATAGGAATTATTTTTAATTTGCAAAAAAAGTATTGGTAGGGAGGAAAACCACGTGGTGTTCTCTCAAGGGTGGAGAATTTTGGGTAGCTAGGGGATTGGATAAGGGGAATTGGAGAAAAGTCCCAATGTCAAGATTGTTTATTAACAAGAATCATATGTCTGGTTATGGTTGTTGCTTTCTCCTTCCTCATCGATAACAGTTTATATGGCAGAGAACCAATGGTATTGACATGTGTTGGTGTTAAAATGGCTAAAAAACTTGTGTGGGTTATGATTCTTGTGAAGTGTGTGGAAAAGATATGACAGTTTTTCAGAATTTTTATTAGAAGAAAGAATACACACAATGAGCAACCAGAGGTCCAAAGGTACGCAAAAACAAAAAGCAAATAAAGTGTCCCAATTGTTGACACTTGCTGAGAAATTTAAATGAACCAAGTCCAAAAGCAGATGCCTCAAGCAGTGAGCAAAGATTTAGCTTCAGTTGGCAAGCCAAAGTCAGTCTTGAAAGAATGATTTTCTTCAACGCATTTCTCTGTTATAAAAAATACCCACCTAACAGCAGCTGGTATAAGAGCCCAATGGTACTTTCAAGAAATTGAGATATGGTTTTAATGCCAAGAATGTACATCATTACATTGTTACTGAAAAAAACCTTGCTCAGATAGAAGAAGTCAGCATTGACCAAACCTATTATCCAATGTAAAACGATGTGATCTGCAGTTTCACCAGAATTGGTTACCACAAATAATTCTTCAAGAACAATTCCTAATGGTGCAATGATTTGATCCATGACCCTGATTTCTTCGGTTATTGGTAGGTGTACTCAGAATCAGTATCGATGTTCGGTTGGTGCTACTGTAATGAATTTTCTCAAGATATTGCCATGAATGAAATGTGCCCGGTATTAATAATGAAAATGAAACGATATGACGATATGTCATTTTCTACAGTGTAATGTGTTAGCAATTCATAAAGTTGGATGGTTACATCGTAAAATCTCGTCTCTCTGCTTTTATACGTTTATAATGAATTGTACCTCATTTGAAAATGAACGGGAGACGTGTCACACGTCTTCCAAATCATTGATATCTCAAAGAAGCAACATACTGAAATGAAGCTAAGTAATAGAATGGTGATTTAATAATACATAGTACAAAGTAAAAACAACACTTAACTATAAATATTCTATCTCTGAAGCTATGTGGAGCTAAGTGATCATTTAGTATGCCATTCTTGGAATATGACTCTGACGATCTTGCACAATTTCTTATCTCTGTTACACTTGAGCATGAGTTACCCCAATGAAGATCCCAACTCAATATAGATTATATCTGGCTTAGTTTCCTCCAAGATCTCGTAAGAGATCATGACAATGTCGTTACTGTTCTTGACAAGGAGAAGATATCAAAGTTTTAGTTCCTACGTAATTGTGTGTCACATAGACAACTAGTGAACTAGACATAATTAATGAAACAAAACTACAATGGTATGAAGCAACACATGAATTGTATGCCACATACTCAAAGGTTGGTGGTAATGCATGTGATGATATTTGAAGATGCAATCAAAATCAGTTGGGGTATCTGGTCGGTGCCGGTGATTTTGTATTTTCTCTCGAAGATGACGTGACTGAAACGTAACTCGGCGTATCAGTGACAAAAAAAAAGTTACGTATCATATACAACCACAACAATTTGTGTCCTAATTTCTATGATAACTCGTAAAGTTTGATAGGCGCATTCCAGTATCTTATCTTCGATTGACAGAAATCATTGACACGTCTCTTATCTTTAATGCAAGAAATCGGCAAGGGTCTGGTCAAGGATCTCGTAAAGTTTGATAGGCGCATTCCAGTATCTTATCTTCGATTGACAGAAATCATTGACACGTCTCTTATCTTTAATGCAAGAAATCGGCAAGGGTCTGGTCAAGGATTTTCAGCTTAAAAGATCGTTAACCATTAATTCAAAGTCTGAGATGCTATTTGCTTCCAAACTCTATTCTCATGCACGGAGATGAACCACATAAATAAATATAAGATTCAGAACATAGACAAAAATGTCACGGGACTCTCAGTCTCTCACAACCTAGTGTCTGTTTTGTGTGCCCCTTTCTTACCTAGACTCTGACGATCTTGTCAAGTAGTCCCTCTGTTTCTTATGTAAAAGAATTAATATCACTTTTTCGTTATAGTTTAAAATTATGCCATTTTGCAGAGACAGAGGAAATATCATGTTTTTCTTATCCTTGGCCATGAGCTGGGTTACCCAAATGAAACCTTCTTTTTTTATCATAAACTTATTTCTTGCTTAAATTTCTCCACCATCTCAAAAAAATTCAAGATAATGTTTTCATTTGAATGCTTTGAAAATGTGAATGGTCGGCAAGGTCGACGTTTAAATAAGTTGTCGGCTATGTTTCGCCGGCATGGTCGACGTTTGAATAACATTTTGACCAAATACAGCCGGCATGGTCCTTGGATGAAGAAAATGCCGGCCCTTTTTAAGCCGGAATGGTCTTTCAATGAAGAATACGCCGACTATCTTGGACCAACAATCTTACGGTCGGCATGTAAATATTTCCTACCATGCCGGCTATATGATAGCCGGCATGCACATAATCTATAACACTGCCGGATGACATATAGACGGCATGATAAGGATTTATAACCTTGCCGACTTGTACTCATACCAAACAGAAAACAGAATATGGGAAGATGCAATTCACTTTATTCATGCAATTTTGGTTACTACATTGATTGAAACATAAAATGCAACTCCTTGTCGACGGCAAAACGAATGCACTTAGCATGTGCATCAACCCTTTGAACCCCTAGGCGACCCTAGTGGACAAGTTATAGTCTCGTGAGGGTTTATATACAGATCTACCCACAAAACCTATACAAAAACTTCTAAAGCCATCAATCTTCCTCCTCTGAAGACGATACAACATCCAAGTAGTCCGGGTTATCCTCCGGGATCTTTTCTGCCAAGAAGTGATAGCTTGCATCGAACGCGAATGCTTCCCCCTTTTCCTCCAAGTAGCGCGCTTTCACGACTTCATGCTACAAAAACACAAAAACAAACTTACATTTGTTACTGGTGTTTCATTGGAAGATAAAAAAACATGGGTTACGTAAAAAAACCACAAAATTACTTACAAATTGTGCAATGGACAAGGTGAAGGGGCGAGTGTTAAAAATCCGAGGTTGTAGAGATAAAAAAGAAAGTATCGCATTTTCGATGACTAGGTTCCTATCATGGACTTGTTGAACACTTCTTGCATTAGAATTCCAAAACTCTTGGCTAAATTTGTTGTGTACCCTAGCCCAAAAGGTTGTGAAATCCACCCTTTTGAAGGATTGACGTCTAAGTCGTTTTTCCGTTACCAAGCTTTGGCGATTGCCAAATCTTCATTAGAATCAAATGAAGCCATTGTTATATGTAGAGAGCTATTGGGTGAATTATATGGAGCATATGATGATATGAGCTTTAGAGAGTATATGCAAATAGTTGTGTTGTTTTGTGGAGATAAGTAGTGTATTTATAGGATGGTGTCCAAATTTGGCCGTTATAGTGCATAAGTACAAGTCAATCAATGCAATTGTACTTGCAAAAAAATTGAATTTTAAAACTGCCGGCACGGTTTGTTTTCCCCAGTTTGCCGACTAAGTCCGGCCGGCAGGGTCGAAATGTTGTTACCATGTCGGCCTTATGATGATTTTAGGCATCAGGAGAACATTTTCTTCTGTCTATCCGCCAGAACTTTATTTGGTCATTAGCATGCCGACTATGATCCGGCCGGCAGGGTATAAATTTTCTTACCATGCCAACCTTATGACTTTTAGGCATCAGGAGTTCATGCAATTTTCTGTTTAACCGTCGTAATGGTATTTGGTCACTAGAGTGCCGACTGTTAAATGGTCGGCAGAGAACATAATTCTAACCATGCCGACTTTATGATGATTTTAGGCATCAGGAGAAGGTATCTTCTGCAACACATAGCCGGCAGGGTCAATAATATAATACCCTTCCGGCTTCTTAACAGCCGGCTAGGTTTTGATCTGATTACCCTGCAGACCCTGGTATGCAAATAATTTCTGGTGTCAGGGCCGGCAGTCTGACAGTTCAAAACCTTACCGTCCCTGGTGTGGTCGGCACTGTAACTTAAACAAAGCATGCCGGCATATGTATTGAAACTTTACAAAGCTAAACAAACCATTCATTCAAGAACTAGAAATCCAACACTTGTTGTCCAAAATACGAAAACATGTCTCATAAACCTTAAAAAAAAACATTTGTCCAACCGTTAACAAGAAATAAACTAGAGACTGCATTCATTCACCACCACGACCACGACCACGGCCACGACCCCGACCCCGTTTAGGAACACCACTACTACTACCTTCACCACCACGACCACTACGAGCCCTCTTTTTGTCAGCATTCATCTTGGCTTGTGCTTCCCTCCTGGATTTTTCTTCCCTCTTTACTTCAACATCAGCTTGCTTGAACAATTCATGGGCATCCTCATTGTCAATATTGCAAGCATAGTCAATGTACTTGCTTTACTCTTTAGTCGACAAAGGGTCTCCTCAGTCTTTCGCGCAACACAACACCTTCACAAAGATCTTCAACTGCTCCTTCTATTTTCAATTAAACAACAAACAATTAATATAATGATTCGATAATGTAATCTTAAAATAGTAAGAGCAACTCTAAAATACTTACAAAGAACTTAAGACTTGTTGCTGGGTCTTTCGATGCCATCTTCTTGATACGAGCCAGTTCTTTAGCAGTCAGTTTCCTAATCACAGTAGGACGAGCTCAACCAAAGTACCACGTCATGTATTTCTCACTAGCGTCATTACCTTTGGTCACCTCGTCCAAAAGACTCACATCGATGATACGGCCACCTGTATCGTCCCGATGTTCTTGATTTGGCGGTGGATCGTAAGCGACGTTAATAGTTTTTTGGGACGTGGAGCAGTTAGCCTTTAACACAGTAAAGAACGACTTATGTTCATCGAAATGAGGTTCTTCTTGGACGTAACCCAATTGTCGCATTACCTGATGTGGATCGTACATTGAATATCCACCATCCGCAGTCATCAAGGGTCCATAGTATAATGCAACTTAATCTCTCCTTTGGATTAAACCTTGATTTCTAGCATCTCGATACGTATCAAATAACACATCATCTGCAGTCAATTTGTCGATGGAGATTCGGAGTTTGATAAGATTTTGCGGAATTTCCTTATCCTGACCACCCTTAAAACTGTATCTTTTCCCTCTTGGCTTATCAATCGCAACATTCTCATCCACTTTGATGTAGGAGTCTGCTTTCACCAAAGAAGGGAAGTGCTCATATATCCAAACCTATGCAAAAAAAAAGTTTAGTAAGAATCTTATCTTACGAGAATTTTGCAAATGTAAATGATTTAGACAATAAAATTACCTGGAAGAGACATATGCTTCAGTTAACTTGCGCAGTGAGTTCCCTAGAACCCTTTTTCAACTCATTGTTCAAGAAGGTGACCACCGCAGTACCCCAAGAATACTCATGCATCTTATCTAAGGGATCCAATAGTTGCATATAACTGGCGTCGACCAAGCTTCCGGAACCGTCGGGGAAGATACATTTGCCCAGGACGTATAGTAAATAACATGACGCAGTAGCATTGATTCGGACCGGTTTCACCCTTCCTTCCTTATCTAAGATTTTCTTGCTGTCGCATAATGTGTCCCTCAACTTCTTCAGATTAAACTTCTTGCTTAGACGACCATCCTTCTTCTCAAGTATAAAGTCCGTCTCAATCTGATTCCAGCCGAACAATTTCTGGCTCAATTTGTAAATATCCTTGAAAGAAAAATCATCATCGAATCCCTCACTGACTGCTTTTCCCTCAACCTCAAGGCCTAGAATTTGATGAGCATCATCGGGAGTTATCGTCATCTCACAGAATGGGAATAACATTGTATCAGTCTCTCCGTAGAACCTCTCGCAGAATGCAGATACAATAACCCTATCATGCTCAATATTCGAACTCTCCACCGCAGGCCAGAACCCGGATTTCTTGACAATCACTTTAACCTCCTCACATTCATCCCCAAGATTCCAAGTCTTAGTCACTGAACATGAAGCTTGGCGCCTCATGAGACGGACGACATGCTTGTGATCCTAAATACCAAAAAAACAAAATGAAAATAAATACAAACACTTGACACAAATTTAAGATAGATACACACTTTAATAAAAAACAAAGACGGATTGAAATTACTTATGATAGTATTATGGATCGTACATGCCCATGAGTCTTTGTATTCGAAAAGAACATCTCCACCATCTCTTAGGGTACCCCTTGGAAGCTCACCTTTTTTCAGAGTAAGCATCAAGTGGGAATTAGCTGGTTTAGTAATCACCCTCTTCTTATTTCCGGTTTCAGTTGAAGTTGAAGCTTCGGTTTGTTGAAAAATAGCTAGAGTTTGTTCTCCATCTCCTTCTTCTTCTTCTTCTTCTTCTTCTTCTTCTTCTTTCATTGCCTCTTCAATAATTTCATCTTCAATATCCTTATATTTATCTCCAATAACATCATCATCATCATCATCATCATCATCATCACCTCCTCCAACATTAGGCATTTCTTGATCACCATCATAATCATCATTGTTACCTCCTCCAGCAGATGGAGTGCTTTCATCAACATCATCATCATCACCTCTTCTAACAGATGGAATTGATTGGTCTTCATCTGGAGTCTCGTCTGAATCTTTGGGTTCCGATGGTGATTCAGAATCATTCAGTACACGGATCAAAAGCGTTCCCCACACAACGTATGCCCCTCTATGTGTTGAAGTCAAGAGTTTTTCACCAACACGAGGAGGTCTTGAAGGAGGACTAAGAGCTTTAAGAGCTTTATTCTTTTCCTTTTGCAACCTGAACAAGAACGATTAAGAAAAAAATACATAAGTCGGCAGGGTCGACAAATATAACCTTGCCGGCTACACAAAAGTCGGGAGGGTCGACTAAATAATGCATGTCGGCTAAACAGAGGTCCGCAGAGTAATATTCACATAACCTGCCGGCTAACACACAACCGACATGGTTTTATCCAAATACCATTCCGACTTTTAAAATTCAAGGCATCGGGAGACACAAAAAAAAACGAAATATAGCCGGCAAGGTAAAAATATATAACCAACCCGGCTTAAAAAAAAACTATCCCCGGTAGGGTCTTAGTTTGAATAACTTGCCGACCCTGCAAGTACCAGTTATAGGTATGCAACAACCAATAGCCGGCAAGATTTTCAACCAAAGAGCATGTCGGCCAAATCCTAAATATGAAAAGTCGCCAAGGTCGATAACATAATACCTTGTCGGCGTTGCAACTGCCAACATGAAATTGAAGTACTAGAGTGAGTTTAAGTATGCCCTTACTTTCTTAATCGCGCCATTTCTCGTGTTTTAGCGGCTACGAATTCTTCTTCTTCAACCGTTTTTTTCTTCACTTTCTTTTGAACCAAACTTGCAATTCCAGGGTTATACTCATTGGGATTTCGATTAGCGTCTTTCATACGAGTAGCTTTACATCTTAGCGGATCCATTGTTGAAGATTAACCGGAGTTTTCGGATCGACGATTTCGATGAATTAATCGACGAGTTTCGAGTTTTGATGGAGAGGAAGAAGAGATCCGGTATGGTTGTGGAGGAGAAGAAGAAGAGAAGAAGGAAGATGAAATGAAAATAATAAAACTGATTTAGTGTAATAGGATTATAAAGGGTAAGGGTATTTTTGTAGCTTACCCATTAGGACTTCCCCTAAAATCTTTAAAAAGAGTCCACTTAAAATTGGGTATATCCCAACTAATCTGGGTATACCCGGATCAAGCCAGGTTATTTTTGACTGTGAGTAAATAACACAATTTGTGTTTATCGTTTTGTGCTTAACGGGTGCGTAAGATAAAATGAAAGATAGAGGAGAAAAGTGCTGCGAGGGTGGTCTGAACTCTGGTGATGATGTGGAGTGTAAAGTGGTGGAGCATTCTCCGAGTGGGATGAGATTTATTATGACACTCGTTTCCTTTTTCTCTTACATATTTATACGATTGCCAAGCAACAGAACAAAATCCTTAGATAACCTCGAAAGTCTTCCATCTCATTTATTCAAGCAACAAAGGAAAATAAAATTTATAGTGTAATACATTTTTCTTCGGAAATTCATAGGAAAGCTATCCTTAACGAGGGAGGAAAAATTGGACAGTGCTCAAAGATGGATATGAAAAAGCCTGGAGATTTATCTACTATGCAATTTTGTGGAATATTTGGAAGGAGCCTGATGGAAGAGTTCTTGGGGCTAGACACAAGTCTACAAAGAAACTAATTAGTCTAGTAAGATAAACCGTAGTCCTTTGCATGATTAGGATGTATTTCCCTATTTTCCTTCCTTTTTTTTCTTCCGAAACAAAAAACAAGGAAAGAAAAAATTGGCGTATCGAAATGAGCGAAAAATTTGGTCCCATCATCCACACACTTTGGCCTTTTTTTTCTCGAAAAAATATTATATTAGAAAGAAAAAGCCTTTACATAGTATGACGGAAATCGCTCGCACATAATGTGTGGGTAAAATACCCGACGGCCACGTGTCAACATCCCAAAAGGTGAATATATGATGAGATGATGACGTTGGAGCACCGAATCATTCGTTGAGAGAAGGATTTGTCTCAGTCGAGGCAACTGCATAAACGCCACATGAATGACGCGTGTGTATAAAGGTCTAATCTGCTCAGACGGTCAAGTCTAAAAAGCAAGACCGCATTTAATGAAGGATAAGAACAGGACTTGGGTAGTTGGGCATCGTGACAGAAGACTCGGACGATCTATACTACGAACCAGAGGCGATGGAACACGAGGTTCTTCACAGAAGGGAACCACGATCCAAGGGAGAACAAGAAAACTCGGAGGGAGAACCAAGTATGCCATCACGAGGGACGGTATAGAGCGAGTCCGAGGGAGCCAGGACGATGGAGGACAGCTCACCCATCTCGGACGATCAAGCGACTACGAGTTTATTCTGTCTATAAATACCAATCCATGTATCAGGAGATGGACAACTTATGTAATCTTAGATGGTTTTTCTACAGAGAATTCCTGAGAGAGATTTAGATAGAGAGAAAGTGAGAAATCTAGAAGAGATTTGTAACACTTTCAAACGTAAGACCTTATAATCAATAAGAAAACATCTTCTTCTCCGTGGACGTAGGTTTTCATGGCCGAACCACATTATATGCTTGTGTCAATATTTACATGCTATTTACATATTGTTCATGATGAATCTTGTATGTTTAAGTAGTTTTTAGTCTTTAATATTACTTGGGTGTAGTAGTCAGAAAATATGCAGCTACATTTTGGCGCTAGAAACAGGGAGGTATGAAGATCTAATCTACCTTCCTAACAACAACTCTATATTGTTTTCATAATCTCTATAAGAGAAGTGTTTTCACACTACAAAGTAGATTTCTGTTGAGATGAATGAGTAGAGCTCGGACTCAAAAATGATCTTCACGATCTAAGAAGTCTAGAAGAACCTCAAGATCAACAGATCTACGTTTTTTCACTATGTTTCTTTAAGATTTTTAGAGTCTTCCTCAAGTATCTCAGGAGAGTTGTAGATCGGAGTAATTATGAAGTTTTAAACACTTCGGTACTCAAACGATCTCCTCCATGAAAGAGATGGTAAGAGATGCTAGTCAGTAAGCTACATAAGGAAGAAATCACCTTATGAGAGTTGAAAAAGACGAATTTTTCATGATGTTCTTCATCAAACTCACCATAATCTCGGAATTTCCTTCTTAAAAATTAAAATTTAAGTCAAGGGGAGGTATTAATGAGTATATAATCAGTCATCGAACTCAAAATTTTGTTTGAAATCATAAGTTAAAAGATGATGAGATATATTTCCTAGAATGGGAAAACGTACTCAATCGTCATAATTAGATTCTTTCCCTATAGGGGTATGGCGTGTTGAAGGAGATATTTCCTCGAAAAGAGGGGACTGGAAAAATACCTTTTCTCCATCATCAACACCTCATGCAAATAGGGATGTTTTGACATTTTCACATGTCTCCAAAATCTACTGCAAAGTCTTCCTGCACTAAACTGTCCAGTCTGAACTATGACTTAGTAATTGCATGTGACCTGCAAATATAGGGTCCCACTTTTCTAAAAGAAAAGACAAATTAAGTATTATTGCATATGTTGCAGGGAAGGTAATGGTAACGCGACGATATACTCGTGCGAGCCAAGGAGAAAATGGTGGAGCCCAAACAGAAGGACTCGACGATATGGAGCCAGGCGAGCCTCTGATCCCAGGCGAGGGACAACCCGATGACCAATATCGGGAAGGACTAACTGATAATTCTATCTCCGAAGGCGAGGGAAACCCCTTAGAGAAGCGTGACTATATTCGTCTTACTCATCCAAGAGGGTCGAGCTGCTTGCCGAGACAAGCATCTAATGGTGAGGTCAAGAAGGACAACCCTTCAGACCTCGTCGATGCTAATGCTGCTATTGCAGCCATCCTGAAAACCCAAGAGGCACAGGATAAGAGAATGATGAAATTAGAAAGGCGCATTAGAAAACTGGAACGGAGAAACCGCAGGCTAAAACGCAAAGTAACAAAGAAGGTACCATTCACCACCATTGAAAAAGTCTCGAAGGAGGAAAACCCTTTCGAGCATCTACAAGACGACGAACGAATTAACATCCCTGACACCTCGAACGAGGAAATAGCGAATCGATTTCCTAAGGGAAGTAGAGGTGTGCCCGACCACGAGGGTAGCCTATCCGAAGGGTTATCAGATGTTGATCCCAAACACAGACGAAACAAGAACCAAATCGATGAAGTAAATATTGACTACGAGACCGAGAATCTCGCGTCCACAAACCCAAAGCGAGGGGAGAACTCGAGATCAACTCGCTCTATGATTGTGTCGTACGTTGAACGATCGGACGATGACTCAGCGCGATCAAGGCATCGCCCACATGAACCATCTTTCTCGCCCGAGAGAGCTCTGGGAAGACGAAAGAAGGCCGAAACCAGGCGAGATGAGGACGAACTCCAAGCCCGAGTCAACCGACTCGAAGCAATGTATAGAGAAGCTACGGGGAAGCAGGAGAATAAGAAGTTGGTAGTAGTCATGAGAGAAGCAAGACAATCTCCCTTATTCGAAAATATATTAAGATTGTCATTCCCAAGGAAATACTCCCTACCGGTATTCACACCCCCGTTCACAGGAATAAGAGATGCAACTGAGCACCTTAGGACTTACCGCATGACACCGACCACAGGGCATCCATACATCGTGTGAAGATCCGCCGCGAGGCACAGTACTTAGGCTGTAATACCATATCACATTCGGCGATAGCCACCCTCGTACGAGAAGGAAATACCATTGGACGAATTCACAAACGAAACTTCAACGACGATGAAGTTTTCAGTACAACAAGAGAACCTCAATTGGAGGAATGGATGAAACTTACCATTACCTTTTCAGCCTCAGAAGCACTAGAAGGAGGACAAAACCACAATGACCCACTAGTGGTCACGATGGCCATCGCACTCCCGAGCACGAGGGCGATGAAACAAAAAACAAAGCACTACCATGGGTGATGCCCAGAATCCTGATCGATGGCGGCAGTTCTGTGGAGATCTTATTCTATGAAACATTTAAACAAATGGGCCTCAAAGATGAATGTTCGTACCCGCCACTTATAACATATTTTGCTTCAACGGGTCATCAACCCGCCCAAAGGGTGAGGTAACCTTAGAAATTCGGGTAGGAAAGATGCTCACCCTACCCACCTTCTGTGTGGTAGATGTACTATCACCTTACACAGCCATCGTGGGACGATCCTGGGTCCACGGAATCAAAGGAGTGGCCTCGACTTACCATCAAAGGCTAAGATTTCCTACGCCTGAGGGAGTGGCAGAAATCATTGGAGATCTCGCCGAAAAAAAAACTGTTACGAGACGGAAGTTCAATACGGAGAGAACAAAATAAACTCTGCCAGAGCAAAAAATAAACAAGTTAAAAATGCCAAAAATCAGGTTGAAATCGATGCTTACATAACTAGAACGAATGAGGCGAGACGATCAGGCAACGAACTCGCAATAGACAATAACCCCCCATCGGACTCACCCATGGGACCAATACAAAACCTCTATGATATAGGGGAATTAAAATCAAATTTCTCAGCCTCGGAGCCAACTAAGGAGGTCAACATCAGAACACCCGAAAACCCGGGTATGGTGAAAATAGGGACACTCCTCAACAAGGAATAAGAAAAGAATCTACTACAGGTTCTAAGGGAATATTCAGATGTCTTCGCGTGGCGTATGGAAGATATGCCAGGAATAGACCCCGTAGTGTGCTGTCATCACCTAAAAATTGACCCAAAGCACAAACCCATGCGGCAAAAAATGAGAAGAGTGGCACCAGAATACCATGAAGCCATCCAGAAAGAGCTAAAGAAAATGGAAGCTTCAGGGGTGATACGAGAAGTCCATTACCCAACATGGATATCTAACATGGTGATTGTACCAAAGAAAAATGGGGGAGTAAGGATCTGTATCGACTTTAGGGACCTTAATAAAGCTTGCACCAAGGAAAGCTTCCCACTGCCTAACATCGACCAACTTGTAGAAGCAACCTCAGGATACGGATTGCTGTCTCTGATGGACGGATACCCTGGTTATAACCAGATACCCCTCGCCGAGGAAGATCAAGAACATACCGCTTTCTTCACCCCTCGTGGCCTATACTGCTATACCAAGATGTCATTTGGGTTAAAAAATGCAGGGGCCACCTACCAAAGAATGGTGGAAAAAATGTTTGACGGTTGGATACACAAAACCCTAGAAGTATACGTGGACGATATGCTTGTTAAGAGAAAGCTCCCACAAGATCATGCACATGATCTAAGGGAAATCTTCGCACAAATAAGAAAATTTAACATGAAGATCAATCCCGCAAAATGTTCCTTCGGAGTAACCTCGGGCAAGTTCTTGGGATACTTGGTCACCAAACGAGGAATCTAGGTTGACCCCGAGAAGGTACGGGCCATATTGGAAATTCCTTCCCCGGCCACGGTCAAGGATGTACAAAGACTGAATAGCCGGCTGGCGGCCTTGGGCAGATTCATCGCGCGATCCTCTGACAATGCAGAGACTTCTTCAACACCTTAAAGAAGGGTGAAAAGTTTTCTTGGACTAGTGCTTGTGAGGAAGCCTTTCAAAAAATCAAGGAACATCTGGCAACCTTGCCAATTCTCCAAAAGCCCAACCTAGGCGAAAACCTCTACATCTCTTTGCTGACATCATCTAGTGCGTCGTCTCAACTTTGTTGTGTGCGACTCCCTTCGCTTAGGTTGTATTTACTTCGCGTAATTATTAACGTGTGCGATATTTAACTCCTACATTTGCCTCTTCTCATATTTCTTATTCTTCAGAGTGAGTGATATGAGAAATTCCCCTCTTGTAAATCGCACATGCTTGTCTTTTTTCATTTTACTTTGCCGACAATTTTCCCTATTTCATGTTCTCTTTATGTATGTGTGTCCTTGTAACCACTCATCTTTAGACACGTCTTTTTTAACCGTATGTTTTTATCCGTTCATTTCTTCGCATTAATAAGAATAAATCTTGAAAAAAGGGTCGCTCTTTCCTATATATTCTCTTCTACCTTACTCCCTTTATTTCTTTCATTCTTCTTCACCTTCTCTGCAAATTTATACTCTTCATTCCCATTCTTTAATGGCTCCTGCTGGTAAAAAGATGGAGATTGAATTTAACAGATTAAAAACTGACTTCAATCAGAGGGGTTACGAACTCTCTCTTCCTCCTTCATATAATTTCGCATCCAAACTTAATCTTGATCTAATCAAATTTGATCAATGGAATAATCGAAAAATCATCGTTGCGTTAGGTCAACTTCAATTTCTACCAATTCCTTTATATAACCCTGAGATTCCTCTTTTCTATAGAATTCTTGCTGATGAAAGATTCGCACGAGGAATATTTCATTTGAGTGGTGATGCTATTAGGATACCATTAGAGTATGCTCGTCGCGCAGATGTTCTTGGAAATTCTTATCCTGATGAACTGCGGAAAGATGATCATCGTGATAAAATTATAGATCCTGCTGAGTATACTCTCGATAATTTCTTTAAGAACTATTACGTTGTTTTTATGAAAAGTAACGTGACTAAATGGGATGTTCGCATAAGGAGAGTAGATGGTATAGATGAAGATGAGAAACTTATGCGAGATGTTGTTTGGAATTCAAACTCTAATCGTGCTGCTCGCAGATCCAATGATTCTAGTTGGCTTAATTGCCCTGTCATCTTAGAAAGGTCCTTTATATCTGGTAAAGCTGCAGATGGTTCTGACAATCCTTTGCCCGAAGATTTCCCTCTTTACCAACCTTGGGAATTTAAATTACTCGAAAATGAGGAAAAGAAAGTAGCGGTATGTGATCCCCTTAATCCAATTTGTAATTTCTCATAACTTTCCTTCTTATATCTTATTTCTTATTTTTCACAGGATGCCAAAAAGGTCAGTATTTCGCGCAAGGTATCAACTTCACAGAATAAGAAAGTAAGAAACACACTTTCTATTTTTAACAATATTGTTTCCTCTGTTTCTTATCTTGATTATTCGCTTAGGTGAATCCTTTGAATGACAAAACTTTAGTCAAAGGCAAGAGCACTCCTAAGAAACCCACGTCAAAATCTGTGTCCAAGAAAACTTCGTTAAAAG
This sequence comes from Papaver somniferum, assembly GCF_003573695.1. NCBI lineage: Eukaryota > Viridiplantae > Streptophyta > Magnoliopsida > Ranunculales > Papaveraceae > Papaver > Papaver somniferum. The sequence continues at coordinate 130,540,798 of NC_039368.1, read as the reverse complement.
ATAATGTCTCTAGGAAACGTGCGAGATATGATTCTTCTTCAAGTTCAGAATCTTCATATGGAGATACTTTTGTTTCTGAAGAAGAGGTATCAATCGATTCGTATCAGAAGAAGTTGTCTGATCTTTTTTCAGGAGATGCTCTTGCTACTCTTGGGGATGATGAAACGGATCGTGCCTTCAAAATGGTCTCAAGGATCTGTACTGCTTCTGATTAGGGGGATCGTTCTCTTCGTGGAGATGCCTCTGCGATAAACCCAGATTTTCAATTTGCGATGAATGGCTTGGTAATATTCTGCAACTTTTGCCTTTTATCTTTTCCTTATTATTTCTTCTTTTACTTATAATGCTTTTATTTCCGCAGAGTGCCCGCATATCTTATGCGATTCTTTAGACAATAAAAGAAAACTTCGCAGGTTGCAAGATGAGAATGCCAAATTAAAACATGAGAAGTCTATTCTATCGGATGGGAATGCGAATCTTACAGGCGAGAATACAAAACTTAAAATGAGAATTTAACTAATTCTCAATTAGTTCTCCAAACTCGAGAAAGAAATAAGGAACTCATTGGTATGCAACTTATATTTTTTCACTCCTTTTCTTTTATGCGATCGTTCGCATTTCTTACTTAATTATCTTCGCAGACCTGTATGACCTTTCAGATGAAGCGTCGAATCTTCCCGATGCTGAAATTCTTTTAGAACACCTTAATTCCTATTTAAATAATTATCCTAATCGAGGGTTTGAAAACCTTAGCTTGGAAGAATTAAGATTAAAATATACTACCCTTAGAGAACGCCATAAGAATGCATTATCCGCTGACAATAATTTTAAACGACGTTTTTATGAGGAGAGATAAGCAATTCAAGTATTGGAGGCGAAGAAGAACAAACTTATTATTGAGAAAGATGAAATCGCTCTTAGGGGTGCGAAGGCACTAGAACAATTTCAAGAATCCATTATTGAAGTTAAAATAGAATGTGATTCAGTTTTTCGTGAGAGGGACACACTTATTGAGGAAATAAACTTAATTTGATCTCAACTCCTTATAGAAACTGAAGCTAAGTTTAACTAGGTTGCTAGAGTTCTGAACGATTCTAGAAATAATCTAGGTGTAAATGTTAGTCTTCACATTGAGCATTCTATACTGGTCGCAGATATTATTTCCAATTATGAAGGTCATTTGTTGTTCTTTGATCTTCATTCATATTCTTTAAGAATAATTGTCTGTTATCTTAACTCTTTTGTTGACACTTCGCAGAGAAAGAGAAGGAATATCAAAAGAGAGTTGCAGAGCTAGAAACTCGCTTGGTTGCTAAAGAAGAAGAATCATCTACTCGTAACTCAAAGTATCAGCAATTGAAGGAAAATTGGTTTAACTTAGTCCAAAACAACAGTAACGATGCTAATCGCTCTCGTGAGGCTGCTGTTAAAAGAGTTTGTCTAGAGAATGGTATTCCTTTGTCGAAATAAAACTTTCCAGTGATTCCTGAAAATGTACCCATTCCTGATATCCAAGTTACTGATGGAGAAAAAGATTCTGAAGAAGAAATTAGTGATTCTGAGACTGAGCGAAATGAGGGAGATGAAAATTGACTGCTTCTTCTTGTTGTAAAAATAAAAGAATAATTATGTTGAATATTCTTGTAAATTCAGTTTTCATCTTTTTAATATGATTCTTCTTTTCTTCGCTTCATATTTATGACTTCTTTATATGCATATAAGACTATCAAAATGGGGAAAATAACAATTCCTTTGCATTCCCATTCTTGCCTCTTGTTATTTGGCAGATCTTGATAGACCAAGTATGATTGGTATTCTTTATCATGAACTTCTCTTTGTGCGAGCACATTTTAAACTTTATGAATAATTTCTTTTTTGTATTATCTATGAGGTCTTAGTTTTTCCTTCCTATGTAAAGGTCTTATGATGCCTCTGTTTATGTGCGATGAAATCGCAGGCAGTCTTTACACCATAGTGTATTGACCCATTGATATCGTCTTATCATTTTCTTGTATTATTTCCTCTTCAGGTTAATTCTCATAAATAACACAAGTCTCAATACTCGTATGAGTTACAAGTCTTGTGACATTTACGTCTTTTGACACAATTCATCTCCCTAATGGAGGGTGTCGTCCTTATCTTCCCCATGATTGCCCCTTCAAGGAAGCTTACCTCTATCGTGTTAATATTATGGCTCTTCCCATCCATTTTTCAACAACCAGTTGATTTCGCAGTCTCGCATACACTACCTATAGGGTTTATGGCAGCAAGACCGCACCCTAAGTGGGGTATCTTCTGACCAAGTGCATCATAGTCAGGACTTGTCAAGAGTGGCAAGGTACGCTCCAGACGTCCCTGGCACTCTTGACTCAACCGTGTACATCGGCGCCCTTATCGAGTTTCTGCACTCTTTGGGAGAGCCTTTCTCACCTTAGGCTCTCAATCTAAGATTACTATCTTAGACTGAAAATTTAAGGTATCTCTCCCGGATGGGCATTATCGTTTTATTCTCACCCCAAATATCCACAACTCAAGTTCCGGGGTCGGTGTATCCTTCCCTTGAGTCATGCCTTCTATGTTTCTCCAACTATGACGTGCGATAGGTCTTACTATATTGCCTCTTGCATATAAGCGAACTAGGGTGCACGCCACATTTGGATTCCTAGCCAATCTGATAATAAATTTCATTTTCTGTAGCCTTTTATAAAGGTCTTATTATAAAGATTTCTCTTTTTGTTTTCTTATTATGGATTTACCATATGAAATTAAAATTTCTCATTCCAATCTTTAAATTCGTACAACTGTAGTACGTAAATGCTGCTATCGAATCATCTTGTTCGAAGAAAATCAGGTACGATATTCATTCTACTCATTTACCTTCTACACCTTTTGAATCTTCTTAAGTTCGCATATGTTTTCCAGAATATTCATTTGCATGACCATTGAGTTGGCTTGATGCGAAAGTCATTGTACCCTACCATTTTTGGTATTTTTCCTCCACGCTTTTTCTTTCCATAGAACCTGTGTTGCTAACTTTGATAAACATTTTTTTTTAATTATTCGCAGAAGAATTTATTCCATCACTTCACATACTTTCCTCTCCAACTTCATACACCGCATCAACCATCAATCTCTCTGCTCTTTGACTATCTGCCGCATATTTTTTGAAATTTCTTCGCTTGAACTCTCTTGCTTCGCATTTGTCAATATCAATTTCTTGGAAATTTTTACTTTCAATGGTATCTTAATGCCAACTCCCTGAGGTAGAGGAAACTTGATGCATTAACGAAATGTTGATGCAACAACTAATATTCCATGCAACCATGGTCTTCCAATGAGAGCATTATAGGGCGACTCGACATCCACTACACAGAATGTGATATCTGTTGGTAAATTTTGTAGAAGAATTCTCATAGTCACTTCCCCCTTTGGTTTGTTCGCAGAATCATCAAAGCCATAAATTTTGTATGTTGTAGGGATTAACTCATCATCTCTCCCTCCCATTGTTTTATATGTATGGTAAAAAAGAATATCTACAGAACTTCCAGTATCTATAAGTATCCTATTTATCACCCAAGTATTTTTCTTATTTTATTCTTCATCTTCTCCCAATGGCTTCGAGTTAATTCCCAATATCACCACCAGTGGACACACATGTGATGATCTTCCTTGTGGTATTTCATCTTCACTGAACGAGATTTTATGCATTTGCCAGTCCTTCAAAGTTGATATTTTTGCCAGGTTGAAAATTTCCCTTCCTTCAACATCTCTCACATATAATCGACTTAAGACATTATCATGAAAATATTCTATGTTTCTTAACGAGTGTATGATCGAGTTACAATATAAATTCTTTGCCTTCGCCCCGACTTCAATAACAAATGCATTCCCGTCCTTCTCATTTGCATATGTATTTCCTTGAGGTGGAGGTGGTGGTGGTGGTAAATTCCTTGGCTATTTTAGTAAGAAATAGTCCAACTTTCCTTGCTCAATCATTCGCAATATAATCTTCCTCACATTTCTACAGTTGCTTGTTGTGTGACCATGGAATCTATGATAGACACAAAATTCTTTACTCTTCCTTCCTGGTGGTGGCTCTTCGCCTACATTATGTGGTTTTGGAATATCATCCATTAGGAGAGCGGCTTCCCATACTTTATCCACTGTAGTGTTCAGCTTCGGCAAATTTATTTGTTCCCACACTATTCTTCCAGTTTTCTTGTTATAATGTGTTTGCTGTCCTGCAGAGATTCCTGGTTGAACTGTATCAGTACCTCCGTAATTTTGAAGTTGCTTGTCTCTGTATTCTTTATCAAACTCTGCTTGATCTGCACTGCCCATAGCCACTAACTTTTGTTCCATCTTTCCATTATTCCTTCCTTGAGTTCCCTGCGATGTACTCGCAACAGCTTTTGTCAGCCTCGGAAGTAAACTTGTATTTCCATCTTTCAAATCAGATATTGCAACTGGGTGAGATTCCATATCTCTTTGCTTTTCCTCAAGTGTTATGTATTCTTCTTGAAATTCGCGCAACTCCGACATTGTTATTGTATCCTTTATTCTGAAGATTTGGGTATATAATAGATCTGTTGCAAAGAGAGCATTAATTAATGAAATAATAAGATGTCGCTAATCCACCCGTCTTCCCATTTCACTACACATGGTTCTCCAACGTGTCGTTAGATGACGCAAACTCTCATTTGTTCTTCTGCGAAGTCCGAATGCAGTCTCAATCCCTGGTCTTGATAGGATATTACTTATGTACTTCCCCAAAAAGACATTTTGTAAATGATGAAATGTACCAACGGATTCTACATGTAGTCCTTTAAACCATTTCAAAGCTTCACCTGCGCTTGCAGCAAAATATTTGTGCATCACTGCATCATAATTTTCCCACTGCAATAAAGATCTTGCATAAGCTTTCACATGTTGTATCACACATGCACTTCCATCAAATATACTTGTAAATGCCGGTAAACTGCACTTAGATGGTATCGGTGCTCTATGAATTTCCTTTGTAAATGGAGTTTTTCCAGCTTCCTCCACTGCTTCCTCTAGTTGTCTTCTTTCATCATTTCTTTTTGCAGTCATCATTTCTCTTAATTCTGCCATCTCCTTAAGAATTTCTTTGTTGAATGATTGATCCAAATCTTCTTGCATGGGTCTTTTTAATCTTTCTTATCTCAATCTATTCTCACGATTGTTTTGGCGTATTGCTTCTTGTATTTCCCGTTGTTCAGTTTCTTCTCTTCTTCGCCTACGCCTTTCAGTGTTTGCTTCAATTTTTACTATATCACGTCTTTCTTCGTTGCTTGTGCGATCATATCGATGTCTTGATATTTCTCTTTCTTGTGGAGTAACTCGATCTTGTTGTTTATCATCTATGTGACGACGTTCGCGTTTCCTAACTCGATTATCGTAATCAGGTTGACGCAATCCGCTTTGTAATTCTCTTTCTTCTAATTCTTCCCTTCTTCCATGTCTATCTATCGCATGTGCAGTCTCTCGTTCGCGCTCATATTCGTCTCTTAATATTTCTCTACCATGTAATATCATCTGTCCTTGCCTTGGATCCTCTTCTTCCCTTTCAAATTTAATATGTGCGCCACCAAGAAGTTCCCTTGGATGTTCATACCGATTAGTTGCTAAGTCAATTATACGTCTCCTTTCCCTTTGATCTTCCAAATTTTCATTTTCTTGCGAGTTTTCTTCAATGAATTCCATGTGCTGCCTTCTCTTATCATTTCTTCGATTAGATTGACTTTGTCTGGAGGAACTTCTGCTTGATCTTGACCTTGAACGGGTAGCACTCCTTGACCTTTGTTCTTGTAGTCTAAGATTCTCTTCTCGTAAATCATCATTTTCACGGATTAGATTCGCATGTTCTTCTTCTTCTCTCTTTCGTTCAATTAGTAACCTTTGCCTAAGCTCTGCAATCGTCATATTTCCTTCACTCGCTGTAACTGGTTCTTCGTTCCCAATTCTCTGTCCTTCCTCTGTGGAATTCGTCATCGCAGTATGGACACTCACTTTATCATAATCTATATCATTATTCTATCCTTGTTCTCACTGAGATCCAATTGGAATTTCTGTTCTTTGATGTTCTTCCATTCTTTCCTCTTGTTGCTCAAGATTTGTAACTCGTCTTCGTTCAGCAATTTTGTTACTTCTTCTAGTTGTCATTCCTTGTTCAACAACAAACTCGATCCTTACCATTTCTAAATTTTTAGATCTCAATTTTTTCCTTAAAATGTATGATATACTATCAGGAATTATCATCCAGAACTATTTTCTAGCACCAAAAATGTAGTTGTAAGTTTCCTTACAACCACAATCCACTTAAACTAATCTAACAATTAAGTGATCATTACGAACTCTTACTTGTTTAATTAAATATTGAGAATGTTTACAAAATAGATTCAAGTATTACAACAATTTTACTTGAAACCTAGACTCACTTTCTCTCTCTCCCTATTTCTTGATCAAGACTTACCTTAGAATCCTCCCAGAAACAATGACCTCTCTCTTTTATATAGGGTTTTACATAGTGGATGACAGCTAAGAAACCCATTATTTTCGGGATCACTATACGACATATTCGCTCATATACAATCGCTCACCTTCGTATAGAATACTTCTTCGCATAATTCTTCACACTTTACCCGTGACTTTGCTGACATCATCTGATGCGTCGTCTCAACTTTGCTGTGTGCGACTCCCTTCACTTAGATTGTATTTACTTCGCATAATTATTAACGTGCGCGACATTTAACTCGTACAATAAGAAAATGAAAAGGATATGTGGAAGGGATGGTCAACTTAGCTAAAATGGAAAATCCATTTTATTCCAATCAGTATGATCTCACCTAGTTTTTTTTTGGGGTGAGGAAATCCACGCATGTAATCCTGGAATTGGCACGCAACATCTTCTGACAATCATGCTGAAAACGTCCTCATTTTTTTTTCTAAACATGAGATACACAAAAGGAATTCCCCTTTTATCATATACTTGTCCCTTGTTTAGTTTTCTCTAGCATCTCATACAAACTTAAGGTAATGTTCTTTATTGAAGGTATAATCGGCAAAACGATGCAATGTTTTAAATTTGACAAGAAATAAGCTAGACATATTTAAAGCCAATGCAATGAGATATTTATGTTACCAACAAGAGAATTTTATGCTGCACGCTCAACCGATAGTTTTGTGAAAATAACGTGTCTTTCATTATATAAAAAGTGAGTTTTTTAGTTTTTCATTTTTGCGTAAAATAAATCCACATTTATGAGACCAAGGGATTATATTATTTTATATCATAATGCATGTGATTTATTTTGGTGCAACCAAAATCAGCTTGGGTGTTTGGCCAGTGCTGTTATTTTTTTTTCACGTAACTGAAAGGCTACGTAGGACTATTTTTTCCTTGGCTCTTGAGGCATTGCTTGAACATTTTGAAAGGGTCCCTGACTCCATACGATTATTTGATCCATGACCCTGATTTCCTCAATTATATAGGTGTAATAATAATCAGTACGAATGTTTGGTTGGTTGGTGCTATTGTATTGCATATTCTCAAGAAATTGACACTGTATAATGTGATGTCTTTTTGCAGGGTAATGTGCTGGCAATTCTTAAAGTTCGGTAGTTGGAACATCTTGTCCGTCTGCTTCTATACATTTTTCTATCAGCATTCACTATGAATCGCACCTCATTCGAACATAGACAAGACACGTCTTCCGCAACATTTATATTTTGGAACACTACAAGCAACGTAGTAAAGCTAATAAAATGGTGGTGTAATGCATCTTCTATTAGGCCCAAACCTATTCATGAAGAAGAAGGAAAAATAACTTGGCAGTAACAATACCAATTTTACTCAATTAATCGGCATAGAAATCGGAAAGTTTCTAGTCTGATTTTTAGTTCACAAAATAGTTCCAGACTCATTCAAAATCAATAACACCATTGGCTGCCAATCCACTTTAACAAGTTTCCGTTGGGACTAAAATTTGTTCAACATATAAACATCCTCATAAGCCTATATACTTTGTTGATGGGTCAACATCCATTGCATCCGATACCCTTTTGAAATTTATCCCTTGAATGGTTCCCTTTTCTCCATACCAAGCTAGATAAGATGGAAAATCCACCAGGAAACCTATGCACGGAGATGCAGAATATATAAACATGTCTCAAGACTCTTAGGACCAAGTATAGTCATTTTGTCTGCTATATATTGTTTCTAAGATTGGGCGATTTTGTTGAGTGTGCATTATCTGTTTTTTCCTTGAGCACGAGGTACCTAATGATATTTTGTGCTCATTAAAAAATTTTCTTTTGCTTCATTAGTTTTCTCCAAGATCTCATATAAACTCACTACAACATTTTTATGGTAGTAGTTATCGACAACGTTTTAATCTGGATTTGTGTATCACATAGAGACAACTGAGTAAACTAGACATATTTATAGGCAACGTAATAAAGAAAATCTCATTGGTATAACATGAATTAATGGAATATACCATTACCAACATTAAGATTGTATGCGACTCAACTGCTGGTTTGTGTGTGAGACATGTATTATAGTACGTATTTGATGTGATCATATTGTGATCATTTAGTCGATGGTGCTCTCACGAAATTGACATGACTGAAACGTGATTTGGGGTATCAATGACAAGGAGAAGTTACGTATCTTATCCAACCACAACATATTATCGACTATTGTGTTCTAATATGTGTCCTTAGTAGCTCGTGAAGTTTGATAGATGAGTTCCAATATCTTATCTTTTTCTATCGATATCTTTTTTTATTTTTACAGGTAAGAGACAAAAATAATTTACAACCAAACAGTACTACAGACAGGGTCGTTCCTGGAAAAAATTTCCCTGAAGTGAATTCATTGTTTTTGCCCCTAAACAACATCAATACCTTTTATACTTATAGAAACATTCAATTAGGGCATCAATCTAGATTCGGGTTGGTTGTTTTCATGAGTTTGTAAGAAAGAGAATTGAAAAAAAGAAAAACTATAACGCGTCGTGATCTGGAAAGAAAAGAAGAAAAACTATAGCACGCCGTGATCTTGGAAAAAAGGAGACAGTAGAGCCGTAGAGCTGAAAAGGAAAGAACCAGATAAAAAGAAACTAAAACGTTTCTTCTCAAAGTTAAATTGTATAGATAATTTTTTTAACCCCTTTAAATTAATGTAACTTATAATTCAATGCAAACTTTTCTTTTTCAATGAAAATCCCCTATTGTTACAAGGGTTTTTGTTGCCCCTGGGCTTTTGTTACCTGCAAGCCCCACTTTGCCTGCTTCCGTATCAGGCCCGGCCCTGACTACAGACGTACGAGATAATAATGTATTGTCGGAGGACAAACATCATTAAAAATGTCCCCATTATAACAAAGAATTAACTGAAATGATAACATGTTTAAAATATCTTGATTTCTAGCTTGTCATTCCTTCCTTTAAAGATTCCACCAAATAGCAACGACCACTTGATTACTGATATCATTAACACGTTTTCCATCTCTTATATATGCGAAATACTTGAACGGTTGGTTCGTGAACTATTTATTTGATCAGAAAATTGGTTAAAAAGATCAAAATTAACAATTCCTGGGTGAGATGGACAGTTAGACTTTCATACTGTTTAGGGTGAGATGGACAGTTAGACTTTCATACTGTTTAAATGGACAAAAATGTAAAAATAGGCAGGATGTAACCAGTTTCATCGTACCCATTTTCAAATATTTTTTCTTATTTTTAATTTACACAGGATGTATCCAGTTTCATCCTTGCTATTTTTTAAATTTAAGCTAGGATGTTTCTTTTTGACCGTTTCACCCAAATTATTTTTTACTCGTCCATTTGAACCGTGATTTAAAAATTTTTGGACAAATGACCCATTTTCAGTTATTTGATGTCCCAATGCATGTGATTATTTTGGTGCAACCAAAATTAGTTTGAGTTTTTGGCCGGTGATATTATATATTCTCACGAAAGTGACATCACTGACATGGATGAAACGTGATTTGGCATATCAACGAGAAAAGTTTACATATCTCATCCAACCTCATAGAGTTTGATTTGATAGGTGCATTCCAGTATCAATTGTTTTTTTCTAAATTTCTATGTCTAGAGTGTGAAATCTAAGAAATTTTCGCGTTGTCAGATCTTAGATGATTTAAAGAAACACAACCAACTATATCATTGATTGGTTGTCACTATATATACAAACACATTTCGGAAATGAAAAGAATTACGAAAGTGAAACAGATTGTTAGATGTCATTGGCACTTCTAAATGACGATTCTGATAATATTGGATCCTCAATAATCCAGCAGTTTTGGAACAAAATAGTTGGTGTAAAATCGTTCGTGTGAATAAGAAATATCGTTACGAAAGACTACCAATAGTTTGGAAGCCCAAGCTGCGAATAAGAAAATGTTTCTGGAAGGAAGCTGGAAGTAAAATGGGACTATTTTTGACCTCCTGGCTCCCCAATGTAGCCAATTAGGTAAAACAGAGGATCTGAGGAAGCTCATGCAAGAAGTGGAGAATTTCGTGGACATCGGTATGCAACAGCTTTTGAAGTATTCTCAAGACTGAAGGGCGCACAATGCATCATTTAGACAGGGCGTGGGTGATCCTTGATGAGGCGTGTTGAAAGAGACGAACTTAGCAAGATACCAACAAAGGATGCGAATCTCATAACTAGTGTGCAAGAAAATCCTACTTTTCTAGGTTGTTTTTGTTGAATTTTAATTTGTGCGAGGTTACTTTCCGGGTGATTTTCATTGTTCAAACCAGGTGATTTTTATTGAATTTGGACTCGAACAGATAATAAATAGGCCATACCCCCGAGTTAGGCGACTTTGCCGCCCTCTTTAGCCGGGGAGCACAGGCTGACACAGGCATATCTACACGACTACAGAACCGCAGAACAAAATCAACAATGCCAAATGAAAAGTTCACTGTACACTCGTTTGTTTTAATACAATTAGGGAAAAACTTGGTAAGAAAAGGAAAAAGCAGAAGATGACATAAACAACATAGAAGGAAAGTACCTAGACAAAACTATATATCATCCTATGCTAACTAGTACTAGATTTACTATATATATATATATTTAGTTACCTGTTTCGTTTCTTCAACTCAACTACCACTACACTTATATTATCTTTACTTCCCTTAGCCATTGCAAGTTCAGCAAGAACTGCCGCAGCGAGTGCAGCATTGCTTGTATGATTAGAAGTCGACGCCGAAGCCGATGATGCAAACTTTCTTGCTACCCTACCTTCGAGACATTTCCTTGCTATGTTGCAAGCCATATCATTTGACATCACATCCCATAAACCATCACTAGCCAATATCACAAACTCATCGCTTTCGGTTCTTGAGGTTATGGTGACTTCAGGGACAGATATGACATATGGTTTGAGGTAGTGATCACCTGCACATCAAGAAACCGTCAGGTATCCACATAACATATTATACAGACTTCTTGGACAATGGTTGTTCATACAAACATAACGAAGTGGCGGGTTTCAAAACCCGAGTGCTCAGCTGAGCAGATGCATTACAAAAGGACACCCAAAATGTTGAACATCCTCATAAATCCACTCAAAGAATCAAATCGCTCTAAAATTCTATACGCCCATGAAATGTACAAAAACAAATAAATTAGATTGTTTTCTGAAACAACACTTGACAAACGAAAATGACTTCAATTTGAAACAGAAAAATGGTTTCCAGATCCTGGGTCAGTAAAAGACGTACACCATTTCCATTTAAACATACGCACAACACGAACATGCACGACCTGGTACTACTATGATTATATATGGTTAACAATATTTGATTTAATTACATACCTATAGATCTAGAAGTAGCAAGCACGCCGAGTACACGATAACCATTCCAATTGATAACCCTTCCTCCAGCTGCTTCTACTCTCTCCATCTCATCAGTCCTGTCAGGCTGTATAAAAATTAATCAACAACCCTATTCTGGCAAGAGTGATTCAAAATTGACCACTTCTTTTTTTCATAGTACCCTAGAATTAATCTCTTCAAACCGATGTTAAATCTGATTCTTATCGACCAATCAAAAAGAAAAAACACGATGAAATGTACACTTCTATTGCCAAACCGCCTCAAATAGGTACACAAAATATTCCGATCAAATCTATCTATGTTCGTATGACACCAAATACACGGCTAATAAAAAAAGATGAAAAGAAAAAAGGTTAATAGAGAAAAATTTACCCTGTGATCCTGGGACAGAGGAATAGCTGTACCACCACGAGACAACACAGCCCTTGAATCACCACAATTGGCAACAATAATTTGATCAGTACTAATCAAAGCAACCACAGCCGTTGATCCTATTGACTTGATCTCTTCATTTTCAACTCCTTCTCCGCTTACTGCATCATCCATCTTCATGAAGCAACTCACCATAACATTTTCCCAATCAATCTCATCACCATCACATGATTCAATCTCATTCACAAGAACTCTGTGTAACTGATCTCTACATACGTTAGCTACTCCCGATCCACCATGCCCATCATACACCGCATAAAAATCATACTTCATTTCCATAACCCCATCATCAAGGTTAAATCCATAACCATGATTAAACTGACGATTAATCTTTAACGAAGATATTAATCCTGGTATTATAGTAACAGTATCTTCCATCTCTCTTCTTCTACCACATACAGATACAGAACCATGCGAGTTGCACCTCAAACCATCTCTTCCAAAATCATCACTACCACCGACTGTATTTACTAACATTCCAACCTTTGGTTTTTTTGGTACATCGTTTTTTGATGCACCAAATAATGAAATCGACGGTACGCACAATCCATCCCTCTTATCATGATCATGATGATCAGTTTGTGTTGTTTGATCAATAATATTTCCCTCACAAGCTGGTACTACCTTGTTGTAATTAATACCACCACAGAACCCTAGTTTCATCTTCATATTTCTCTTCATCATTCCCATCCCACAACTTGTTCTATTATCCTCAACATGATCAGGATCATGATCATCAGAAGGAAAAGACGATTTCAACCGTTTGATTTCTAATCTTTTTCTACGAGCATGTCTTGATTGCTTCAAACATAAATCTTCCACTTTCACTGGACGATTCACTTCCATTTCATTTCCTGTTATCATGGTCTATGAATCTTGAACCCTGAATTTTCACAGTTATTATCAAAACCTAAATCTCAAAATATCTTGGTATGATTAATTTTCTTAGGAAAGTAGGGAGGTCCTAAGGACATTGATTGATTGCCATTTGCCAGTAGCATTCAAAATTTGCAAACAAAATCTTCCAAATCTCTGAATATCTAGTTACGTTGGATGACTATACACCGTTGGATTGAAAAAGTGATTTTCGATGGATTCGACATCTGTGATAAAAGTGTGGCGAAGATTGACTGGTAGCAGATTTCGATGATTTTATGTCTGAGACGTGGACGGTTATGGATCGAATCTGGCAGACACGTGTTTACTACATTTTTGGCGGGAATAATGACGTTAGATATTTTTCTTTCTTGATGGAAATGTGGGGTCCATGTAAACTCGTAGTAACGTGGCGATTGATTTCTAATTAAATAATTGTGTCGTGGAGGTTAGAGATGGATGATGATTCTTCCATTTTTTGGTAACATATGTTGACCACAGAGGTTTGCATGGTGACTCTTCGTAGACACTTGTCACGTACCCAAAGGCTTTGCAATGTGCACTTTTTTGTGAAAGGAGATTGAAATCGGTGGTGGTGTCGAAACTTCAACTCTAAGGTATTCCAATCGGTGGATGAATTGTATGCAAATTTGGGTTTTATATGATTTTTGTTTGTGGCAGTGCGAGTGAAGTAAGAGGTCAGAAGCCTAGTTAGCAATTCGGAATTCGCCAAAGCTTACGAGTATTATACGGTTTTGTAAAATCCAAATTTGGTCCAAAATTCGGTCAACGGAATGTGATTCGTCAGTAATTCGGAACGGTATACGTACGTGTATAATTCGATTTATAAATGTGAGTTCGAATCTGAAAATTCGGTATCTATATATAATAAATAATTAGTATTTATAAAGTCATAAACTAATTTTTATGCATACATGTGAGTTATTTAAAGAAAAAATAAACTTAATATGATGATATTAATAATATATACAACATTAGTCATCAAAGAGGACGTGGTATAGTGGTTTAGATCTCTCTCACCTTCACCTTCAAATCTCTTTTGTCATTTTTGTTTCATAAAAATTACAACAACGTCTAATATTGGGCCGTGTATGCTTGGGAGGCAGTAAAGCCCGAAAAATAGGGACTTTGAAAACATAAAAGCTAAAGAATTTCTGGCGAATTAAGCGGACGTATCATTCGGGATACGTAAAGTTCGTGAACGATTCGCGAATAATCCGGAAATGCCACATAATACGCGTTTTGGATTCGGAGTTGCAAACGTACGCGAATAAAATGGTAAAATTCGCGAATGATTCACGAATCATTCGCGAACTTACTAACTACGGCCAGAAGTGGAGACTCAAATTTCTGACTTTAAACATGATAATTAATAGCGCGTTTGGATGCATATTCAGATGTTGTTTTTCGATTTCTAAAAGTCAAAAAAATCAGAAGTCAGTTTGGTAATAATATTTTAGGACGACTTTTAGAAGTAGAAAAGTCAGTTTTATGTGAAGCAAAATAGTTTTGCTTCTGACTTTTGCTCAAAAATTTGTATCCAAACGCGCTACAGGCTTTTGTAAAATAAATTACTCGAAGATCTTAAAATTGTATAGTCTGAATTAGACGAATAAGAATTTTGTTGAAAAATGTTGGATCCCGTTCGAAAACAATGAGAGAGTTTACTTAGCCAAATAAAGAAATCAACAATCCCGTTTGAAATGAATCTGGCTCTTAGGCAGGTTCCTACGGGGAGGTATAAAAAAGTGAATAAAAAAATTATTTATTTATGTTTGATTGATCTTTATTACATTTTAGGGATTATATAATATTTTTTTGGATCTCTTTGTATTCCCTCCGTCCGACTATTAAGTGACTTATTTATTTTTAGATTTTGTCCCACTATTAAGTGACTTATATCAATAAGCAAGGAGATATTTCTAAAATAATCTTTTAATTGATTATAAGAAATATACATAATTTGATAGGCATGTTTATTCTTACGTAGGTGTTTAAAATGTTTTTCAATGGTATGAAGTTTGTGAACATCCGTGGTGTAGTTTGAGAGATAAATCATTTCAAAATTTCACTAATTATTATCCATAAGGGTATAATTGTAAAAAAATGTTTAAAAATACTCTTTTCCCTTGTTTGCCATAAAAAATGTGCAAACTTGAACTAGATTACTTAATAGTGGGACGGGGGAGTAATAAAAATGTTATAATAACCAAAAAGTAAGAAAGTAGAAGCAAATAAAAACAAAAATATATATGTTCTCTGTGAATCGCGTTTTTGGACTAGCCAATGACCACACGGACACAGAAAATGGACCCTACTGGTTAAGGATTTGCAGGGATACTGTTTACTGGGACCCATCTGTGTTTCTACGGTTTTTGGTTTGTCCAGAAACGTGCTTCACAATTAATATTTGTAAAAACAAAAACGCGGTTCACAATGAATATTTGTAAAAACAAAAATTTATTAAACGATAGAAACTTTACCGTGAGCGATCAAAAGTTTATCGAGAGAGAAAGTCTCAACCGAACGGTCGAGTATCGATCACTCGTTAAATACTCGACTTTCAAATGGTTAAATTACAAATATACCACTTTGCCATGTGATTTTGCTAGTTTGCGAGCACCATAATGGATGTAAAATTGGCAAATCGAACCGGCATTAGCAGAGGTTGTTTTGTGTTTCAGAAATTAATCTGAAAAATCAAAAAAAATAATTTGCTTCGTAGAAAGTTAAATATTTTGTTTGCAAAAATGGTTCTGAAATTGTACATTTAAGCTAATTTATGCAAGTTTTTCTCCTTTTGAAGTCAAAGTTACTTCTAAAATAGTGTCCAAAGGCGTTAGGAATTTAAAGTAAAGTACGTAGACACCAACAGACTACCAGCAAGGGCACAAGCACCAATTTGAGGCATCCTATGTTTTTTTTTCTTTCTGAAGTATCTGGATAGTACATAAATAAATTATCGGAAAAATTTGCTAAGTTGAAAAATGAAAAATTAAATTTTACAAGAAATTTTTGAAGAAAAAAATGTTTTTTGTTACTTTGAAAATTATTTTTACCTTCATTTGCCTTCTCGTTTCCAAACAAACTTTCTGCCTTTGAAAACATCAGTACCGTGTATCATGAAATGGTTTGAAGTGTTGCTGGCTATTGCATGAATAAGTCCCTCTCTTACCGAAGGCAAATGCACACAGATGGTATCTCACATTTAAGACAACTCACGGGCTTAAGTTTATCACAGATGAGGTTACGCTATAGGATGTTCTCGCAGAAGTCAAATTTTATAGACACTTAACGTCTAATTTAGAACCAACTCAATTGGAAGTGTGCAAATCGTGCATGTAAAACTAACTCCTGTTTTGCTTAGACTCATTTGACTTGGACGTCAAAATTGACAGATGCTCATATATTAGAAAGCGGAAGCATTATACAGTGAGATGATGAACATGAATTTTAGCTTTTGATGACAGTGGCGCTGATGAAGAAGACTGTAAATGAAAACATCATCCTTTTTAAACCTTCTTTCTATTCAAGTGCATCATACCTAGGAAATAACGGCCTACAAAAAAAATAACACTATCCATATAGTATAAAATGGAATCATGCAATTGCCTCATTTAGGATAACAATTCATTGATTTACCTTCATGTATATCTTTGTGAAAAAGTAAGAGCAAGCCAAGTATTTCTATAACACCCTGCAGCTTTGGAGTCCTAAAATTTTTCACATTTCTTTATATAGAGCACAAGTATGCTTCTATTATATATAGTCCTGTTTGTGAGAGTAACTCAGGAGAAGCCGAGAAGGTATATGGCTTTAAAAAGAAAATAAATAAGAAAAATAGCTGGCACAAAGAGTATAACCAAACGTAATCAGGAAAACCAACGTCAAGGGTATCTAATTGCTTTAAACTTTTATCTCAAAATGAACTTCAGTTTACGACTTTTAAATTTCATTCAGAACAAAGTACATATTACAGGGAAAACCTCAAACTATGGGTTTAAAAGTAAACAATATATTCTCAAAATGTAGTAAAAATATAGAAGAGAATATATTACATGCGGATAACGTGCACACTTTTTTTTTCACTCTTCCTAATGACAATTGAAGCTGGGTTAGTATTGACATCTCTAATCATATGTGCCACCTAGAACATCACAAATTATACAAAGAAACACTAACACAATTCAGTTAGGACTGATCTTTTTCTCTTCTGGTATGCAAATCTTCAGTCTTTCGACGGACCACGATTATGAGTCACAGATTCACATATTCAAGCCCTCACATGCAACAAACTTAATGAGCCAATTTCTGAACCATGATTATGATTTACTGAAAATTAGAAAAAACAAACAAAACATTTTCAACAAAGCAAGATAAGAAGACTGCAACGTCTATGATGCACCTTCGATATTAAAAGAAAAAAATCAACATGACTGCAGAAAAAAAAAAGAGACTGAGGAGAAACGCCGAGTAAAAGAAAGAGCGAGGGAGAATATATGAGGCGATTAACATAAAACAATATTTAGGGTTTAGGATGTAGAGTTAATACGCCAGCCAACTGGTATCGACAGAGTCGATGTAGAAAAGGTAATTATTGTATCTAAGTTCTGGTATGACACCATCATATCTCCATTTTCGTTATCAATTTCGTAGACCTCACTGTTGTTGTAGTATCGCTACCATAATATTTGTTAGATGATCTTCCCTAGCAAATGTAACTTGTTAGATCATCTTCTCTAGTATCTGTTCAGAATAGAATCAGGGTGACGACAGAGAAAAAGAGGAGAGAACAGGAAAGTGTGGAGAATAGAATTAGGGTAAGGGTTTTGTTTAGTGAGCAGGTTTGATAAGTATGAGTATCGATCACCTACCCCATTCCGTGTGCAGCAAAAATCACCGAAAAGATCTCAAAACACATGAATCATATTGGTCTATATTATCTCAAATGGGGCCAGAAATTCTAGAATTGGAGCTTTGTTAAGCTTTCAACCACAACTCTCTAAATTGGACTCAAATTATATATACAATATGGCCGTACGTACCATACAGGAGTGAGGTGGGCAATTGAAAATGTTGCATGCAGAAGTTGTTTTGCGACGTGTGCGTTGATCCCAGATGCAACAGCTACATAAAGTAGTAATGGTTTCTTGTCGTTGGATAAAGAAAAAGTGATCTAATGAGTTGTTTTTATATATCTTTGCGTTTGGTTGTTTTCATGAGTTTGTAAGAAAGAGAATTGAAAAAAAGAAAAACTATAACGCGTCGTGATCTGGAAAGAAAAGAAGAAAAACTATAGCACGCCGTGATCTTGGAAAAAAGGAGACAGTAGAGCCGTAGAGCTGAAAAGGAAAGAACCAGATAAAAAGAAACTAAAACGTTTCTTCTCAAAGTTAAATTGTATAGATAATTTTTTTAACCCCTTTAAATTAATGTAACTTATAATTCAATGCAAACTTTTCTTTTTCAATGAAAATCCCCTATTGTTACAAGGGTTTTTGTTGCCCCTGGGCTTTTGTTACCTGCAAGCCCCACTTTGCCTGCTTCCGTATCAGGCCCGGCCCTGACTACAGACGTACGAGATAATAATGTATTGTCGGAGGACAAACATCATTAAAAATGTCCCATTATAACAAAGAATTAACTGAAATGATAACATGTTTAAAATATCTTGATTTCTAGCTTGTCATTCCTTCCTTTAAAGATTCCACCAAATAGCAACGACCACTTGATTACTGATATCATTAACACGTTTTCCATCTCTTATATATGCGAAATACTTGAACGGTTGGTTCGTGAACTATTTATTTGATCAGAAAATTGGTTAAAAAGATCAAAATTAACAATTCCTGGGTGAGATGGACAGTTAGACTTTCATACTGTTTAAATGGACAAAAATGTAAAAATAGGCAGGATGTAACCAGTTTCATCGTACCCATTTTCAAATATTTTTTCTTATTTTTAATTTACACAGGATGTATCCAGTTTCATCCTTGCTATTTTTTAAATTTAAGCTAGGATGTTTCTTTTTGACCGTTTCCCCAAATTATTTTTTACTCGTCCATTTGAACCGTGATTTAAAAATTTTTGGACAAATGACCCATTTTCAGTTATTTGATGTCCCAATGCATGTGATTATTTTGGTGCAACCAAAATTAGTTTGAGTTTTTGGCCGGTGATATTATATATTCTCACGAAAGTGACATCACTGACATGGATGAAACGTGATTTGGCATATCAACGAGAAAAGTTTACATATCTCATCCAACCTCATAGAGTTGATTTGATAGGTGCATTCCAGTATCAATTGTTTTTTCTAAATTTCTATGTCTAGAGTGTGAAATCTAAGAAATTTTCGCGTTGTCAGATCTTAGATGATTTAAAGAAACACAACCAACTATATCATTGATTGGTTGTCACTATATATACAAACACATTTCGGAAATGAAAAGAATTACGAAAGTGAAACAGATTGTTAGATGTCATTGGCACTTCTAAATGACGATTCTGATAATATTGGATCCTCAATAATCCAGCAGTTTTGGAACAAAATAGTTGGTGTAAAATCGTTCGTGTGAATAAGAAATATCGTTACGAAAGACTACCAATAGTTTGGAAGCCCAAGCTGCGAATAAGAAAATGTTTCTGGAAGGAAGCTGGAAGTAAAATGGGACTATTTTTGACCTCCTGGCTCCCCAATGTAGCCAATTAGGTAAAACAGAGGATCTGAGGAAGCTCATGCAAGAAGTGGAGAATTTCGTGGACATCGGTATGCAACAGCTTTTGAAGTATTCTCAAGACTGAAGGGCGCACAATGCATCATTTAGACAGGGCGTGGGTGATCCTTGATGAGGCGTGTTGAAAGAGACGAACTTAGCAAGATACCAACAAAGGATGCGAATCTCATAACTAGTGTGCAAGAAATCCTACTTTTCTAGGTTGTTTTTGTTGAATTTTAATTTGTGCGAGGTTACTTTCCGGGTGATTTTCATTGTTCAAACCAGGTGATTTTTATTGAATTTGGACTCGAACAGATAATAAATAGGCCATACCCCCGAGTTAGGCGACTTTGCCGCCCTCTTTAGCCGGGGAGCACAGGCTGACACAGGCATATCTACACGACTACAGAACCGCAGAACAAAATCAACAATGCCAAATGAAAAGTTCACTGTACACTCGTTTGTTTTAATACAATTAGGGAAAAACTTGGTAAGAAAAGGAAAAAGCAGAAGATGACATAAACAACATAGAAGGAAAGTACCTAGACAAAACTATATATCATCCTATGCTAACTAGTACTAGATTTACTATATATATATATATTTAGTTACCTGTTTCGTTTCTTCAACTCAACTACCACTACACTTATATTATCTTTACTTCCCTTAGCCATTGCAAGTTCAGCAAGAACTGCCGCAGCGAGTGCAGCATTGCTTGTATGATTAGAAGTCGACGCCGAAGCCGATGATGCAAACTTTCTTGCTACCCTACCTTCGAGACTTTCCTTGCTATGTTGCAAGCCATATCATTTGACATCACATCCCATAAACCATCACTAGCCAATATCACAAACTCATCGCTTTCGGTTCTTGAGGTTATGGTGACTTCAGGGACAGATATGACATATGGTTTGAGGTAGTGATCACCTGCACATCAAGAAACCGTCAGGTATCCACATAACATATTATACAGACTTCTTGGACAATGGTTGTTCATACAAACATAACGAAGTGGCGGGTTTCAAAACCCGAGTGCTCAGCTGAGCAGATGCATTACAAAAGGACACCCAAAATGTTGAACATCCTCATAAATCCACTCAAAGAATCAAATCGCTCTAAAATTCTATACGCCCATGAAATGTACAAAAACAAATAAATTAGATTGTTTTCTGAAACAACACTTGACAAACGAAAATGACTTCAATTTGAAACAGAAAAAATGGTTTCCAGATCCTGGGTCAGTAAAAGACGTACACCATTTCCATTTAAACATACGCACAACACGAACATGCACGACCTGGTACTACTATGATTATATATGGTTAACAATATTTGATTTAATTACATACCTATAGATCTAGAAGTAGCAAGCACGCCGAGTACACGATAACCATTCCAATTGATAACCCTTCCTCCAGCTGCTTCTACTCTCTCCATCTCATCAGTCCTGTCAGGCTGTATAAAAATTAATCAACAACCCTATTCTGGCAAGAGTGATTCAAAATTGACCACTTTTTTTTTCATAGTACCCTAGAATTAATCTCTTCAAACCGATGTTAAATCTGATTCTTATCGACCAATCAAAAAGAAAAAACACGATGAAATGTACACTTCTATTGCCAAACCGCCTCAAATAGGTACACAAATATTCCGATCAAATATATCTATGTTCGTATGACACCAAATACACGGCTAATAAAAAAAGATGAAAAGAAAAAAGGTTAATAGAGAAAAATTTACCCTGATCCTGGGACAGAGGAATAGCTGTACCACCACGAGACAACACAGCCCTTGAATCACCACAATTGGCAACAATAATTTGATCAGTACTAATCAAGCAACCACAGCCGTTGATCCTATTGACTTGATCTCTTCATTTTCAACTCCTTCTCCGCTTACTGCATCATCCATCTTCATGAAGACTCACCATAACATTTTCCCAATCAATCTCATCACCATCACATGATTCAATCTCATTCACAAGAACTCTGTGTAACTGATCTCTACATACGTTAGCTACTCCCGATCCACCATGCCCATCATACACCGCATAAAAATCATACTTCATTTCCATAACCCCATCATCAAGGTTAAATCCATAACCATGATTAAACTGACGATTAATCTTTAACGAAGATATTAATCCTGGTATTATAGTAACAGTATCTTCCATCTCTCTTCTTCTACCAATACAGATACAGAACCATGCGAGTTGCACCTCAAACCATCTCTTCCAAAATCATCACTACCACCGACTGTATTTACTAACATTCCAACCTTTTTTTTTTGGTACATCGTTTTTTGATGCACCAAATAATGAAATCGACGGTACGCACAATCCATCCCTCTTATCATGATCATGATGATCAGTTTGTGTTGTTTGATCAATAATATTTCCCTCACAAGCTGGTACTACCTTGTTGTAATTAATACCACCACAGAACCCTAGTTTCATCTTCATATTTCTCTTCATCATTCCCATCCCACAACTTGTTCTATTATCCTCAACATGATCAGGATCATGATCATCAGAAGGAAAAGACGATTTCAACCGTTTGATTTCTAATCTTTTTCTACGAGCATGTCTTGATTGCTTCAAACATAAATCTTCCACTTTCACTGGACGATTCACTTCCATTTCATTTCCTGTTATCATGGTCTATGAATCTTGAACCCTGAATTTTCACAGTTATTATCAAAACCTAAATCTCAAAATATCTTGGTATGATTAATTTTCTTAGGAAAGTAGGGAGGTCCTAAGGACATTGATTGATTGCCATTTGCCAGTAGCATTCAAAATTTGCAAACAAAATCTTCCAAATCTCTGAATATCTAGTTACGTTGGATGACTATACACCGTTGGATTGAAAAAGTGATTTTCGATGGATTCGACATCTGTGATAAAAGTGTGGCGAAGATTGACTGGTAGCAGATTTCGATGATTTTATGTCTGAGACGTGGACGGTTATGGATCGAATCTGGCAGACACGTGTTTACTACATTTTTGGCGGGAATAATGACGTTATATATTTTTCTTTCTTGATGGAAATGTGGGGTCCATGTAAACTCGTAGTAACGTGGCGATTGATTTCTAATTAAATAATTGTGTCGTGGAGGTTAGAGATGGATGATGATTCTTCCATTTTTTGGTAACATATGTTGACCACAGAGGTTTGCATGGTGACTCTTCGTAGACACTTGTCACGTACCCAAAGGCTTTGCAATGTGCACTTTTTTGTGAAAGGAGATTGAAATCGGTGGTGGTGTCGAAACTTCAACTCTAAGGTATTCCAATCGGTGGATGAATTGTATGCAAATTTGGGTTTTATATGATTTTTGTTTGTGGCAGTGCGAGTGAAGTAAGAGGTCAGAAGCCTAGTTAGCAATTCGGAATTCGCCAAAGCTTACGAGTATTATACGGTTTTGTAAAATCCAAATTTGGTCCAAAATTCGGTCAACGGAATGTGATTCGTCAGTAATTCGGAACGGTATACGTACGTGTATAATTCGATTTATAAATGTGAGTTCGAATCTGAAAATTCGGTATCTATATATAATAAATAATTAGTATTTATAAAGTCATAAACTAATTTTTATGCATACATGTGAGTTATTTAAAGAAAAAATAAACTTAATATGATGATATTAATAATATATACAACATTAGTCATCAAAGAGGACGTGGTATAGTGGTTTAGATCTCTCTCACCTTCACCTTCAAATCTCTTTTGTCATTTTTGTTTCATAAAATTACAACAACGTCTAATATTGGGCCGTGTATGCTTGGGAGGCAGTAAAGCCCGAAAAATAGGGACTTTGAAAACATAAAAGCTAAAGAATTTCTGGCGAATTAAGCGGACGTATCATTCGGGATACGTAAAGTTCGTGAACGATTCGCGAATAATCCGGAAATGCCACATAATACGCGTTTTGGATTCGGAGTTGCAAACGTACGCGAATAAAATGGTAAAATTCGCGAATGATTCACGAATCATTCGCGAACTTACTAACTACGGCCAGAAGTGGAGACTCAAATTTCTGACTTTAAACATGATAATTAATAGCGCGTTTGGATGCATATTCAGATGTTGTTTTTCGATTTCTAAAAGTCAAAAAAATCAGAAGTCAGTTTGGTAATAATATTTTAGGACGATTTTAGAAGTAGAAAAGTCAGTTTTATGTGAAGCAAAATAGTTTTGCTTCTGACTTTTGCTCCAAAATTTGTATCCAAACGCGCTACAGGCTTTTGTAAAATAAATTACTCGAAGATCTTAAAATTGTATAGTCTGAATTAGACGAATAAGAATTTTGTTGAAAAATGTTGGATCCCGTTCGAAAACAATGAGAGAGTTTACTTAGCCAAATAAAGAAATCAACAATCCCGTTTGAAATGAATCTGGCTCTTAGGCAGGTTCCTACGGGGAGGTATAAAAAAGTGAATAAAAAATTATTTATTTATGTTTGATTGATCTTTATTACATTTTAGGGATTATATAATATTTTTTTGGATCTCTTTGTATTCCCTCCGTCCGACTATTAAGTGACTTATTTATTTTTAGATTTTGTCCCACTATTAAGTGACTTATATCAATAAGCAAGGAGATATTTCTAAAATAATCTTTTTAATTGATTATAAGAAATATACATAATTTGATAGGCATGTTTATATTCTTTACGTAGGTGTTTTAAAATGTTTTTCAATGGTATGAAGTTTGTGAACATCCGTGGTGTAGTTTGAGAGATAAATCATTTCAAAATTTCACTAATTATTATCCATAAGGGTATAATTGTAAAAAAATGTTTAAAAATACTCTTTTCCCTTGTTTGCCATAAAAAATGTGCAAACTTGAACTAGATTACTTAATAGTGGGACGGGGGAGTAATAAAAATGTTATAATAACCAAAAAGTAAGAAAGTAGAAGCAAATAAAAACAAAAATATATATGTTCTCTGTGAATCGCGTTTTTGGACTAGCCAATGACCACACGGACACAGAAAATGGACCCTACTGGTTAAGGATTTGCAGGGATACTGTTTACTGGGACCCATCTGTGTTTCTACGGTTTTTGGTTTGTCCAGAAACGTGCTTCACAATTAATATTTGTAAAAACAAAAACGCGGTTCACAATGAATATTTGTAAAAACAAAAAATTTATTAAACGATAGAAACTTTACCGTGAGCGATCAAAAGTTTATCGAGAGAGAAAGTCTCAACCGAACGGTCGAGTATCGATCACTCGTTAAATACTCGACTTTCAAATGGTTAAATTACAAATATACCACTTTGCCATGTGATTTTGCTAGTTTGCGAGCACCATAATGGATGTAAAATTGGCAAATCGAACCGGCATTAGCAGAGGTTGTTTTGTGTTTCAGAAATTAATCTGAAAAATCAAAAAAAATAATTTGCTTCGTAGAAAGTTAAATATTTTGTTTGCAAAAATGGTTCTGAAATTGTACATTTAAGCTAATTTATGCAAGTTTTTCTCCTTTTTGAAGTCAAAGTTACTTCTAAAATAGTGTCCAAAGGCGTTAGGAATTTAAAGTAAAGTACGTAGACACCAACAGACTACCAGCAAGGGCACAAGCACCAATTTGAGGCATCCTATGTTTTTTTTTTCTTTCTGAAGTATCTGGATAGTACATAAATAAATTATCGGAAAAATTTGCTAAGTTGAAAAATGAAAAATTAAATTTTACAAGAAATTTTTGAAGAAAAAAATGTTTTTTGTTACTTTGAAAATTATTTTTACCTTCATTTGCCTTCTCGTTTCCAAACAAACTTTCTGCCTTTGAAAACATCAGTACCGTGTATCATGAAATGGTTTGAAGTGTTGCTGGCTATTGCATGAATAAGTCCCTCTCTTACCGAAGGCAAATGCACACAGATGGTATCTCACATTTAAGACAACTCACGGGCTTAAGTTTATCACAGATGAGGTTACGCTATAGGATGTTCTCGCAGAAGTCAAATTTTATAGGACACTTAACGTCTAATTTAGAACCAACTCAATTGGAAGTGTGCAAATCGTGCATGTAAAACTAACTCCTGTTTTTGCTTAGACTCATTTGACTTGGACGTCAAAATTGACAGATGCTCATATATTAGAAAGCGGAAGCATTATACAGTGAGATGATGAACATGAATTTTAGCTTTTGATGACAGTGGCGCTGATGAAGAAGACTGTAAATGAAAACATCATCCTTTTTAAACCTTCTTTCTATTCAAGTGCATCATACCTAGGAAATAACGGCCTACAAAAAAAATAACACTATCCATATAGTATAAAATGGAATCATGCAATTGCCTCATTTAGGATAACAATTCATTGATTTACCTTCATGTATATCTTTGTGAAAAAGTAAGAGCAAGCCAAGTATTTCTATAACACCCTGCAGCTTTGGAGTCCTAAAATTTTTCACATTTCTTTATATAGAGCACAAAGTATGCTTCTTATTATATAGTCCCTGTTTGTGAGAGTAACTCAGGAGAAGCCGAGAAGGTATATGGCTTTAAAAAGAAAATAAATAAGAAAAATAGCTGGCACAAAGAGTATAACCAAACGTAATCAGGAAAACCAACGTCAATCGGGTATCTAATTGCTTTAAACTTTTATCTCAAAATGAACTTCAGTTTACGACTTTTAAATTTCATTCAGAACAAAGTACATATATTACAGGGAAAACCTCAAACTATGGGTTTAAAAGTAAACAATATATTCTCAAAATGTAGTAAAAATATAGAAGAGAATTATATTACATGCGGATGCAACGTGCACACTTTTTTTTTTCACTCTTCCTAATTGACAATTGAAGCTGGGTTAGTATTGACATCTCTAATCATATGTGCCACCTAGAACATCACAAATTATACAAAGAAACACTAACACAATTCAGTTAGACTGATCTTTTTCTCTTCTGGTATGCAAATCTTCAGTCTTTCGACGGACCATGATTATGAGTCACAGATTCACATATTCAAGCCCTCACATGCAAAATCGAACATACCCAACAAACTTAATGAGCCAATTTCTGAACCATGATTATGATTTACTGAAAATTAGAAAAAACAAACAAAACATTTTCAACAAAGCAAGATAAGAAGACTGCAACGTCTATGATGCACCTTCGATATTAAAAGAAAAAAATCAACATGACTGCAGAAAAAATAAAAAGAGACTGAAGGAGAAACGCCGAGTAAAAGAAAGAGCGAGGGAGAATATATGAGGCGATTAACATAAAACAATATTTAGGGTTTAGGATGTAGAGTTAATACGCCAGCCAACTGGTATCGACAGAGTCGATGTAGAAAAAGGTAATTATTGTATCTAAGTTCTGGTATGACACCATCATATCTCCATTTTCGTTATCAATATCGTAGACCTCACTGTTGTTGTAGTATCGCTACCATAATATTTGTTAGATGATCTTCCCTAGCAAATGTAACTTGTTAGATCATCTTCTCTAGTATCTGTTCAGAATAGAATCAGGGTGACGACAGAGAAAAGAGGAGAGAACAGGAAAAGTGTGGAGAATAGAATTAGGGTAAGGGTTTTGTTTAGTGAGCAGGTTGATAAGTATGAGTATCGATCACCTACCCCATTCCGTGTGCAGCAAAAATCACCGAAAAGATCTCAAAACACATGAATCATATTGGTCTATATTCTCTCAAATGGGCCCAGAAACTCTAGAATGGAGCTTTGTTAAGCTTTCAACCACAATTCTGTAAATTGGACTCAAATTATATATACAATATGGCCGTAAGTACATCAACAGGAGTGAGGTGGGCAATTGAAAATGTTGCATGCAGAAGTTGTTTTGCGAGTGTGCGTTGATCCCAGATGCAACAGCTACATAAAGTAGTAATGGTTTCTTGTCGTTGGATAAGAAAAGTGATCTAATGGTTGTTTATCTATCTTTGCGTTTGGTTGTTTTCATGAGTTTGTAAGAAAGAGAATTGAAAAAAAGAAAAACTATAACGCGTCGTGATCTGGAAAGAAAAGAAGAAAAACTATAGCACGCCGTGATCTTGGAAAAAAGGAGACAGTAGAGCCGTAGAGCTGAAAAGGAAAGAACCAGAAAAGAAACTAAAACGTTTCTTCTCAAAGTTAAATTGTATAGATAATTTTTTTAACCCCTTTAAATTAATGTAACTTATAATTCAATGCAAACTTTTCTTTTCAATGAAAATCCCCTATTGTTACAAGGGTTTTGTTGCCCCTGGGCTTTTGTTACCTGCAAGCCCCACTTTGCCTGCTTCCGTATCAGGCCCGGCCCTGACTACAGACGTACGAGATAATAATGTATTGTCGGAGGACAAACATCATTAAAAATGTCCCCATTATAACAAAGAATTAACTGAAATGATAACATGTTTAAAATATCTTGATTTCTAGCTTGTCATTCCTTCCTTTAAAGATTCCACCAAATAGCAACGACCACTTGATTACTGATATCATTAACGTTTTCCATCTCTTAATATGCGAAATACTTGAACGGTTGGTTCGTGAACTATTTATTTGATCAGAAAATTGGTTAAAAAGATCAAAATTAACAATTCCTGGGTGAGATGGACAGTTAGACTTCATACTGTTTAAATGGACAAAAATGTAAAAATAGGCAGGATGTAACCAGTTTCATCGTACCCATTTTCAAATATTTTTTCTTATTTTTAATTTACACAGGATGTATCCAGTTTCATCTTGCTATTTTTTAAATTTAAGCTAGGATGTTTCTTTTTGACCGTTTCACCCAAATTATTTTTTACTCGTCCATTTGAACCGTGATTTAAAAATTTTTGGACAAATGACCCATTTTCAGTTATTTGATTGTCCCAATGCATGTGATTATTTTGGTGCAACCAAAATTAGTTTGAGTTTTTGGCCGGTGATATTATATATTCTCACGAAAGTGACATCACTGACATGGATGAAACGTGATTTGGCATATCAACGAGAAAAGTTTACATATCTCATCCAACCTCATAGAGTTTGATTTGATAGGTGCATTCCAGTATCAATTGTTTTTTTCTAAATTTCTATGTCTAGAGTGTGAAATCTAAGAAATTTTCGCGTTGTCAGATCTTAGATGATTTAAAGAAACACAACCAACTATATCATTGATTGGTTGTCACTATATTACAAACACATTTCGGAAATGAAAAGAATTACGAAAGTGAAACAGATTGTTAGATGTCATTGGCACTTCTAAATGACGATTCTGATAATATTGGATCCTCAATAATCCAGCAGTTTTGGAACAAAATAGTTGGTGTAAAATCGTTCGTGTGAATAAGAAATATCGTTACGAAAGACTACCAATAGTTTGGAAGCCCAAGCTGCGAATAAGAAAATGTTTCTGGAAGGAAGCTGGAAGTAAATGGGACTATTTTTGACCTCCTGGCTCCCCAATGTAGCCAATATAGGTTTAAAACAGAGGATCTGAGGAAGCTCATGCAAGAAGTGGAGAATTTCGTGGACATGGTATGCAACAGCTTTTGAAGTATTCTCAAGACTGAAGGGCGCACAATGCATCATTTAGACAGGGCGTGGGTGATCCTTGATGAGGCGTGTTGAAAGAGACGAACTTAGCAAGATACCAACAAGGATGCGAATCTCATAACTAGTGTGCAAGAAATCCTACTTTTCTAGGTTGTTTTTGTTGAATTTTAATTTGTGCGAGGTTACTTCCGGGTGATTTTCATTGTTCAAACCAGGTGATTTTTATTGAATTTGGACTCGAACAGATAATAAATAGGCCATACCCCCGAGTTAGGCGACTTTGCCGCCCTCTTTAGCCGGGGAGCACAGGCTGACACGGCATATCTACACTACTCAGAACCGCAGAACAAAATCAACAATGCCAAATGAAAAGTTCACTGTACACTCGTTTTTAATACAATTAGGGAAAAACTTGGTAAGAAAAGGAAAAAGGATGAACATAACAACATAGAAGGAAAGTAGACAAAACTATATATCATCCTATGCTAACTAGTACTAGATTTACTATATATATATATATTTAGTTACCTGTTTCGTTCAAATCAACTACCACTACACTTATATTATCTTACTTCCCTTAGCCATTGCAAGTTCAGCAAGAACTGCCGCAGCGAGTGCAGCATTGCTTGTATGATTAGAAGTCGACGCCGAAGCCGATGATGCAAACTTTCTTGCTACCCTACCTTCGAGACATTTCCTTGCTATGTTGCAAGCCATATCATTTGACATCACATCCCATAAACCATCACTAGCCAATATCACAAACTCATCGCTTTCGGTTCTTGAGGTTATGGTGACTTCAGGGACAGATATGACATATGGTTTGAGGTAGTGATCACCTGCACATCAAGAAACCGTCAGGTATCCACATAACATATTATACAGACTTCTTGGACAATGGTTGTTCATACAAACATAACGAAGTGGCGGGTTTCAAAACCCGAGTGCTCAGCTGAGCAGATGCATTACAAAAGGACACCCAAAATGTTGAACTCCTAAATCCACTCAAAGAATCAAATCGCTCTAAAATTCTATACGCCCATGAAATGTACAAAAACAAATAAATTAGATTGTTTTCTGAAACAACACTTGACAAACGAAAATGACTTCAATTTGAAACAGAAAAATGGTTTCCAGATCCTGGGTCAGTAAAAGACGTACACCATTTCCATTTAAACATACGCACAACACGAACATGCACGACCTGGTACTACTATGATTATATATGGTTAACAATATTTGATTTAATTACATACCTATAGATCTAGAAGTAGCAAGCACGCCGAGTACACGATAACCATTCCAATTGATAACCCTTCCTCCAGCTGCTTCTACTCTCTCCATCTCATCAGTCCTGTCAGGCTGTATAAAATTAATCAACAACCCTATTCTGGCAAGAGTGATTCAAAATTGACCACTTCTTTTTTTCATAGTACCCTAGAATTAATCTCTTCAAACCGATGTTAAATCTGATTCTTATCGACCAATCAAAAAGAAAAAACACGATGAAATGTACACTTCTATTGCCAAACCGCCTCAAATAGGTACACAAAATATTCCGATCAAATCTATCTATGTTCGTATGACACCAAATACACGGCTAATAAAAAAAGATGAAAAGAAAAAAGGTTAATAGAGAAAAATTTACCCTGTGATCCTGGGACAGAGGAATAGCTGTACCACCACGAGACAACACAGCCCTTGAATCACCACAATTGGCAACAATAATTTGATCAGTACTAATCAAAGCAACCACAGCCGTTGATCCTATTGACTTGATCTCTTCATTTTCAACTCCTTCTCCGCTTACTGCATCATCCATCTTCATGAAGCAACTCACCATAACATTTTCCCAATCAATCTCATCACCATCACATGATTCAATCTCATTCACAAGAACTCTGTGTAACTGATCTCTACATACGTTAGCTACTCCCGATCCACCATGCCCATCATACACCGCATAAAAATCATACTTCATTTCCATAACCCCATCATCAAGGTTAAATCCATAACCATGATTAAACTGACGATTAATCTTTAACGAAGATATTAATCCTGGTATTATAGTAACAGTATCTTCCATCTCTCTTCTTCTACCACATACAGATACAGAACCATGCGAGTTGCACCTCAAACCATCTCTTCCAAAATCATCACTACCACCGACTGTATTTACTAACATTCCAACCTTTGGTTTTTTTGGTACATCGTTTTTTGATGCACCAAATAATGAAATCGACGGTACGCACAATCCATCCCTCTTATCATGATCATGATGATCAGTTTGTGTTGTTTGATCAATAATATTTCCCTCACAAGCTGGTAACCTTGTTGTAATTAATACCACCACAGAACCCTAGTTTCATCTTCATATTTCTCTTCATCATTCCCATCCCAACTTGTTCTATTATCCTCAACATGATCAGGATCATGATCATCAGAAGGAAAAGACGATTTCAACCGTTTGATTTCTAATCTTTTTCTACGAGCATGTCTTGATTGCTTCAAACATAAATCTTCCACTTTCACTGGACGATTCACTTCCATTTCATTTCCTGTTATCATGGTCTATGAATCTTGAACCCTGAATTTTCACAGTATTATCAAAACCTAAATCTCAAAATATCTTGGTATGATTAATTTTCTTAGGAAAGTAGGGAGGTCCTAAGGACATGATTGATTGCCATTTGCCAGTAGCATTCAAAATTTGCAAACAAAATCTTCCAAATCTCTGAATATCTAGTTACGTTGGATGACTATACACCGTTGGATTGAAAAAGTGATTTTCGATGGATTCGACATCTGTGATAAAAGTGTGGCGAAGATTGACTGGTAGCAGATTTCGATGATTTTATGTCTGAGACGTGGACGGTTATGGATCGAATCTGGCAGACACGTGTTTACTACATTTTTGGCGGGAATAATGACGTTAGATATTTTTCTTTCTTGATGGAAATGTGGGTCCATGTAAACTCGTAGTAACGTGGCGATTGATTTCTAATTAAATAATTGTGTCGTGGAGGTTAGAGATGGATGATGATTCTTCCATTTTTGGTAACATATGTTGACCACAGAGGTTTGCATGGTGACTCTTCGTAGACACTTGTCACGTACCCAAAGGCTTTGCAATGTGCACTTTTTTGTGAAAGGAGATTGAAATCGGTGGTGGTGTCGAAACTTCAACTCTAAGGTATTCCAATCGGTGGATGAATTGTATGCAAATTTGGGTTTTATATGATTTTTGTTTGTGGCAGTGCGAGTGAAGTAAGAGGTCAGAAGCCTAGTTAGCAATTCGGAATTCGCCAAAGCTTACGAGTATTATACGGTTTTGTAAAATCCAAATTTGGTCCAAAATTCGGTCAACGGAATGTGATTCGTCAGTAATTCGGAACGGTATACGTACGTGTATAATTCGATTTATAAATGTGAGTTCGAATCTGAAATTCGGTATCTATATATAATAAATAATTAGTTTATAAAGTCATAAACTTTTTTATGCACATGTGAGTTATTTAAAGAAAAAATAAACTTAATATGATGTATTATAATATATACAACATTAGTCATCAAAGAGGACGTGGTATAGTGGTTTAGATCTCTCTCACCTTCACCTTCAAATCTCTTTGTCATTTTGTTTCATAAAAATTACAACAACGTCTAATATTGGGCCGTGTATGCTTGGGAGGCAGTAAAGCCCCGAAAAAATAGGGACTTTTGAAAACATAAAAGCTAAAGATTTCTGGCGAATTAAGCGGACGTATCATTCGGGATACGTTTCGTGAACGCTTCGCGAATAATCCGGAAATGCCAATATACGCGTTTTGGATTCGGAGTTGCAAACGTACGCGAATAAAATGGTAAAATTCGCGAATGATTCACGAATCATTCGCGAACTTACTAACTACGCCAGAAAGTGGAGACTCAAATTTCTGACTTTAAACATGATAATTATAGCGCGTTTGGATGCATATTCAGATGTTGTTTTCGATTTCTAAAAGTCAAAAAAATCAGAAGTCAGTTTGGTAATAATATTTAGGACGATTTTTAGAAGTAGAAAAGTCAGTTTTATGTGAAGCAAATAGTTTGCTCTGACTT
The DNA here is from genome assembly GCF_003573695.1 of Papaver somniferum. NCBI lineage: Eukaryota > Viridiplantae > Streptophyta > Magnoliopsida > Ranunculales > Papaveraceae > Papaver > Papaver somniferum. The sequence continues at coordinate 130,507,252 of NC_039368.1, read as the reverse complement.
TTGCTCCAAAAATTTGTATCCAAACGCGCTACAGGCTTTTGTAAAATAAATTACTCGAAGATCTTAAAATTGTATAGTCTGAATTAGACGAATAAGAATTTTGTTGAAAAATGTTGGATCCCGTTCGAAAACAACTGAGAGAGTTTACTTAGCCAATAAAGAAATCACAATCCCGTTTGAAATGAATCTGGCTCTTCGGCAGGTTCCTACGGGGAGGTATAAAAGTGAATAAAAAAAATTATTGATTTATGTTTGATTGATCTTTATTACATTTTAGGGAGGATTATATAATATTTTTTTGGATCTCTTTGTATTCCCTCCGTCCGACTATTAAGTGACTTATTTATTTTTAGATTTTGTCCCACTATTAAGTGACTTATATCAATAAGCAAGGAGGATATTTCTAAAATAATCTTTTTAATGATTATAAGAAAATATACATAATTTGATAGGCATTTATATTCTTTACGTAGGTGTTTAAAATGTTTTCATGGTATGAAGTTTGTGAACTCCGTGGTGTAGTTTGAGAGATAAATCATTTCAAATTTCACTAATTATTATCCATAAGGGTATAATTGTAAAAAAATGTTTAAAAATACTCGTTTCCCTTGTTTGCCATAAAAAATGTGCAACTTGAACTAGATTACTTAATAGTGGGACGGGGGAGAGTAATAAAAATGTTTATACATCACCAAAAAGTAAGAAAGTAGAAGCAAATAAAAAAAAATATTATTTCTCTGTGAATCGCGTTTTTGGACCCAATGACCACACGGACACAGAAATGGACCCTACTGGTTAAGGATTTGCAGGGATACTGTTTACTGGGACCCATCTGTGTTCTAGGTTTTTTGGTTTGTCCAGAAACGTGCTTCACAATTAATATTGTAAAAACAAAAAACGCGTTCACAATGAATATTTGTAAAAACAAAAAATTTATTAAACGATAGAAACTTTACCGTGAGCGATCAAAAGTTTATCGAGAGAGAAAGTCTCAACCGAACGGTCGAGTATCGATCACTCGTTAAATACTCGACTTTCAAATGGTTAAATTACAAATATACCACTTTGCCATGTGATTTTGCTAGTTTGCGAGCACCATAATGGATGTAAAATTGGCAAATCGAACCGGCATTAGCAGAGGTTGTTTTGTGTTTCAGAAATTAATCTGAAAAATCAAAAAAAATAATTTGCTTCGTAGAAAGTTAAATATTTTGTTTGCAAAAATGGTTCTGAAATTGTACATTTAAGCTAATTTATGCAAGTTTTTCTCCTTTTTGAAGTCAAAGTTACTTCTAAAATAGTGTCCAAAGGCGTTAGGAATTTAAAGTAAAGTACGTAGACACCAACAGACTACCAGCAAGGGCACAAGCACCAATTTGAGGCATCCTATGTTTTTTTTTTTCTTTCTGAAGTATCTGGATAGTACATAAATAAATTATCGGAAAAATTTGCTAAGTTGAAAAATGAAAAATTAAATTTTACAAGAAATTTTTGAAGAAAAAATGTTTTTTGTTACTTTGAAAATTATTTTTACCTTCATTTGCCTTCTCGTTTCCAAACAAACTTTCTGCCTTTGAAAACATCAGTACCGTGTATCATGAAATGGTTTGAAGTGTTGCTGGCTATTGCATGAATAAGTCCCTCTCTTACCGAAGGCAAATGCACACAGATGGTATCTCACATTTAAGACAACTCACGGGCTTAAGTTTATCACAGATGAGGTTACGCTATAGGATGTTCTCGCAGAAGTCAAATTTTATAGGACACTTAACGTCTAATTTAGAACCAACTCAATTGGAAGTGTGCAAATCGTGCATGTAAAACTAACTCCTGTTTTTGCTTAGACTCATTTGACTTGGACGTCAAAATTGACAGATGCTCATATATTAGAAAGCGGAAGCATTATACAGTGAGATGATGACACATGAATTTTAGCTTTTGATGGCAGTGGCGCTGATGAAGAAGACTGTAAATGAAAACATCATCCTTTTTAAACCTTCTTTCTATTCAAGTGCATCATAGCTAGGAAATAACGGCCTACAAAAAAAATAACACTATCCATATAGTATAAAATGGAATCATGCAATTGCCTCATTTAGGATAACAATTCATTGATTTACCTTCATGTATATCTTTGTGAAAAAGTAAGAGCAAGCCAAGTATTTCTATAACACCCTGCAGCTTTGGAGTCCTAAAATTTTTCACATTTCTTTATATAGAGCACAAAGTATGCTTCTTATTATATAGTCCCTGTTTGTGAGAGTAACTCAGGAGAAGCCGAGAAGGTATATGGCTTTAAAAAGAAAATAAATAAGAAAAATAGCTGGCACAAAGAGTATAACCAAACGTAATCAGGAAAACCAACGTCAATCGGGTATCTAATTGCTTTAAACTTTTATCTCAAAATGAACTTCAGTTTACGACTTTTAAATTTCATTCAGAACAAAGTACATATATTACAGGGAAAACCTCAAACTATGGGTTTAAAAGTAAACAATATATTCTCAAAATGTAGTAAAAATATAGAAGAGAATTATATTACATGCGGATGCAACGTGCACACTTTTTTTTTTCACTCTTCCTAATTGACAATTGAAGCTGGGTTAGTATTGACATCTCTAATCATATGTGCCACCTAGAACATCACAAATTATACAAAGAAACACTAACACAATTCAGTTAAGACTGATCTTTTTCTCTTCTGGTATGCAAATCTTCAGTCTTTCGACGGACCATGATTATGAGTCACAGATTCACATATTCAAGCCCTCACATGCAAAATCGAAACATACCCAACAAACTTAATGAGCCAATTTCTGAACCATGATTATGATTTACTGAAAATTAGAAAAAACAAACAAAACATTTTCAACAAAGCAAGATAAGAAGACTGCAACGTCTATGATGCACCTTCGATATTAAAAGAAAAAAATCAACATGACTGCAGAAAAAATAAAAAGAGACTGAAGGAGAAACGCCGAGTAAAAGAAAGAGCGAGGGAGAATATATGAGGCGATTAACATAAAACAATATTTAGGGTTTAGGATGTAGAGTTAATACGCCAGCCAACTGGTATCGACAGAGTCGATGTAGAAAAAGGTAATTATTGTATCTAAGTTCTGGTATGACACCATCATATCTCCATTTTCGTTATCAATATCGTAGACCTCACTGTTGTTGTAGTATCGCTACCATAATATTTGTTAGATGATCTTCCCTAGCAAATGTAACTTGTTAGATCATCTTCTCTAGTATCTGTTCAGAATAGAATCAGGGTGACGACAGAGAAAAAGAGGAGAGAACAGGAAAGTGTGGAGAATAGAATTAGGGTAAGGGTTTTGTTTAGTGAGCAGGTTTGATAAGTATGAGTATCGATCACCTACCCCATTCCGTGTGCAGCAAAAATCACCGAAAAGATCTCAAAACACATGAATCATATTGGTCTATATTCTCTCAAATGGGGCCAGAAACTCTAGAATTGGAGCTTTGTTAAGCTTTCAACCACAATTCTGTAAATTGGACTCAAATTATATATACAATATGGCCGTACGTACCATACAGGAGTGAGGTGGGCAATTGAAAATGTTGCATGCAGAAGTTGTTTTGCGACGTGTGCGTTGATCCCAGATGCAACAGCTACATAAAGTAGTAATGGTTTCTTGTCGTTGGATAAAGAAAAAGTGATCTAATGAGTTGTTTTTATATATCTTTGCGTTTGGAACATAGTGTATGGGGAGAGCTTTAGGCTATTATAGTAGTATTTAGTAGTCATGAGTCATGACATTGTTCTATACCTAAATCCCATTAGGTGTCCTTTTCTTCTGTTTGATGCACGACTGAAGTGTTGAATAGAATAACTATCTAAACCTCATGTTTCCGAGATACCATTCAAGGAAAATAATATTTTTTCAATTCATCCAAGTCTGTTTAACATTAAAACAAAGAGTTCTTTATATAGATAACTATTCTTGTATTTTCTAAACTATCAAAATATTGATTACCTAAAATAAAAGATATTTCTAAACTAATAAATCCCTATATAAATAATTATACTACTAAAATATTCTTAATAAATGAAAATAACTTAACTAATTAAAATATTATTTTCCAAATAATAATAATAAATAAGAGAATAATACCAATAAACAAATATATTTTATTTCCCTTAATACTCCACCATCTTCCTATGGTGATTTAGGGATAGAAGGAATTAAGAAGAAAAAAAAACGTTATACTGCGGCTAATATTTTGTAAATATGTTCTTTTTGCAAAGCTCTACACATCTATCTAAAATGACATGTTCCAGCGAACCAAATTTGAATGGTTGAAAATCCATCAATTTTCAACGGCTAACGAGTGTGAGGTATCTGCATTTGCAAAAGAATTTGAACATAAACATGATTAGATCACATAGAAACCCAAATTTTCCTCCACTGTGTCACCAACTCCATTTGCCTATCTTCCAACGAATTTCGTCTTTTTTCCTTCCCTACAGACAAACAAAACTTAAACTACAAAATTTATTCTCTTCTTAAATTTTAACTAAAAACAACAGGATTTTCTTAGTTTGTCAGGATTTTACAACAATATAGGTTTGTTGTTTTCACTTTTCGTTTAGCTAGTTTGGTGAACCAAAACAAACAACATTTTTGATCATGACACACGATTCTGTCCATTTGTACTTAAAAAAATAATCAAGACTGCTCGCTAATTAATCCCACTCCATGACCTCAAAGTTCAGATGTAATAATGAGTAAAGCCTATCATTGAATTACATTTAGGACCTTACATTTATCTAATTACTCAGATAGTGAGAGGACCCAAAATTTTGAATGAACGAAAAAAAAATCGGAAAGAAAAATCTCAGTTTAATCGTTGGACTGGAAAGGTGATTTTCCGACGGACTACAGGTCCTTGACAAAAAGAGTGGCGAGTTGACTGGTAGCCCGCAGCCGACTTCAGATGATTTTGTTTGTGTCTGATACGTGGACGGTTGGAAATTGATGATTATAATTTTTGGCGGGAAATATGACGTAAGTGTCTTCTTTCTGTGGGGTCCATTCGAAATCATAACGTGGCGATTGATATAAATAACTGTGTCGTGGACGTTTGGTGGATTCTCGGTATTTAGGCAAGAATGTTGACTACAGCAGTTTGCATGGTGACTCTTGGTAGACACATGTCGCTAACCCAGAAAAGCCTTGTGATGTGCACTTTTTAGTAAGTGAGATAGAATGGGTGGTGGTGACTAAAACTTCTAGTATAAGTAAGGTATTCAAATCGGTGACAATGGAGACATCTGACATGGTCGGATATTGAAGCCAAAATTAGGGATCCAACCGGCCTCATTCCCGTTGAGGTCCTATACGGGAAAATATGTATCTTCTGTTTCCGTTGGATGGTAACTAACGGGGACTGTTATCAAGATAATAGCGTGGGAGAACAGTAAAAAGGACAAATGAACTCATATCAAGAAAATTTCTGTCATTACTTTAGCTAGTGCTGGCCCTATGCACTGTACACCGGATTAACTCGACTTTTGAATGAGGCCATCAACGAAAAGCACATACAATACCCTGAAAGCATCATACTGACATACTGTATAAAATGGTCTGGTGCAAGGTAGTTAATTTCGGATTCCGGTTTATCTCGGTCCCGAGCGAGACACTGGTACAACGTTGTCTCGGGAAGATTCCGTTTTCAAATTTCGGTGTAATTTCGGTTCCAACTTTTATAATAAGAAGTGTTTGTTACCAGGTTCAATTAATTCTAATCCTAGTTTGAGTCAGACTAGAAGATTGAGGGAGTATTGACCCACTTAAAAGAAACATACTATTAGTAAATCTGGTTGTTCACCTTCCTCATCATCAACACCAAATGATAATTTTAGGTCAAGAAATTCAAACACAACAACAAGCAATAATACTAGTGAGTGAATTAATCTGTTTAATTTTTGTACTTGAGATTAATCCATTCAATTTAAAAAAAATTTATATATATATTCCGGCCGAAATTAACAAAATCTCGTCTTTTTGGACCGAAATCCGGAATTTCGCCGAAATTTCGGCCGAGATGGCCGAAATCGACTACATTGGTCTGGTGCATGAATAAGCCTCCTTCCACGCTCTCATCGATGGCAAATGCAATTCACTTGAAGGCAATCTGGCCGTACTATATATGAGGTGGGCAAGGGACAGTGTTGCATGGGGAAGTTGTTTCGTGACGTGTGTGATCCTAAATGAACAACTATAAAGGAATGGTTTTCTTGTCGTTGGCTAAAGAAAAAAAGAAAAAAAAAATCTAAATACTAGTATATGATATCTTTGCTTTTCGAACGTAGTGTAGTGTAGTACCAACGACCAAAGATCAAAACCCCTTTTCCGGTAGCAAGTACAAGGTAGGGTAGGAGAACATAATTTTTACATTGGCCTGTTCAAGCCTCCCACAACCCATAGGCAAGCCTTGACCAACGACTATCCATATGTAATGTTTAAGTATTCGGTAGTCATGACTCATTGCTCTCTTTTTTATACTTAAATCACTGTTAGGTGTACCTTTCTTCTATCTAAATTCATTAAAAATGCAAGAAATTAGGAACCAAAAGTGCATTATACTGATAACTTAATAACCAAAAAGATTTGCGTGGGGCAACCATATTTTCCAAATTTTATTACCAAAAAAAGAAAACCAACCATATTTTCCAAATCCTAACAATGATTGGCTGTTAACCCATAGTTAAAAAAGAAATGGGTTTAAAGGAGAGTAGTATTTTATTTTAGTTTTTTTTATATAGGAAAAATACTTCCTTGAACCGGAAAAAGATCACGGATGTTCAATGAAAAAGACTCGAATAAAACCAAAACAGTTCGCCGTTGTTTTTAAAAGTTCTACAGTATTTAGCTGTAATATCAGCTACGTGAGGGAAGTTTCTATTTAAGAAATTAAATCTAACAGGCATAAAGAAATCTATGATTAGGGCTGTCAATGGATATTCGATATCCGGTAGTCATTTCCGAATATCCGGATTTCGTTAGGTTAACATCCGACAAAACGGTTATCCCATATTTGATAGCCTTAACATAACGGATATCCGTCTATTAACATAATGGTACCTATTAAGGGAGTTTCCGTTAAGTTAATATCCGATACCGTTAATGTATAACTATATCATAAAAAATTTCGGAAATTTTCGGTACCTAATACCCTTTAGGTTTACGCTTTATCCATTTAATTACGTCTTTCCTAAGTAAATATCGGAAATTATCGAATATTAACGAAAAATTAACAGAAATTACCGAAAATTATTGAATATTAACGGAAATTATTGGAAGTTTTTTGTATCATGATTAGATAACGGAAATTATCGGAATAATATCCGATATCCGATAGCTTATCCTTAACCTTATCTAAGGGTGCACACGGTACGGTTCGGCTCGGTTCTTGCCAAGACCGAGTACCTGTACCTTACACCCTTCGGTACCAAAAAAAATGGACCGGTCCCGGTTCCGGTCGGTACCGGTACCGGTTCCGTTTCCATTTCCATTTCAGGGAAAAAAAAAACAGAAATCTACTGCCCTGTTTTTTACTTTTTTACCTGTTTTTTTTACCTATTTTTCAATATCTCAAAGCAACAACTAATAAGTAACAATATTAATAGCAAACCAAACAAACAATGTCTTGAAAATCTTAAAAAAGAAGTAGCAGTAGTCACAGACACACACTAAGTCTTGAAAATGAGAAAATCTGATAAAAGAACAACTAGCAGTCTAGCAGTGCTGTAGTAGCTTTGAATATTGATCTTCTAATCCATGTCAGCAGCACTTGTGGTGTCATCATTGTTGATAGGACCAAGTAACGCTGCAAAAAAATAATAATAGCAGTTAGTAACCATTAGACTATATCTATTACTGCCAAACACAAGTAATAATGTAATATGTTACCTTCTTCAATTTCAACATCATCATCTGGTATGTAATCAGATAGAAGATCAAGTTGTATTGGCTTCCTTAGCCAGCTTTGTGTGCAAAGCAATGCCTCAACTGTCCTTGTAGATAAAGAGCTTCTACAAGGACTTAAGACTCGCTTTCCTGTGCTAAAAGCAGACTCAGAGGCAACAGAAGACACAGGAATGACTAATATGTCCTTAGCCATATGTCCAAGTATCTTATACTTTGTACTGTTAGTCTTCCACCACCCAATAAGTCAAACTCCTCCTCGTCATCTTCTCCTTCACCTTGTTCATACTCGTCATTTATAGTGCTTCAATCATTTACTATGAACTAGTACATGTGAACATTTTAAGTTTAGTAATTTGTGAAATTTGTTTAACATGTGCTTCTAGTACTTGTGCGACATGCAGTTAAGAAAGAACATAAAGTTCAGTAATCAGAAAGAGGCTATGCACAATGCGTTCCATAAAATTATTTAGACAATGATTCCCATTCTATAGAAGAAGATAAAAATGTTCTACTGTTATGAAATTGTAAAGTTCAGGTTTTTTCTACCTTGTGCAATTGATGCAGTCCTGCGGCTCATGCCTTTGATAATGTACCTTGATTTTACTTGTCAGGCAATTGCTCTCAATTGGTCTCAATCTTTGGCCTGTAGAGTGGGGTAATGTAGCTTATGATCAGCAAAAATCATTGCTTATAAATTGCCACT